>NC_056743.1:284397208-284729708 GCF_019279795.1 Protopterus annectens
TCATTTTAATGTCATTTCTCAAAAGAGGGACAAAATGTATCACAGAATTCCTACAGCTTCAGTGGCTAGTAAGCCTATGTCAAAATCTAGTATGCAGCCTTGATGTGTAGAAGCCACCATCCCCGCAGAAACTCTGACGTTCTGAGTACTATGTAATGCATCGTATGCCCCCTCCCCTTTTTGAGAAATGATTGTACACCCAGTAAGTGAACACAAGCGGTTATAGCCACATCTATGTATAATTCAGATGTTGGATTGCATTAAAAGAGAGTGGTCATGTAATACATTTCATCTTTACTCCAGGCAAACATTTGCCCTACAGTAAAATATTCCAAGTTGCTTCACATAAATCACACTTGTCTTGCAAAGTCAGAATAATGAGCAAACAGCAGCATGCAGCTTGTCATTTTCCTCCACACACAGCCCAGTGATTATACATATTCTGTCTGTGCATATCAGATGTTAAGTTAAGTAGTTCAGTTCACTTCTCACAAGTGCACAGTACTCTTGCAAAGGCAGATAGTGGTGACTGCCTACAAATGTGTAAAGTGCAAAGGATAAGAGCATCAGTTACATTCATCCCGCCAACCCCAACCCCATAGCCCTCAACCTCTTACATCCAGAATCAGGTACAAATCCCCATAGAAATCAGGTACACATTGTCTAATATTACTACTATTAGCATTAGTACTTGACATATTAAGAGATATTGAAACAACAACCTCAGTCTCACAGCTCTCAACCTGTTACCTCCAGAATAAGGGAGAACCCCCCCAAAAAAAACAAAAATCAGGGAGACATCAGTGTTAACATGAGGAACTGACAGAATAAAGCAATATGAAATAAAGTGTGTGCAATGCATTCATATGTCTCTTAAGGAAAGCAGTGACAATGGAAGTCACAAGCCTCTGCAAGGACGGCTGAGGGAGACACATAAGTTGGCTTTCTGTGAGCCTGATTCTTGCTTCTAAGTGGAGAGAATGTGCTTATGGCCTTTAACCCTGACCAGAGAACAAACTGACCATAAGACTTTTACTTTGGTTTTGAAACAAATTATCTGGTGCTTGCCTTGAGGAGGAATGGTCACTGGATGCAGTAAGAGGACTTGACAATGGAAAGCATGGGACCGAAAAGAAAGTAGAAAACAAAATATGGTGGGGTATTTCTTCCTCTTCCCGGCAGCTTAGTTTTAGTGACTAACAGGGTTGGACTACCTTTCCATTGTATACTTACCCAGACTTTTACTCCCTGGGGTCTAGTTGTATTACTCCAGACCATACTTCTTATCCAGTTTACCAATAGGTCTCTTCTACAGGGGCATGTACATGGGATCCTTGGGCTTGAATCCAGGCTACAGGGGTGTAGAGGAGTGATGACACCTACTGCTCTTTATTCATTGGTTTGAAAGGAAGCATTTTAGATATAACTTCATCCTCTCACTGTCTCCTTAGATTGATAAACTGGGAACATTGTTTCCATGTAGTCAAGCTGTGGTTAAAATATGGTACCACAGCCATGGGATGTACCACTTTTTCATATTCTGTTAATTTCTACTATAGCTACTGGCTTATTATCTCAGTGAATGTGAACAACGTCTACAGCTTTACAATAACAGCTTTCTATTTACAAACTGCCTCTTAATAAGGATTATCATACTATCAGAATGTGGAAGTCCCAGAAGTTCTTTTTTTTTTACTTATTAATACACAACACTGTATTAGTTTATTGTTTGTATGGTAACAAAATGCACAGTGGTATTCGTAGTCATTATTTAAACGTGACAAGGCTATCCATGCTGTTTGCAACTGAGAACTGCTACGCCACGATTCATAGAGGCCACTTATTCTAACATGCGATGGCCACAAATAACCATAAGCAAATGAACTCATAAAGAGTGCAAATAAAGAATCATGTAACCCAGTGTATGCTAATGAAGCATTCTTTTGTCTATTTGCAATTCATAGTGACATTTTCCCGCATTTCTGCATTGTCCACAGATACATTATATTAAAGGGAATCTTGCCAATCCAGTCTACTCTGCAATCCATGAAAATGCTGTCATTTCTTGTTAGCCTTGCTATTTTTCTGGTGTGACTGGCTTGTCTTGGGAGATCCAAAACTTGTTGCACCCATTGACACTCAATGGCCAAGGAAGAGGATAGGCAGAGCATAGCTGACTATAACTTTGATAATCAGGTGATACTTGACAGGTTCAGATTAGTGATTATGTGTGACCACCATAGGGGTACTGGATGAATGCGTAGATTTCCTATTCCTGTGGATAATAAGGTATTTCTAGCCCTCCCAATACTTGCCATGGGGACTTCCAGGTACATGCTGGGGACACACTGGGAATCTCACAGGCTTCTGCCTCGCAGATACTACAGCAGTTCCTGGATGTACTCTTGGCAAGTGTGGATCAGCACATCTATTTCCTGGTGTCACCTCAGGACACAGACAGGACTATGCATACCTTTTATAAGATGGTACATTTCCCTGAGGTAGTCAGTGCAATAGATTGCAACCATGTTGCTAATAGGGCCCCAACTTGTCTACAGGAGAAGTACTGCAATAGGAAAGGCTAAAATTCTATCATTTGCCAAGTAGTGTGTGATGCATAGGGTGCATCACCAACGTCTCTGTATAGCATTCTGGCAGTGCACAATTCCCATTTCTGGCGTACTAGTTCATTCTACCATGGATTCCTGCATGGTAGGATGTCCTGTGGTCATCTTGCTGGTTTAATGTTTTTTTTATGTTGTATTTAAGCAATTATTCATGGTAAAATGTATTGCTGAATACTAAACCACTTTTTCTTTGTTTTGTTCCCATAGAAGAAAGTAAAACATAAAATATGTTGGAGTATGTCCGGGCTCTTCCTGATATCTCATTTTTATTGACTAAGATGAATGGGCTGTACTCCCTTCTTCTGTCTCTCTCTGTTTTCTTGTTTTTTTTTTTTTTTTTTTTTTGTGCTGTCTTTCAGGGGATGCTGGATATCTACTGGAGCCATGGCTCACGACACCAGCAAGAAATCCAAGTGGAGCTACCGAAGACACCTACAGCACATCCCTGTCCCAGATCCATATTGTCACCGAGATAGTCTTCAGCCTCCTGAAGAGTCATTTTATGTGCCTGGAAGAGACTGGTGGTGCCCTTTAGTATGACCCAGCTACTGTGTATAGGATGCTGACTGCATTTTGCTTTCTGCACAACATGACTACATGCCACTCTGGCAGTAAAGTGACTCATGTTGTCACTGCAACTCCCAGTTCCAGTCTTACTATGACTAATGATGACTAACTGGAAGCAGTAATAAGGAAACACATGTGGCAGGCTCATGCAAGGCATACTGCTACTCAGGTTAAGAGGCAGCATCTAATCCAGAATTACGGACCATGACATTCAGATTAGTGTTTCCTTTCTTGTAGGAAACATGGAGTATAACTGATGCAGACAGTGATATCTATGGGTTGTTTTGTGTGGTGCATGGTCAACTGTCACTGTTCAGCAAAATTTCTTCTCATCTTTAAATATTTTTGTTTTATTTCAGAAGAGTTACAGATATTATTGTTTGTAAAAGACATGCATAAGTGCTCAGTGACTCCTGTTCATTGGTGTTGTAAAGCATCATATATGGAATAACTCAATTTTTAACGGTTTTGTAAAATACATTTTAGTGAGATGTATATAAGTATGCATGTATTGAATGTACTGAAGTGGTACAATTAGTAAAATATGTTACTGCAATATTTAACTTGAGTTCATACCTTGCAATTGAATGAAAAAATATCATACTGTTTTTTGTATTATGCAGCATTTTCTCAATTTAATGTACGTGTAGTCTGTTGAGGTGCTATACACCAAACTATTTTTGTCACACACAATATTTTGTCGCCTCAGAGACAAAAAATATTGTTTGTGCAATGGTGAGGTTGAAGTTACTGTAGTGTTTTTTACATGGCAGGATACTTACATTAATATTTAATTTTCCCATTACTGTGTTTCCATAAAAAACGTATGCATTACTACTTTCAAGTAGTAGGTATCTGCCAGTCATAAGAACAGTAATGCATATAGCATTGGTGTTAATGGCTGCAATACCTCTCAACTGTCCAAATTTTTGCAGATTGTCCATATTTTTACCTCATATTTTTAGTATGTTCCTCATAAAATGTTGTCTTTCTGGCAAATGATGGGGAACTGAAGTCAAAAAATGATGACAGACATTTGAATTTCAGGATTCATAACCTTCCGAAAATTCATGGTAATGCAAAACCTCTTATTCTATCAACTTTCTAAGTTTGTAAAAGCAATATTTAAAATTTGTCCCTGTTTTGGGTCTTTGTCCCCCCATTATTTATGGTTTTGCCCAGATTTCCTACTCTAAGAGGTTGAAAGGTATGCTAGTCCCAAGTTTACAGATTTCTTTCCAAAGTACAATGAGGTTTTAAGCAACACCATTACAGGAATAAAATGCACACAGTTGAAAATCGTATTAACCCCCCAACCCCCCACCCTTTTTTTTTTTTTTTTTTATAATTTATTCCCTTCCCAGTTAAACACTGACCTGTGTTTATGAAGGACAACTTGCAAACAAAATACTTCACACTTAAATCAGAGTAGGGCAAGATCAAATGTGTCATACACATCTCCTAAAGGTACTGCATGTGATTTTGAGAAGGGACTGTCATGAGGGCTGGATGGTAAGTTGCTTCAATATCAGGACCTACTTGATGCAGGAGATCCTGCAGACACTGATTTGACAATGCTGCAAGAATATAATCAGGACCTCAAATGAGAGGTTGTGCTAGGTGTAGCTGAATGCTTACGTGGCCAGCATGAAATCTGTTGTGCTTATTTCCCCCAGCTAATTACAGTACTTTCTTGACAAGCACTTTCAGCCTCATGTAATCCACCCCTAAGAGTCTGGACAGTACCCTGTTCTCTTCCCCTTGCAAGACTGACTCCAGCTTTACTCTGGTATGTCCTGACTAGTGTACGAATGGAGGCAGCCATTGATGTTTGGTGTGCTACCACACTATGTATCAATGTGATTATGGCATTATCCCTACCTTGTGGCATTTCCATATAGTGCTGGAAATCCTCACACATACCCTGGCGGATTCTAACCATTTCCAGCTAACTCTCTGTGGTAGTGCTGTAAGCCCTAACAATGTCATGGCATAATATGCTACTGGGCAGCAGATGTTTTATATGTTTCCTGGGGTAGTTATAATGAATTTTTGCACCTGATTCCTCTTTATAAGATGTCACCGAGGGCACTGTTACCTCTGAATATCTGCCATCATCCTGAAAACATTTGTCTGGGTTTGTAGGTACAGTGTAGAAGTGCATGAGTTCTATTCCTGTACAAATGCAAGTGTAACGTCTGCTGGTGCTTGACTATCACTACCTGCAACATATGGGGTGCGAGACCCTGGCATTAAAATTGGGGACTATGTGCTATTATTCCTCAGGATGCCTTATAAAGATAATTATATTATCATTATCATTTTCTTCAGAAGCCATTCTGCTGCTGATAGCCTCCAAATTAATTGGTATATTGAAACTGTTTGTTTCCACTGCTGACCCTGTAAAAAAAGAAGTTATGTACTCATCATAACATTCCATGTTTGTTGTCCATAATCTCGCCTTCATTCTTGATGGTTGGGTTCGGAACCGAGCATTGGTCCCAACTCGGACTAATACTAAAGTTCGAGAGCTTTCTCTGGCTCGAGGCTATGCTCTATACGATGATGCCTGGCGATGGTTACCCAGATCTTGTTTGCAAATACTAATCATTAGAACTTATCTAACACAGGAAGGGAATCAGACAACTTTATGACCAATTCCAGAAATTCCTCTCGATTCTCCAGGTAGAGGGAAGGAGGGTGGGAAGCAAGAATGAAGGCAAGATTATGGACAACAAACATGGAACAATATGGTGAGTACATAACTTCTTTATGTTATGTTGCCCTATCTCGCCTTCATTCTTGATGGCTGGGACAGCGTCCCCAGCATCTTCTTTCTTGGGTGGCTCAAGGGAATAAACTCTTCAGAATAGTGCAACCAAAAGAAGCCCTGTTACAGAAGGTCACATCTACTTTGTAATGAGTGATAAAGGTATGAGGATTGACCCATGTGGCTACCGTACAAATTGAATCCAAAGATAGTCTGGCTTGGAAAGCGGTAGAAGTTGACATAGCTCTAGTCGAAATTTTACCTGCCCAAATTTTACCTGGCAGTTGCTTATGTTGAGAGCTATATGCACAAGTAATGGTGTCTGAAAGCCATTTAGATAAAGTGACTCTTGAAACTGGCGCCCCTTTTCTAGTCTCTGAGAATGTGACAAATAATTGGTCAGATTTTCTAAACTCCTTTGTCTAATTGCCTATGTACATCCAGTTGGTGAAGCTTATATTCTGCCTTGTTGCCATAGTTGGGGAAAAAAGAAAGGTAGATCAGTGGATTGATTCAAGTTGGACTCAGAACATACTTTGAGCAGAAAAGAAGAATTTGTTCTAAGAGAGACTCTGTCTTTGTGGAAAACTAAATAGCGAGGACGAATAGACAGAGCTTGTAGTTCTGAAACCCTCCCAGCCAAAGTAATGGCTGTTAAAAATATTGTCTTCCATGCTAGGAACTTTAGTGGAGAAGAGGAAGCTGGCTCAAATGGAGGGAGAATTAAAATAGTCAGTACCAAATTTAGATCCCAGGGAGGTGGCGGTTCTCTTACTGGAGGTCTTACTAGGAATGTACCCCTGAAAAAGGCTTTGCATAGTCTGTGAGACATTATTTTAGATCCCATGTCTCCTATGTGGTAGTTATATATGGCAGCTAATTGTATTCGTATAGTAGCTGCAGCTGCACCTTGACTGAAATTCTCTGCTAAAAAATCTAGAATTGTAGTCACAGGGGCTGTGAAGGGGTCTATGTGATACTTGGAAGCCCAACAAGAAAAATTCCATTTGCTAGCATAGAGTTTTCTAGTTGCAGTCTTATGAGATGAAACCAGAATGTGTCGCACTGCCAGGGATATGTCCGGAAGCCTGGCTAAAATGGGAAATGGAGCAACCACTCTGTCAGATTGAAGGTTTGGATGGAGGGATGGAGCGTTCTTGACTGATGGCTCAGAAGATCCAGAACCAGGTCCAGAATCCAAGGCTCCTCCTGGAGATGGGGCCATAGGAAAGGGAACCAGATTTGACGGGGCCAATACAGAGCAATGAGAATTAGTTTGCGACTCAATGATTTGGCTTTCTGTAGAACTTTGGGTATTAATAGAAATGGGAAAAATGCATAAAGACGTCCCAATCGTGAACAAGTGCATCCCTTGGTGACTCCCCCGGAGGGGGGATTAGGGCAAGGTAGCTGCTGCATTTGGAGTTCATGGATGTGGCAAAGAGGTCACAGCAAGGCTGGCCCCACTTGCAAATAATTTGCTTTGCAATTTCCTGTTTCAGGGACCACTCATAAGCCATAAGAATTGCCCGGCTTAATTTGGCCGCTATCACATTGGATTTCCCCGGAATGTGCATTGCAGTTAGAAAATGTTGAGAAGAAATTGCCCATTGCCACACTCTTTGAGCCTCTCAACACAGAAAGTAGGATCTGGTTTTGACTTGTTTGGTGATGTACCATACCACGGACATATTGTCTGTCTGTATCACAATCATACCTGTTGGAAGAGAGCTCTGGAATGCTTGCAACACCAGAAGCACTGCTCTCATCTCCAGGACACTGATGTGCAAGTGGTATTCGTGTTCCTGCCAAGTCCCTTGGACAGTCTGTCCCAGATAATGCACCCCCCCCCACCCTATTTGGGAAGCATCTGTGGTCACTGTAGCTACTGGATGGGGGAGAACAAACGGTCTGCCTACCATTACCTGAGTGGACTGAAGCCACCATTGTAGGTCCTTCTTGAAGGTGTCTGTAATGAAGATCTTGAGTGACATGGGTAACTCCTGCATGGACCACTGAGCAAAGAGTAGCCACTACCCGACTATTGAATACCAAAATACACTTAATATACGCTAAATGTGGTGCCACAGCTCATGAACACTTCAAACGGTTAAAATTACTTTTATTAAAAAATATAAAAACAAACCACTTAGATTAATATATAAATGAAACACTGACATTAAGTGCTTTCATCTGCCAAACGCAGACTTCAGCATAACAAATATATAATTGTGTTTCCAGCTTAAATAAATTTACCTCCAGTGGGAATGAACTATCAATTAAGCCCTTTCATTAACAAATTCACTCCAGTGGAGCTCAGGAAGTTTGCACTGTAACTTCCAATGGGCCTTTTGACAGAATGAAATTATGTCTTCACACTTCAAATAAATGTTCATATCTCTGGAACCATAGCAGTTATGAATGAAGTATAAATGGCAAACTCTTCAGCACAAACTATTTTTACAGTGGTGGTATTCTTTAGGTTCTGGATCTCAAAATGAATTTTATAAGTCACAATAAACAAAGTAACTATTACATTTGTAATATTTTATAAACAATTTACAATATCTCTGCAACCACTCAGGTTACACACACACACTGTCAGCAACACTTTAATCATCTAGTTGAGAGCTTTCATATGAGGCTAAGGAGTTTTTCTCGCGTTACATGGTTGTTGAGATATTTAGAAAAATGTGAAATTATATTTATTTAAATTAATATCATAAAAACAACACTTAATATCTATTTACCTGCACTAGACAGAGGTCAAATATTAATGCAGTTGAGTTTGCCATTGCGTAAGCTTTAAGATGAAAGCTTTTAAAACCTTGTACATAGCATATTTTTAAAATTATTGATGCAAATATGAACAAGCAATATTTGACGCCTAGAGGCATCAATAGGAGTTAACTGCAGAAGCACCTAGAGGCGTCACTTGGATGTAATGAGTTATTTAAACATGATCTAATGAATATTCAGTTTTTGTCAGCTCACATATAGCTGCATGTACTTATGTATATTACATCCTAAACAACACACTTTCACCTTATCCACCAATACATTTCTAATACATATGCTCAAAACCATTCCACATGTTAATAAACAATACTTAAAACTATACATAAAAAATACATGAATTATAAAACCATTTTGTTTTATAAATTATGTAATATGTTTTGTGTTTTGTGTTGTGCCCTTCCTAAAAATGCCTGTAATTACTTGAATATATAACATGAAGCAGTCGCCCTTCTTCTTACTTCATTTTTTACTTAAGATGCTGTATTCATAAATCCTGTTCCTCAATTGTCTGTCTGTCTTTCCCACACAATAGCTCGGATATGCCACACACTTAGCCAGATATATAACATGCTGGGATAGATAGTTCCCCTTCTTAAACCAGATTTTAGTGTGGTTAATGTCCCCGATAATTATAGTTTTCGCTTCTATAATGTCTTTACACAGCTGACATTGCCCACATTTCCTAGTATACCCATCTCCTTTATCATAATTAGACACTGTGTTCCCTCTTTCAAATCTATACTTTAAATTGTTTCCTCTCTTATACACATAACTAGGTGTTGTACCCACTTTACTAAGTACCATTTCATCACATCTCAAAATGTTCCAATTGTGGCCTATGATTTTCTTAACTTCCTCAACATATGGGCTATACTCAACAACACATATCCTATTGTATTGAATATCTTTGTCCTTCTCAAATTCACCCTTATACTTCTCTAGACCTACTCCTAAAAGTAGTCTATATTTTTCTCCCATTCTTTTGATACATATCCAGTAATATTGTTTATTAAAGATCTGGGATATCCCCTTTCCTCAAATACGATGCCTATATATTCTAACTCCTTCCTCATGTCATTGTATTCCGAAGTCATTCTGGCAACTCTAATGCATTGGCCCTACTCCTTTTCTGGCTCACAGGATCACAACTGGTATATTCTAGATATGAATTACTGAACGTGTCCTTTCTGTACATCCTTGATTTAAATTCTCTAATATCATTCGATATATATGTATCCAAATATGCTATACCCGTCCTGCTACTACTATACGTAAATCTTAGGTAGGTACTGGTTCCATTTAAATATTTAACAAATGCATCAACCTCTTCTATCGTACCGTCCCATAAGAAAAATATATCATCCAAAAACCTAGTGTAGCATATACACTTACTAGCATATTGACTATCTAAGATATACTCATTTTCCCAGTCCAATAATAGTACCAAAATTGCATATATCGGGGCGCAGGCCGCTCCTATGGCCACCCCATTTGATTGCCTATAGTACTCCACTTCAAACCAAATTTAATTGAAGTCAAGTACAATAGACATAAATTCACATATTAAACTTGTCTTATCCCACTCAAACTTCATATACCTCTGAATACTATTACGGAATCATTCAAGACCATCATCTTTAGGGATGGTAGAAAATATATCCACAACATCTGCTGTTACATACACAAGTCCTTCCTTCCATAATTCAGGTTTTAACCTGCCTAGAAAGTCTCATGAAACTTTAACTATATGAGATACAGTTTCATAAATTGGATTAAGCCATTCATCTATGACTTTACCAAAAGGGAAATTCTTAGACCTACTACCTGAGATAATAGGTCTATACGGAGGGTCTACTATATTTCTGTGTATTTTTGGGGTCCCTACTATGGTAGCCAATACAGGGTGTTCCACATGTAAGAAATTATACATATCCATGTCAATCCTATTATCCAACAGAAACTCCTCTAGGTATAAATCTACTCGTCTGTGTCCTATGTTTATCTCATTAATAGAAGATACCATATATTTGCTGTCATTATGTAACATTTCAAATATTTTATTATTATAATCTTGTGTAACTGCTAATACCACACCAGTCCCTTGTCGGGTTTCATTACCCGAATATCTGCCTCTTGACATATTTGCTTTAATAACTTATTGTCCTCTTTACTAAGATTGTGCTTCATCCTTCCATTCTTGTGCTTCTCCTGTAACTTCTGCATTTCATCCATAACCAACCTCTCATATGTTACTAGGGTTGTATGTAGAGATGGTGTGTACTTGCTTTTTTTTTTAAATACATCTACCTGTAAATTCCTTTTATTATCTTGAAAGTGTATGGCTAAATTCAGCTTTCTCAAGTACAGCTAAAATTCCATAAGGGTATCCACTAATTTAAATTTTTCATAAGGAACAAATTTCATACCTTTTGCAAACAACTTGAAACGTGTTTCTTCTAATTTTAACTGAGTGCAATTATATATGTTAAACTGTCCCATGCTAAATTGCACTGCATTATGTTGTGCTATTCCCATCTCCTCATTTTGTTTCTCCATTCGTCCTTTCTCCCCCATGGGATCAGATCTCCCCTCTCTTCTGGTCTCCACTCTCTGCATACATCCCTGTATTCCCCCTTCCAAGATTGCTTCCTTCCTAAAAAAAACCTTTGTTTCCATAATATTTCTCATAATCGTGTGTCCCCCAATCATTTCTTTCCCTATATGTACTATTCATTATATTTCTATACTTATCCGTATGTCCAGTATCTCTTTTCTTCCATATGTAGGCCACATGTTCCTCATACTGATCCTAGTCCCTTTGTAATTTCCAACATTTTTTTTCAAATATTTTCTTACTCCTACCATCTACTAAATCTTTCTGAATATTTTGTCTCCACATCCTTCAACATATGACAGGATTTACTATCATTACATTTTATTAAAAATTCCATGAATCTAAAACCCAAACTGTCAAAAAGCATGTTACATTCCTTTATGTTGTCCGCATTTAAGTCCATTCCCATTGGTATTTTAAAAAAGCGAAGGCCCATAGGCACAATTTTTAATTCTAAACATCTACTTAAATAAGCATTGTCCAATTGTAACCCTCTTATAATACCTAAATGTTTGCCAAAGTCATAAATCAAATCTTTTAATGTTTCTTCTTCCTTTTGCTGTGTTTTGTCCATAAATTTGTCCTCAGTAGCCAACCCAGCTCTATTAAAGACGGACAGACAATTCAGAAAGAGGATTTATGACCATACATACTGTATAAAAAGGAATAATGCTTTGTGTAGACACATACAGATGTATGAGAGTCTTTTAAATTTAGGATATTAGAACAGGTCAAAGTAAATTCTTGGGGTGGGAACATCAAGGCCAAATTGGGAGAAAAGGAAGTAAAATTGCAACTTATGTTAAATGCAGCCAAGGCTCCTAGGTTGAACAGCCACATATCCACCAAGCCAATTTTACATGCAAGATTATGAATAGATAGCTTAATTAGTGTATATTTTATACACATATATGGTGTTGAATACAGTGACCTAAGTAGAAAATGAAGTAAGAAGAAGGGCAACTGCTTCATGTTATATATTCAAGTAATTACAGGCATTTTTAGGAAGGGCACAACACAAAACATATTACATAATTTATAAAACAAAATGGTTTTATAATTCATGTATTTTTTATGTATAGTTTTAAGTATTGTTTATTAACATGTGGAATGGTTTTGAGCATATGTATTAGAAATGTATTGGAGGATAGGGTAAAAGTGTGTTGTTTAGGATGTAATATAAATAAGTACATGCAGCTATATGTGAGCTGACAAAAACTATGAATATTCATTAGATCATGTTAAATTAATAAAAGAGCTTAATTGATAGTTCATGCCCATTGGAGGTAAATCTTATTTAAGCTGGAAACAGAATTATACATTTGTTCTGATGAAGTCTGTGTTTGGCAGATGAAAGTGCTTAACCTCAGTGTTTCGTTTATATAGTAACCTAAGTGGTTCGTTTTTATATTTTTTTAATAAAAGTCATTTTAGTGTTCATGAGCTGTGGCACCACATTTAACGTATATAAAATGTATTTTGGTATTCAAAGAGTAGCCACTGGAATACTCTCATGTGTAGACGCAACAGTGGAATTAATGTTAAAGCAGCTGCCATTGAACCCAGAACCTTGGCAATAAACTTTGCCTGCACTTTCCTCCTCATGAGCAAGATTGATATCTGATGATGGCGTAGTGTTTGTACGCTTTTGTGAGGCAGTTTTGCTACCATGTCTTTTGTGTTTAAGTCTGCCCTTATGAAGGTAATATGCTGTGAAGACAACAAGGCATATGTTTTGAAATTTCCGGTAATACCTAGCTCTGAGCAGAGATGAATTGTGGCGTCCCTTACCTTGGTCAGTAGATGCTCGGTGGTGGTGGTCAGGAGCCAGTCATCTAAGTACGGGAACACCTGGAATCCTAGACGCCTCAGGTGAGCCGTGACTACTGCCATGCATTTGGTAAACACTCTGGGGGCTGTATTGAGACCAAAGGGCAGAGCTCTGAATTGGTAATGACTGGCTCCCAGCTGGAAGTGTAGATATCTCCTGGATCACCTGTCCATCTTTATATGGTAGTACACATCCTGAAGATCTATTGAGCACATCCAATTGTCTTGTCCCAAACAAGGGAGTATAGACTGCAGTGTCACCATATGGAACTTTGCTTTATTTACAGACTTGTTCAGCTTGCTGAGATCCAAGATTGGTCTCCAGTTCCCTGTCTTCTTTGGAACTAAAAAGAATCTTGAGTAAGTCCCGGAGCCTATCTGGTCTGCAGGTACTTCTTAGATGACTCTTTTTTTCTAGCAAACTTTGGATTTCTAGGGTTGCTTGATCCCTTTGACCGGGTGGGATGGCTAGGATTGATCTTGATGGGGGAGTGGAGAAGAGAAGGGTATGTTGTATCCCCTGGATATAATCGACCATACCCATTTGTCTTGAGTGATATTGAGCCAGGCTTTTGGGTACAGTGATAATCTGCCCCTGACTGCCTCCAAAGGTGGACAGGTGGGCCTCCTTTCAGGAGTGCTAGAAGGGCCTGCCAGTGAAGTATCTCTGTTGCCCTGGTTTTGCAGACCCCCTCTACCGTGAGCACGGTGTCTTCCATTATTATTTCCCCCTCTGAACCCAGGGGGAAGCTCACCATGTGCATCCGGTGAAGCTCTTTGGGATTTCTGGAACCATATTTTTCCACCCTTCTGACCTTTGGGATACGGCCTGGTAAGGACAGAGAAACATACTCCAATGGCAGACAGTTTTGCCTTCTTGTTTGCACCTGGTAAGAGTCTCTTTAACTTTTGTCCCGAACAAGGACAAGCCGTCAAAAGGGGTGTTTATTAAGGAAGACTTAAAGGGTTCAGCAAACTCACAAAGGCGCATCCAGGAATGTCTCCTCACAGCTATTCCTGTGTCTGCTGCTGTACTCGCTCCATCGGCTGCATAGGAGATGAGGTGCATGGAGGAGTTTACTACAGAATTTAGAGTCGCAAGCTGAGAGTTTACCTTGTCTGGCACCCCCGCAGCTGTAGCACCCTGGAAGGTATCTCCTAGCTCTTTCAGGAGATCCCTCGGAAGTCGGGTAAAATAGGATAAGTAGTGCAGCAACCTAAGAGTAAAGGCCGCTGAAGAAAACATACGCTTCCCATATCTGTCCATCGTTCGAGACTCCTTATTCGTTGGATGGACATATAAAGAAGTTTCATCTAATTCCTTCTTGGTGGCCACCACCACAGCATCTACCGGGACACCTTTGGTTAAAAATTGCTTGTCATCCGGGGCAGTAATAAACATGTTGGTCATCATCGGAACAGGTTCCATGGATTCTGGAGAGCCCCATGCCTTTCAACTGACTATGCCACAGAGCTGGCCAAAAGGCAGAGACACCCAAGAGGTGGAGGGTCAAGATCCAAACGCCTTCAGGTATACAGACTCATCTTCAGAAGGGGAGAGGGTCTTCCAGCCACCTCTCTGCTTCAGGATCTCTAAGATGTCTGAAAAGTAGACATTCTCAGAGGGTGACCATGGGGACCCTTCTGAATCCTCTAAGTCCGTATCCAATGTGACAGACTCGAGGGAGTCTAAATGTTTCCTCTTACAAGTCCTCTTCTGAGGGACCTCCTCAGAGGGATACTCTGGGGAGGTTTCAGAAGAGAGTGGATCGACCATTTGGGGCATCCTGGGGCATTGGGTCTCTAAACTTGGGTTGGAGTGATGGAACAGAGGTTGACACCGATCCTTTTGGGGAGGAGTAGCTGGAGCCAAAGGTGGAGAAGTCTGAGTGAACAACACACTCCTCATCACCTCGAAGGCACCACAATCATGGCCCAAGAGAGCCTCTGGCTCTAAGGAGCTGGAAGACCTTCCCCTTGCCAAGGAGGATGGGTCCTAGGCTGATATGGGTGCCAAACACACCTATGCCGAAGCCCCGAAAGGAAGAATCAGATCCAACAAGGGTCCAATCTGACTCCCCTCCCCGGACCTGACGAGGAAGTGTCAGCTCCCAGACCCTTTGAGAGAAGACAGAATCGAAGAGGTCAGAGCAGAAGTCGGGGCCGAGACACCAGTTGTGGTTTTCAGAACTGACGGTTCCACCACAAGGACATCCAGGCACTCATGCTCCAAGCTCATCTGAATCAGAGGAGGAACAGAAGACAAGGCAAATACAGACATTGGCTCCACTTCCATCTGGGCTGGACTCGAAAGAATTTTGGCTAAGACCAGTGTCCGAAGCAACCTCTTGACCACCCGCTCCACATCATCATCTGAGAGACTCCTGGAGGATTGAGAGGAGAAAGTGGGGGATTTATGGCTACCAGACACCGATTGCAAAAGGGGTGACTGGGGCACTGAGTAGACTGGTTCCAGAGTTGGTGACTGGCTCCTTTTTTGCCTCTGAGTCGGTTTCGATAAAGCTGGTAGAGCCAATGGAGTTGCCTTCTCAGGACTGACAGCCTTCAGGTCCGAGGTTGCATGTTTCTCAGGTTTCTTGGTCATCTCAGAAGCCAAAGCCAAAGGAGAAGATTTTTTTGAAGATTTTTCTGATGAGGATTTAGAGGGCTGATTCCCTTCCATAGTCACCTCAAACAGTCCCTTAAGTAAATCCCTTACAATGAGCAAATTTTTACGCTCCTGTGGGACCCTGGAAATGAATCCATGGCAGATATTGCAGGAGTCCTGTATATGAACTGCACCTAAGCAATATACACAGCTAGTGTGGCTATCAGTAAGCAACATCTTCTGTGTGCACGAGTCACACTTTTTAAAGCCAGATTGCTTGGCTTCCTTACCAGTATCTTTAGACATTTTGCACTAGTTAGCCAACAAAAACAGGTAAGTACTATCAAAAACAGTACACCTATCAATCAGTACACAGAAAGGCATGAGAAAACGCAATTATCACAAGGCAGCAAAAGTTTTTTTTTTTTTTAGACAGGGGGAAAAGGCCAAGAAAGAACACGAGAGGAGTGGTCTCTAATTTAACTGACGATCTCCTCTAGCCATAGGAGACGTCTCTAACTGAAATGATGAAACCACAGGAAAGGGTAGTAGAAAAGGGAAGAGAAGCCCTCTAATCAAAAGGGGCTAAAAAAACAAAGGGGACAAAAAAAAGAACCCTCTAAGTTAAACAGATTCTTTCAGGACAAACTTAAAGTTAGACGGGATAGGGATAAAAGAGGCCTGTGAACAACGACGGCCTACACAACAATGCTACAACTAGCGATAAGCCAAAAAGGGAAACACTAAACTACCAAAAAAGGCTCCTCTACAGTAAACTAGTGAAGTTAAAGGTTATTATGCTAAAAAGATAGAAAGATTATTCAGTCAATAAGTAAATAAAACAAAGACTTATCCTGAGCCTACGACAAACAATCCTGAACCAGCAAAGCGGCAAATGAGATCTGGGTAACCTTCGCCAGGCATCATGGGATAGGATACAGCCTCGAGCCAGTGAAGGCTGTCGAGCTTTAGTATTAGGCCAAGTCGGAACTGAAGCTCGGTTCCGAACCCAACCATCAAGAATGAAGGTGAGATAGGACAACATAACATCACTTATTTGAAAACATTACTAAAAAAGAAACAGCAGTATGCTTATTAAGGAGATGTGGGGACACTTACTATGCACACTGCCTTCATTGTCATTCTGTGTCAATGTGGAAGGTTCACTTATTAACAGTAATTTGTATGTGTTTCATGTAATCATTCCATGTCAGTATTCAGTTCTCTGTATAAACACACACTACTGATTTAAACCAACCTTGCTGAGTAGACAAGTGCTGCTGTTACAGTCGATGACACTAGTCATCATCCATGCCAATTTTGTTTATTCCAGTACCATCATCCTCTGTGTCACAGTCATCCCCATGGATGGAGAGGAGTTATAACTCATCTGATGTTAATGTGATAAATGTTGCAGGACTCCACAGTACTAGTACCGGCAATTGCATCCTGCCTTTTCTTGTCTCTAATATGTCCTACCACACCCTTGTTGCAGTCTGTCAATGGCAATATGCTATTTCAGCCATCCACTACATTAATGTCCAGGACAACTTGATTCCAGCCATTTGTACTCTCATCTTGTTTGGGCCACCTTTTACCAAACACGTCTCCTATATAGAAAAGTACAGAAGCTAACACAGCTGAAGGTAAAACAATAAACTTTAATGCACACAAAAGAGAGTAAGTGCTTTCACGGTGTGCTCTCACCGCTTCATCAGACTGTTCTAAACTAGTAACAAATGCAGTTAAATACCATAAGTTAATTAGTCAATTAAAGCAGTGATAAAAGCATCAATTATCTAAGAGAAAAATGTCACAAGAAAGCAGGCAAATGAAACATATAAAAAAACATAAAAAGTATATATAAAAATATGTATAGAAAACAATCCTATACTCAGTGCTTGAGAGGTCTAGCTTTTAAAAAAGGCTTAAAAGAGACAACTTCATTAAGACCTAGTATTTTATCAGCATTAAGAGACATAATCCATTTTTGCTCTGCAGATTCTGTGCAATTCCTAAGATCTCCCCCTCTTAAACTCTCAGGAATGATCTCTAGCACAAGGAATTTTAAATTATGTTCCTGTCCATGGCACATAATATGCTTAGCAAGGGCATTGGTGTCTTTCTTGTTTCTAATGTCTCTATGATGTTCCAGCACCCTGTCTTTGAGTTGTCTGTTACTCATGCCTACATAAAAAAGCATGGCAGAAAGTGCAGTAACTAAAATAAAGAATGTTCTTAGTCCTGAAATCAGCATAAAAGTTTGTGTCTATTTTAAAGTGCATATTAGGGTCCCTGTAAGTAGGACTAGAGTGTATAAACTTGCAGGCTGTGCAATTCCTGCATTTAAAAGTACCATGCCTCTCTGACTGTAAAACCTTGTTAAAAGTAGAAGCATTGTAGCACAGATGCCTTTTCAAGGATCTGTTATTTTTAAAAGAAAAGTGTGGAACAGTATCTATGGCATTTCTTAATTCATCTACAGTATCCAAAATGCCCCAGTTCCTTTTGACAATATCACATATACTGCTAACATCAGAAGAATATGTGAGAGGAAACCTAATCAATCCTGTCCTTTGTTCTGTAGCTATAGCTTCAGTGTTAGGTGCAGCAGCATAATAAGGCCTCCATTTGCCCCCTCTCTCCTTATACGCATCAGTAATGCAACTGTCAATATCCTTTTCCTTGTAGCCTCTATCTAGAAAATCCATTTTCAAGGTCTCCAGGGCCTCTGCAAGCTGTTCATCATTATTATGGTGTCTCATGACCCTGTATACCTGCCCCTTAACAACATTTTGGGTAACATGCCTAGGATGCATGCTATCTCTATGGAGCAGATTATTCTTTATTGTGGGTTTCCTATAAATACTAGTTACTAGGGCTAGTCAAATCAATTTTGTTCACCTTAACATCAAGAAATTCAATTTCATCAAAAGAATATTTAAAAGTAAATCTTAAAAAATCTGTAGACTGATGTAGGAACTATAAACTGCGTGAGACTCTCAACTGACCCCCTCCACAACAGAAAAATATCGTCAACAAATCTTACATACCATAAGATATGGACAGAGAAGCCCTCAGCTTGAAATAATATGTCTCTCTCCCACTGTACCAACACAAGGTTGGTGTAGCTGTTGGCACAAGCTGTGCCCATTGCCACGCCATCCTTTTGTGCATAAAATTGATGTTCAAACAAAAAGACATTGTTTTCTAAAACCAATTCTAAAAGGGCACAAATTAAATTGATCTTGTCCTCAGTAAAACAATGGTTGACATGCATAAATTTCCTGACATTTTCTTTACCCCAAGTATTGGGGATCACAGTAAAGAGTGACTCTACATCCATTGTCACTAAAAGATAATCAGAACTCAAATCAGAAGTAGCCATATGTAATCTTTGTAAGAAGGTCCTAGTATATTTTAGGACGGTGTCACAAGTGTCCAACAGAGAATGTAAATTCTTTTCAATGTAAATAGAAAGTGTCTCGGTTACCCAACCTTTCCCAGACACTATTGGGCGCATGGGTGGCAGTGTTAAGATTTTTATGCACTTTGGGTAAGCCATAAATGATCGGTATAAGTGTTTGCTGTACCTCAAAATATTGAAACAACTTATTATCGATCATACCCGTCATAAGCAGATCGAAAATAAGGAAGGAAACCTTCTCGGTCATACCATAAACAGCAGTTTTAGAAATACAGACATAAGTGGTGTCATCACACAACAATTTATGCATTTGGGTTTGATATAAGTCCTTGTCTAACACAACAATCCCACCACCCTTATCTGCTGGTCTAATCTCTAAGGATTTCAAGTTCTTGAGTTCATTGAGGACTACATATTCATCATTATTAAGATTAAAGTATCTCTTCTTTCTATTAGATTCGAATTCTCTTCTTATTTGCTTCTCACAAGTCTGAACAAAGGTCTCTATCTTGGCATTGGGTGGTGGGATAAAAGTGCTGGGTTTTCTAAAGGAAGCAGTGTCAGTGTTAACCGTGTCAGGTAGCATCGCTTTCGATGTAAGAGTCCTACCAAACAATCTAAGATCAGTTAAGACACCAGTTAGCTCGGCTTCTCTGGCAAGGATGAATGATAAACCTTTGTTCAGCAATGCTAACTGTGCAGCAGTAAGCTGTACAGAGGAAATATTAAAAACTAAACTGTTTACCTCCTTTTCCATTGGCCTGTTAGGTTCACATTCATTACTTGGGAGGTGATAGAGTCTGCCCTTCTTTCCTCGATGCTGTGACCTGTCCCTGATAGGAAAAGGGCTCTGCAGTTGAAAAGAAGTGATAGCCCTAGGTCTGGCTCCAGTGTTAACATTAGTAGTGGAGTCACCATTATCATCAGAATGGGACTTCCTTTTTTTATGAAGATGTATCAGGGGTGCTACCTCAGCGGTACTATGGTGGTGTGATGACTCAGCTCTGCTTCCGGTCAACTGAGCCAGTTCTGTGGAGTTGGCATTCGTGGCTCCTCCCATTAAAGATACAGGCTGAGTCAGAGATTCCCTGGTAGTTTCACACAAAGGATCCGATGTTTGAGGTGCATCTTCCAAGTTCACGGCTGGTGGGGGGGGGGGGGGGGGTTACTTCTACCCTATGCAAAAAACGCTCCAGTAGTAAAATCCTTGATGTCGCATTGCAATTTCTTTATTTTAGTGGACTGTAACCTCTTCTCATAAACCAGGATGTTGTCATAGAGCTTATCAAGTTTGTCCCTCATAATATCAGCAGGAAAGGAACTATAAATTTCATCCTGCAGAACTGAAATCTGACATTGCAATTCTTTCTCTTCTGAAAGAAAAAATTCTATAAGAAGTTCCAAGTAGCCAAAGCTTGCTTGCAAGTTAAATGACTGCCATTTCATCAGCAGGTCTGGATATACATTACCATAGCTAGGCATATTGAGAATTCTTAGGGCCCTGGGTACAACCTTATGCTTCAAAGATGCTTCCAGATGAAATCGCTACCATTGCAGCCATTTAAATTTATAAAGCTTATTTTCCAGTTCTTTAAATTTGTTCATGAAAAGTGGGTAAGTCTTGTCTATATCCAAATCATCTGTAGAAGTCAAGGTAAGGTCAGTAACATGGAGGGGGTTAGATACAATTTCCATAATGTTGTTAAGGCGATCACTAGCCACTTTGTTGACAGAAGAAGCTTTCCTGGCAGGATTAAAAGTCAGTTCAACACCATAGCCTTCTGCCATGCTTTATTCTCAACCAAGAGATCCAAAAGTGTAAAAAGTATGCTGAGAATAAAAATAGAGCAGTACAGTAACAAATAACTACTAAGAAAAGCAAAAAAGTACTTAAGCTAACAAAGCTGAAGGTAAAACAATAAACTTTAATGCACAAAAAAGAGAGTAAGCGCTTTCACGGTGTGCTCTCACCGCTTCAAAAGACTGTTCTAAACTAGTAACAGATGCAGTTAAATACCATAAGTTAATTAGTCAATTAAAGCAGTGATAAAAGCATCAATTATCTAAGAGAAAAATGTCACAACAAGAAAGCAGGCAAATGAAACATATAAAAAAGATAAAAAATATATATAAAAAATCTGTATAGAAAACAATCCTATACTCAAGTCTACAAATTTTTTAAAATTTACTTTTAAATATTCTTTTGATGAAATTGAATTTCTTGATGTTAAGGTGAACAAAACTGATTTGACTAGCCTAGTAACTAGTATTTATAGGAAACCAACAAGAAAGCAGGCAAATGAAACATATAAAAAAGATAAAAAATATATATATAAAATCTGTATAGAAAACAATCCTATACTCAAGTCTACAAATTTTTTAAAATTTACTTTTAAATATTCTTTTGATGAAATTGAATTTCTTGATGTTAAGGTGAACAAAACTGATTTGACTAGCCTAGTAACTAGTATTTATAGGAAACCCACAATAAAGAATAATCTGCTCCATAGAGATAGCATGCATCCTAGGCATGTTACCCAAAATGTTGTTAAGGGGCAGGTATACAGGGTCATGAGACACCATAATAATGATGAACAGCTTGCAGAGGCCCTGGAGACCTTGAAAATGGATTTTCTAGATAGAGGCTACAAGGAAAAGGATATTGACAGTTGCATTACTGATGCGTATAAGGAGAGAGGGGGCAAATGGAGGCCTTATTATGCTGCTGCACCTAACACTGAAGCTATAGCTACAGAACAAAGGACAGGATTGATTAGGTTTTCTCTCACATATTCTTCTGATGTTAGTAGTATATGTGATATTGCCAGAAGGAACTGGGGCATTTTGGATTCTGTAGATGAATTAAGAAATGCCATAGATACTGTTCCACGCTTTTCTTTTAAAAATAACAGATCCTTGAAAAGGCATCTGTGCTACAATACTTCTACTTTTAACAAGGTTTTACAGTCAGAGAGGCATGGTACTTTTAAATGCAGGAATTGCACAGCCTGCAAGTTTATACACTCTAGTCCTACTTACAGGCACTCTAAATCCCTAATATGCACTTTAAAATAGACACAAACTTTTATGCTGATTTCAGGACTAAGAACATTGTTTATTTTAGTTACTGCACTTTCTGCCATGCTTTTTATGCAGGCATGAGTAACAGACAACTCAAAGACAAGGTGCTGGAACATCAGAGAGACATTACAAACAAGAAAGACACCAATGCCCTTGCTAAGCATATTATGTGCCATGGACAGGAACATAATTTTAAATTCCTTGTGCTAGAGATCATTCCTGAGAGTTTAAGAGGGGGAGATCTTAGGAATCGCACAGAATCTGCAGAGCAAAAATGGATTCTCTCTCTTAATGCTGATAAAATACCAGGTCTTAATGAAGTTGTCTCTCTTAAGCCTTTTTTAAAAGCTAGACCTCTCAAGCACTGAATATAGGATTGTTTTCTATACATATTTTTTATATATATTTTTTTATCTTTTTTATATGTTTCATTTGCCTGCTTTCTTGTTGTGACATTTTTCTCTTAGATAATTTATGCTTTTATCACTGCTTTAATTGAATAATTAACATGGTATTTAACTGCATTTGTTACTAGTTTAGAACAGTCTGATGAAGCGGTGAGAGCATACCGTGAAAGCACTTACTCTCTTTTGTGTGCATTAAAGTTTATTGTTTTACCTTCAGCTGTGTTAGCTTTGGTACTTTTTTGCTTTTCTTAGTAGTTACTTGTTACTGTACCGCTCTGTTTTTATTCTCAGCATACTTTTTACACGTCTCCTATATGTTTTAAGGGCTGCCATGAGGATGTGATTTTCCTATTGGCTGAAGTTGTCCTTTCTCTGCCTTGATCCCTTGTTCTGCATCATTATTGCACATGAAAAAAAAAAAGTGAAACAGTCACATGCAAAAGAACTTTTGATGTAATCATCAGTCAAGCAATACAATACTAGAAGTACACCTGACATCCTCCTAAAGAAGTTAGGTAACACAAACCTCATAATTATATACATACATACAAAACCTCAGTCCACCCAAGAAAAGTTGTCTGCAGAATTTTAAGTACATTCAGAACAGTAAAGCAATCACTTTTTAACAGAGTCTCCCTTCCTCTAAGCCCCTTCCATTGTCATATATTCATAATACTGTCATTTTTGATTCTTCATTGACACTCTGAAATCCAAGTAGAGACACATGTATGTTCAGCAAATAATACATCCTTACCACTTCAATACTTTACAATTAAAACACGTACGTATGCACACTCACAAAATGACAAGTAAATGTTTTTTTCAGTAATCACTAATAATTTCCACTCCTGCTGTAATGATTTTCCACCTACAAATGACAACTTTACACTGTTCAATAAAGCCATATGCCCATCCTATCAGTAAAATAAATATTTCTTTAATGTAAATCAATAATTTGACATCACTTTGAAGTGTTTTATATTAAATTACAAAAGTTTTATTATTTTTTTCTTATTTCTGTATCCTAAATCATTTGCCACCTAACTCAAGTAATCTTATTTTACTGCAGTAGTGTTAAACTATTTCATTTAAACTAAGATACAGTTATACTTTCTGTATGCATATTAGGTCCTTTTATGTTTATCTCTATGAATCACTGTAATACGCGAATGTGTATGGCAACTTATGCATGCAATTTGTTCTTGGCTGCTCATGAATGCAGCCCTGTCTTGATGTGATCATGCGGTGGACAGTGGCAGAGTCCTCACCAGTCCCCATTATATCATGGGAACACGAAGATAGCCTCAGAAAATTCCTAGTTCATAGTTTATAGGCAAGTACTAAGCTAGCTGCCTTGTGATCCATTTTAAGCCGAGCCAATTTCACTTGCAAAGGTGAGAATCAAATGCTATACTTTATGTCTATGAGGTAAATCTCATAAACATTGTACCATCCCCAATCTAAATATATTTAGAAAAAAAAAATGGAGTCATGCATATAACAGTTTGCACAACCATGAAGTATAATCTCTGCCCATCTAACATCATCTGGCACACTTTCTCACATCAAACCACTCAACATTTCATAAAATTTGGTAATCACACACATAGGAATTTGCAATTCTGCAACCCCCCTTCCAAAAAAAACTGCTGTTCTACTGCATGAATAAATGACAATCACTGCCCACCTAACATAATAAGACACACCTTCTCATCTCAAAGCACTCAATATTTCATTAAAGTTTATAATCTTAAACTTAGGAATATGTATTTCTGCAACCCCCCGCAAAAAAATACTGCTAGTCTACTGTATGAATTGATATTATTTAGGTGTAAAACTCTAAAAAGATAGCTAAAGCAATGCACAGACTACTGATAGCATCCAAGAGCTTGACATACTGTTCCTTCAGGATAACCCCTACCCCATTTCTCCTACCATCCACACCATAGTAGAACAATTTGAACCCACCTATGATACACCTGGCCTTATTCCCCTTCCATTTGGTGCTGGATGCTATCAATAAAATCTTCTTGAAATGAAGTACATCTGCCAAGTTTTATTGGCTGGAGAGTGTCTTCCTGATGCCATCTGAACACTTGGCTTCGGAGTGCCTGACGTGTGACCAACCGCATGCTGCCTGTTTATTTTGCTCATACCTGAACTGAGAATTTAGTTTTCGGTTCTCTGTCTTGCTTATACCTGAACTGAGACATAAGGAACACATTCCACCTAATTACTCAGGTGCATGCACGTGCTGTTTTTGCTCGCAGCATTTTTCTGGTGCCTTTGCTGTGTTTTTCACAAATCAAATATTTTGAAATGTGATTTGCATTAGGTATCTGCACAGGGGTACTTGTTTTGAGTTGGCCAATTGAGCTAAAATGGACACTGGCTTTTGGAAACCATGCTTTGGCTCTTTCTCCTAGTTTCATGATCTGGACACTAGGATTTGGTATGGTGGGTTACCCCTAGGTTGTTTTATTCCCTCAGACCCTTTGTTGGCTGAGGGGTTTACTCACAGGTATTGGCCACCTCCAATTTCCAGATAACATATGTGGACAACAGTACAAATTTCCATACTGAATCTGTTGAGGCCTGGGTTAACAGCATCCACCACCAGTACTGTTATCCAGCAGGGTGCTGGTGGAAATTGGGTTACTGTTGGCTGAAGGAGAAGGAGAAGGAGAAGAAGAAGGGGAAGGCATACCCGAAGGCAGGAGTAGAGGAGGAAGGTTACAGTGTGGAAGTGGGGATAGGAACTTTGAATGTTGGCAGTGTGACCAGTAAAGAAGAGCATTAACTGATATGATGGAGAGAAGAAAGGTTGGTACACTGTATGTGCAAGAGAAAAGATGGAAGGGAAATAAGGCCAGGTGTATCATAGGTGGGTTCAAACTGTTCTACCATGGTGTGGAGGGGAGGAAAAATGGGGCAGGGGTTATCCCAAAGGAACAGTATGTCAAGAGTGTTTTGGAGGTAAAAAGAGTGTCAGACAGAGTGATGTTTATGAATCTGGAGCTTGATGGTTTGATGATGGGTGTTGTTAGTGCATATACTCCGCAAGTTGGGTGTGCGATGGATGAGAAAGAAAAAGTTTGGAGTGAGATGAATGAAGTGGTGGAGAGTATACCCAAGGGTGAGTGAGTGGTGACTGGAGCAGATTTCAATGGGCATGTTGGTGAAGGGAACAGAGGTGATGAGGAGGTGATGGTAGTTATGGTGTTAAGGACAGGAATGCAGAAGGTCAGATGGTAGTGGATTTTATGAAAAGGATGGAAATGGTTGTGGTGAATACGTATTTTAAGAAGAGGGAGACGCATAGGGTGACGTACAAGATTTGGAGGAAAATGCACACAGGTGGATTATATCCTATGTAGCATGGCCAGTCTGAAAGAGATTGGAGACTGTAAAGTGGTGCCACGGGAAAGAGTAGTTAGGCAATATAGGAGGTAGTCTGTAGAATGATGTTGGTGATCAAGAAGAAGAGGAGGAGAGTGAGGGCAGTGCCAAAGATCAAATGGTGAAAGTTGAAAAAGGATGATTGTGAGGTGCAGTTCAGGGAAAGTTAAGACAGGCACAGGGTGGCAGTGAAGAGTTACCAGATAGCTGGGCAACTACAGCAGAGGTGGTAAGGGAGACAGCTAGAAACGTGCTTGGTTTGACATCTGGACAGAGGAAAGAGGACAAGAAAACATGGTGGAATGAGGAAGTACAGGAGAGTATACAGAGGAAGAGGTTGGCTAAGGAGAAGTGGGATTGTCAAGCGAGATGAAGAAAGTAGACAGGAGTACAAGGAGGTGAGGCATATGGTGAAGAGAGAGGTGGAGAAGGCTAAGGATAAGGGATATGGTGAGTTGTATGAAAGTTTGGACATTAAGGAGGAAGAGCAGGACCTGTACTAATTGGCTAGACAAAGGGACTGAGTTGGGAAAGATGTGCAGCAGGTTAGGGTGTACGGGATAACAAGGGAAATGTACTGACAAGCGAGGAGTGTGTGTTGAGCTGATGAAGAGTGTACTTTGAGCGGCTGATGAACAAAGGGAATAAGAGAGAGAGAAGGTTGGATGATGTGGGGATAGTGAATCAGGAAGTGCAATGGATTGGCAAGGAGGAAGTAAAGACAGCTACGAAGAGGATGAAGAATGGAATGACTGTTGGTCCAGATGACATACCTGTGGAAGTACGGAGGTGTTTAGGAGAGATGGCAGTAGAGTTATTAACCAGATTGTTTAAAAAATCTTGGAAAGTGAGAGGATGCCTGAGGAGTGGAAAAAAAGTGTATTGGTACCGATTTTTAAGAATAAGGGTGATGTGCAGAGTTGTAGCAAATACAGAGGGATAAAACTGATCAGCCACAGCATGAAGTTATAGGAATGGGTAGTGGAAGCTAGGTTAAGAATGGAGGTGATGATTAGTGAACAGCAGTATGGTTTCATGCCAGGAAAAAGCACTACAGATATGATGTTTGCTCTGAGGTTGCTGATATGACAGGGTACCTAGAGAGGAGTTGTGGTATTGTATGAGAAACTCAGGAGTGGCAGAGAAGTACGTAAGAGTAGTACAAGATATATATGAGGGCAGTGTGACAATGGTGAGGTCTGCAGTAGAAGTGATGGATATGTTCAAAGTGGTGGGATTACATCAAGGACCAGCGCTAAGCCCTTTTTTATTTGCAATGATGATGAACAGGCTGACAGACAAGATCAGACAGGAGTCCCCATGGACTATGATGTTTGCGGATGATACTGTGATCTGTATTTAGAGTAGGGAACAGGATGAGGAGACCCTGGAGAGGTAGAGATATGTTTAGAGAGGAGAAGAATGAAGGTCAACAGGGCTAAGACAGAATATATGTGGGTAAATGAGAGGGAGGACAGAGGAATGGTGAAGATGCAGGGAACAGAGTTGGTGAAAGTGGATGAGTTTAAATACTTGGGATCAACAATTCAGAGTAATGGTTACTGTGGAAGAGATGTGAAGAAGACAGTGCAGACAGAGTGATGAAGAGTGTCAAGACAGATTTGTGACAAGACAGGTACCAGCAAGAGTGAAAGTAAAGGTCTACAAGGTGGTAGTGAGACCATCTATGTTACATGGGTTGGACACAGTGGCACTGATGAAAAGACAGGAGTCATACACAGAGGTGGCAAAGTTAAAGATGTTAAGATTTGCATTGGGTGTGATGGGGATGGATAGGATTAGGAATGAGTATATTAGAGGGTCTTCTCAGGTTGGACAGTTTGGAGACAAAGCTAGAGAGTTGAGATTGCAATGGCTTGGACATGTGCTAAGGAGTGATGCTGAGTATAGTGTGAGAAGGATGCTAAGGATTGAGCTCCCAGGTAAGAGGAAAAGAGGAAGGCCTAAGACAAGGTTTATGGATGTGGTGAGTGATGGCATGCAGGTGGTTGGTGTGCCACAGCAGGATGCAGAGGACAGGAAGAAATGGAAACAGATGATCTGCTGTGGTGACACCTAATGGAAGAAGCCAAAAAAAGAAAATATGATTATAATTTTTAAGCAAGAAGACTGTCAAAACAAACATTTTTGTATAGCTAGGGAAATTAAAACTTCCTTGAATTGCTACATTTTTCTTTGTGTAAACAACTTCTTCCTGAACACAACTCACAGACTGTTATATGCTGCAAAGCATACTATTTTAAAACTCTACTCTACTGAAAGTGTATTGATTTGTTTATAACTTGTAGTAAAGGGACAATGCACTGTGAGAATTCAAACAGTAATATATTTTTAAGCAAGTGAATATCAAGTGCTGCTGTAATGTAATGCCTTAGAAACAAGTATTAGGCATGTAAGTAATACTATGGGAAAGGGTAAAATGCAGCTAAAGGACTGTCTTATGTATTATAATCGTGGAGCAAATCACCTACAGTCAGCAACAGCAGGAAAGAAGAACAGCAAGGCTGGGTGAAGAAGCTGATAAACATGAATAAAGTAGTAAATAGTATTGTGTGTTTAACTGATTTCATTATTTTATATATATATATATATATGGTTCTACCTCACTTCAACGACACGCCGGAACATTGACATGGAAATCGCGAGCCCCAGAAGATCAACAGCGCAGAAGACTGACGCGACGGGACCTAGAAGATCGACAAGCAGAAGACCGACCCGACGGATGAAAGCACCGACGCCAAGGATGCCGAAATGGGAAAAGGCTGTGTAAGTATGCGGTAGTGACGGACGTTAGGGTGCGAGTAAGGTAAGTGTGGATAGGGGTGGGTTAAGTGAGTTAGGGTTAGGGAGCGGGTCAGGTAAGTGTGCGGTAGTGATTGTGTTTGGGTTAGGGGCGGGATAAGTGAGTTAGGGTTAGGGAGCGGGTCAGGTAAGTGTGCGGTAGTGATTGTGTTTGGGTTAGGGGCGGGATAAGTGAGTTAGGGTTAGGGAGCGGGTCAGGTAAGTGTGCGGTAGTGACGGACCTTAGGGTTAGGGTTTGGGTTAGGGTTGTAGGTAGTTGTGTATGTGAGGTTTAGTGTGGGTTTGTAGGGATTTTGGTGTGCTTGTGTTGTGTATGTGGTTTTTGGATGGGGAATGTGTTTTGTTTGTTGATTGTGGTGTGTGAAGTGTATGAGGTTTCGTGTTTGTGTACCGTCGGTTATTTCGTTGTCGGGCATGTGGAATTTCGTGTTTTTGTACTGTCGGTTATGTGGTTTCGGTGATTGCGTTGTCGGTGTTTTGGTGTTTCGTTTATGTGAGGTAGAACCATATATATATATATATATATATACACATATATAGGGAAATAATTTAAGTATAGTAACAGAAGCACTTTAGTGTATTCAGTGCATTACTGCAACAAAGAGTGATAGATATGTCAGTATATAAGAGCAGCATTCTATCTGTACCTGATTTTAGTACTGTATATAAAGAAATATTTTTTAAAGTATATTAACTGAAGCACTACAATACATTACTACAGCCAAATGTGAAATATATGTCAAGATATAAACCTCAGTATTCTGTCTTTAACTGATTTTATAACATGTAAACATTTGTAAAAGAGTGTTTTCAGTACAATATTACAAACAAAAGCAAATCAGGCACAAATGTGACCATTATGTTTATGTAGTAGACTTCAACATATAACCCCCATCAGAACATGATAGCAATACACTCTACTGCCAAGTACACATAAGTACTTCCCATAAAATTTCATCCAAAGTCTGCATTAGCACTTTTCAAAGCATTCTCCCCATGCACACATATGCACTTCCCATATCAGTAGTCATATTACATTTTAATTCAATAAAGATTTATAAAAACAAAAACATTTTAAGGTAAGAAATTGAATGCTGTCTTAACATGATGCGTGACTTTATAGTGTGCATCTCTTTTGTCTCCCCCATTTTTTTCTCTGTTTTTCTTTTAATTATACATTCCTTTCTCCTTTATTAATTTCTCTCTCTCCCATTTATGTTGTTTTTTTTTTTTTTTTACAAATCTGAAATCCTCAGGAGCAGCCCAGGCATGTATTTCCCAGATTATTGAGCACTCACCCTCTTCCTGTACAAGAACATCCTTGCAGGTTCAGGGTGGTGGCACTGGTCCTGCAGTCATCCCAGCAAGTTGCAGTCTGGCAAGTCTTACTGAACAGGGGCCTCTGGACTTGGTTGTGCATATGCTGGAACAGGTCATGGACAGACAGATTTAACCAGTCAAAGGCTCTCTTAAGCGTATTCAAGACACACTTTCCCATTTAGTGCAGACTACAGCACCAACACAGGCCTTACCTCCACAACATTGGGGTCATCTACTACACCACCATCTGAAAGTGAAAACATTTGAGATTCTGTGGACTAGTACTCCTGAGTCCACCTCTTCTCCCCTTCTCTCCTTATCCTTTCTCCTACATCATCTTACTACTTCTCACCCACAGTTCCCTCTTATATAAAAAAAAATGGAAAATAGGGAGCTCTATCCCCCACCAAAAACATGTTGCCCCTTCTCTGTCACTTCCTTTAGCATAACCCTCTTGATGTTTTCATTCTTGGATTCCTTACTTGTTGTGTGCCCCCTTTTAAATCTTTCCTATCTCCCCCTTTCTATTCTTTAAAGTATCCAATAGGGTGTCCGCATAAGGATGCCCACTATGTAAACATTTTAAACCTCTTTAGTTTTTCACAATATTAATAATAAAAGCTGCACAGTCTGCCGCTTGTTTAGGTCTTTCACGCCGAACTGCATATAGCCGTGTCCATCCACAATACCAGAAAAAGTACAGTTTTGTACCAACCATAAATGTAGATGTTCGAAGATCCACATTGCTGCAGTCCTTACATATGGGTAGTCCGCTGTCCTCGGTCGGCCCGAATACCAAAGTATTAGGCTGACGTCGGTCATGGGCGCCTAGATCTGACATCAGAGCGTCAGGGTATAAAAGCGCATGACCGACGTCATATCCTCAGTCTTTTCTTGCCCCAGATGTCAGAAGGCCCTAAAAAGAAAGGCCACAGCCAAAAACAGAATACTTCCCAAAAGGCATGTACAAATAACAGCTACCACCCAAAACATATAATAATCCCAAACTACAGAGGGGAAGGAGGGAGGGTAAATTGGACTGCAGCAATGTGGATCTTCGAACATCTACATTTATGGTAGGTACAAAACTGTACTATGTTCTTCATCTCACATTGCTGCAGTCCTTACATATGGGTAGAATCCCAAAGCAGAGGTAAAGGGAGGCTGGCAAAATTATAAAGCATTGGAAGCTGCCAAAATGCCCTGTAAGATTGCAGTGGCAAATCCAGCTCTAGATTTGGAATAAAGAGGAAGGTGATAATGTTTAGAAAAAGTATGCACTGAACTCCAAGTAGCTGCTTCCAAAATATCTTTAGTAGCTACTCCCCTTAAAAAAGCTGTAGAAGTGGCAGTAGCCCTAGTGGAGTGAGGTCTGATTCCAGCCGGAACCTCCTTACCATGATGAGAATAACAAAAAGCAATACAAAATCCAATCCACTTAGAAATAGTTTGTTTTGAAACAGGTTTCCCCTGAGAACCTAAAGCAAATGAAACAAACAACTGCTGAGACTGTCTGAACCCTTTAGTCCTGCTCAAATAATAGCGCAACTGCCTAAAAATATCCAAAGTGTGCAAAATTTTCTCCCCTTTATTTTGGGGATCTGCATAAAAAGTAGGCAAATGAATTGATTGGTTCAAGGCCACCTTTGAAACCACTTTAGGCATAAAAGTAGGATTAGTACGCAGAGATACCCTATCCTTATGAAAAATTAGGAAGGGTTCAACTGCCATAAGAGCCTGTAATTCAGAAACCCTTCTAGCAGACGTAATGGCCAACAAAAAAGCAGTCTTCCAAGACAAAAACTTTAACTCAGCAGTAGCTGCAGGCTCAAAAGGAGGTAAAGTAAGTTTTTCCAATACAAAATTGAGATCCCAAGCAGGAGTAGGAGCTCTACGTGGGGGTCTTATGTTCTTTGCCCCTCTAAGAAATTGCTTAAACAAAGGATGAGAGAATAATGGAGGGTCACAGTCATAATGAGCAGAAATGGCTGCAGCATGAACCTTTATAGAGGAGAAAGACAAACCCTTGTCTAATAATTCTGTAAGATATTGAAGAGAAACACTTAAATCAGGCCTGGAAACATCAAAGCTCTTTGTTTTGCTCCAAATTAAAAATCTCCTCCATTTACCAGCATAAACTTTCCTTGTACTAGGCCTTCTGGCCTCCAAAATAACATTCAAAACTTGTTGTGGAAGCTGCGACCCGCCAGGTTCTAGAACAGAATATGCCAGGCTGTTAGATGCAGGGACTGAATCCTGACATTGAGGAAATGATTGCCCTCCTGAGACAAAAGGTGCAGAATCGAAGGCAAAGGCCATGGAGGCTCCCGTACTAAACTCCTCAGCAGAGGGTACCAGTGCTGTCGAGGCCAATCCGGAGCTATTAGAATCATGGAGGGTTTGTCTTGTCTGACCTTCAAGAGTACCTTGGGGAGGAGAGGCAGAGGCGGAAAGGCATAGACGTGAAGATTGCTCCAACTGAATGATAGAGCATCCACTTTCCAAGCTGTGGGATGAAACATTTTTGTGCAAAACTTTGGCAACTGGAAATCTAGTGGAGAAGCGAACAGATCTATGTCTGGAGTTCCCCATATCACTGTCAATTTTTGAAATACATGAGGATCCAATTTCCACTCGTGGGGATCCACCATCTGTCTGCTCAAAACATCTGCTAAGGAGTTCTGAGCTCCTGGTAGACACCTTGCCTGAAGATTGAGGTGTAAACTGAGAGCAGTCTCCCACAAAATCATTGCTTGCCTGCAAAGAGGGTACGAATGGGTTCCCCCTTGCTTGTTGATGTACCACATGACAGTTGTGTTGTCTGTTAGAATCAACACTTGCCCTGGGTGAAGTAAATCCTTGAAAGCCATCAATGCAAATTGGACTGCTAACATCTCCTTCAAGTTGATATGCAGATGTTGAAGTCTGGCAGGCCACGTGTCTTGCACCCATTTTCCATTGAGGTGTGCTCCCCAAGCCTTGTCCGAGGCATCTGTCGTTAAAATGTGACTCGCCTCTGGTCGGGTCACAGAGAGTCCCTTGTTTAGGTGACATTCCTGAACCCACCACAAAAATTCTTTTTGAATGCAAGGTATTATTTGAATGACAGTGTCCAGATCTTGGCAGTGTTGTGTCCATACATTTTTGAGATACCATTGTAGCTTCCTCATATGCAGTTTGGCATTGGGAAGCACCAGAATACAAGATGCCATGAACCCCAAGGCTTGAAGGACTGTCCTTGCAGTCAGCCTGGACCGTAGAGACAATTGATGGAAGTAAAGTGTAAGGTTCTTTTGCTTGTCCGGGGTCAAAAAGGCCATCTGGGAAGCTGTATTCAGTCTCACACCCAGAAAGCACATTTCCTGAGAGGGTACTAGACCGGACATTGTTTCGTTCACATTATACCCTAGGCACCTTAACACTGCCATCACATACTGTAGATGATGAAGAAGTACGTACTTGTCTTGAGCAAGAATCAGGCAATCGTCCAAATAAGGATAAATTTGTATTCCTCTTAACCGTAAGAAGGCTATCACTGGAGCCAGAACCTTTGTGAACACCCTGGGCGCAGTAGATAAGCCAAAGGGCAATGCAGAGAACTGATAATGTAAAGTCCCAGCCCGAAAACGCAGGTATCTCCTGCAACTGGGCCTGATAGGAACATGAAGATAAGCCTCTTTGAGATCCAGGGTTACCATCCAGTGATCTTTGCCCAACAGAGGTAGAAGTTGTTGCAACGTCAACATTTTGAATTTTGGAATGTCCAGGTATATGTTGAGGATAGATAAATCCAAAATTGGCCTCCAAGTGTTTCCTTTCTTTGGTACTAGAAACAGGCGAGAATAAAATCCTAGGCCCACTTCTGACAGAGGGACCTGCTGTATAGCCCCCATTTGAAGAAGTAAAGAAATCTGCTTGTGAGCCTCTACCCTTTGCTGAGGAGGAACGTCTGGCATGCCTTTGAAAGGAGGCACTGTATGGAAATAAAACTTGTAGCCTCGGTCTATAATGTCCAACACCCATTTGTCCTGGGTGATTAAAATCCAGTTCTGCTTGAAGAGTGCCAACTTTCCTCCCAAAGGAGCTGCCAGACAGGAAGGATCTGGCAGCTGAAGATGCAGGTCATTGGGCCTGTTTACGAAAGGACTGGCCCCTGCCCTCACTTGTAGATTGTGCAGGTGAACTCCATGTTCTAGGCCTGAAAGAACTCTGAGCTCTGCCCCTACCACGTCTAGATCTACCCCTAGACTGTAAATCAGAAGAAGGATAAGCCCATCCCTTAGTAGGCCAATTCCTGCTAAACTTAGGAGGCTGCACCTGCAAAAAATCTTTAACAGTCTGCATAGACTTAGCCTTGTCTTCCATTTTCTTCAAGACAGACTCCACAGGAGAACCAAACAAAACTTCAGACTGTAAAGGAGCATCCAAAATTCTAGTTTTAACATGCTCTGACAAATTCTGATCCTTAAGCCAGGCGTGCCTGCAAATAACTGAACCAGTGGCAGCCACCCTGGAAGAAGCCTGTAAAGCATCGAAATCACACTGCAAAGAATGCTTACCCACCTGTTCAGAGGCATGTACCAAATCCTGTAATTCTTTACACTCTATACCCTCTGCCAAAGCATCTACTTTAGATTTTAGTTGAGAAAGGAGAAAATTCTGATACTTCAACATATGAAACTGGCAATTCAAAGCCCTTATTGCTAAAGTGGAAGAGGTATACACTTTCTTACCCCATCTATCCAAAGCTCTAGCATCTTTATCTATAGGAACTGGATTCTTTACAACAGAAGCCCTGACACCCTTAGGTCCCTGGCTAATAGTTTCTGGGTCAGCCCTTGGACTCTTATACAGATATTTATGAGCCTCAGGTACTCTGTAATACCTATCTGGCTTAACAGGCGCAGGAGGCAGACAGTCTGGATTAAGGGAAGCCTCGGAGAAAACGTCTTGAACAACATCCAAAACAGGAGGTATAGCCAAGGGCCTATGTTGAGGTAAAAACAAAAATTCCCTAAGCCTCTTTCGGGAATCTGAAAAATCCTGACCTTCCCATTTAAAATGTTTCCTCATGGAATGCAGGGTTTCTGAAAAAGAAAAATCCTCTGGAGGAGAAGCAGAAGGAGTAGAATCCTCTGCATCTGAATCAGAATAAGGAGGAAAATCCTGAATGTCTTCAGCCGAAGACTCTGAGTAATCTGAAGCCTGCTCCAAACTTTCCACCTCTGGCTCCACCCTAGGCCTCTTATCAGGAGGGGGCATAGAACCTCTGATTAAAGAAATTAAATCTTCTGCCATTTTAAGCATGTGCTTTTTCGGCACAGAACCTGCAGAACTAGGACTGACACCCATGGAAGGTAAAGCAGGCCTGCCTTTGGAAGGAGCCCTAGAGACAGAAGGAGAAGGCCTAACCACCTTAGGCAAGGAAGGGAGAACAGCAACCTGAGAGGCCCCCTCAGCCTGGCCTGACTCCTGAGAGGCCACATCTTGCAAAACTAAAGCCTCCCCCTGAGACTCAAGTGAAACCTCGGCTGGATCCCCAGATTCCACCAGAGTTTCTAAAGAACCGGCGTCCGGAACGGACGACTCATCCTGCCTGGACTTTAAAGATTTGTCCTTGCGCTTCTTCGCGGTAGCGTCGGAGGATCCGACGGCATATTATAATTACACCGCTTACCGAAGACAAGCCTAGCGCAATCTAACCTACGTTTAATGGTGCGCTTATTAAACCTAGCACAAAAGCAACACCCGACTACGTCGTGCTCAGGTCCCAAACAAGGAATACAAAGAGAGTGGTAATCCCTATGCGGTATCTGTTTCCCGCAAGAAATACAATTATTCACTTTTTCTGACATCCGGAAATAACTGAGGCAAGAAAAAACAAAAATATTCCCCAACGGGGTACTTAGCCCAACTTGGATTCGGTCTGAAACTCAGAATACGAAAATTTCAGAACGCTGAACGGCACTTGCAAACGCTGCTTCTGCATCGGACCATGCGGCAAAAAAGACTGAAGATATGACGTCGGTCAAGCGCTTTTATACCCTGACGCTCTGATGTCAGATCTAGGCGCCCATGACCGACGTCAGCCTAATACTTTGGTATTCGGGCCGACCGAGGACAGCGGACTACCCATATGTAAGGACTGCAGCAATGTGAGATGAAGAACATCATATGGAACAATACAAAGCCTACTGCTTTCGTGTAGTACATCCTTTGTAGTTAATACTGAAATGTTGATATTTTATGCATTTGCCATAAGTAGGCATGTTTCTCAAAATAGAACACAAAACACAAAAATCCTCTGCCAGCTAATAAAATAGCTGGTGTAAAATAGATAAGTTAAAGTAGCAAACAAACACCAACTGTACCACAGCTAGGAAGTTTATTATAAAACACAGGTAGGCACTTTCAGGGATGTACCCCTTCATCAGACAACTCACAAAAACACTCCATTCCTTACATAGTAAAAACACATGCTATCAATTAAGTCTTAAAGATACAATGCTAAAAACAACTACATGAAAATGGTTCATTCTAGTATATCTTAAATATGCATATATCTGGTTCAAAAAATCATAAATGTCAATACGCAAATTGTATATATGAGTCACAGTTGATCATAATTTTATAAAATTGCTAAAATCATGTCCTACTGTGCAAAAATATTAAAACTTGAACTATAACATACATCATAAATACAAATAAATAAATAATGCACTAATAACGTAAAATATAATATATGTTGAAAAGGCATATTAATGTACATTACCTTGATATTAATATCATCAAGAACAAGGAAGGTTCATTAGTCACAAAATTTTTAGGAAACCTACTTACTGCAATACATTTCTACATTTTTCGAGTTGCCATCCTAAGAATGAAAAGAAAGGTACTGTGAAGAGTCATTTGATTCGCGTTTCTAGGCTTACATCAGAGAATTTGGAATGTTTAAAGGCATTCTCAGTTTTAAGAGAAATGTTCAAAGAAAGAGGGTACCCAAGTGACTTGTTGGATAAAATCACTACTGAGGTGTGGGCGGGCAGGCAGAACAAATTTGCATCCATTGTTAAGTTTGGTTTTAACTATCAGGAAAATTCTGTGACTAGGACTAGCAGTTCCAGTTTCCAACTAGTAATATGGTAATGCACTACACCACTGACTCTAAGGAAATTGAAAAAAATATTTGTAAAAATTGGACATTATTACAAGCGGGTAGTGATATTTGTCGGTTATTCAATACCAGACCAACTTTTACATATAGAAACATGACAAATTTTAAAGGATTACTGGAAAGTGCAGGGAATAGGGGTGGTATTCCTTTAACTAGAATATGCGAACACTTAGGTTCATAGGTAGTACTAGGCTATTGGCCCAAGGGCCTAAGTAAGCCTAGCCAATAAGGTTCCCTGGCTTACGCCACCCAAGAAAGATAATTTCCTGTGCCCCTGTCGAGCAGAGCCACAGAAGTGATCCCCGGGGTGTATTTCCTATTTCCCATCCACTCATCAAGATTTTTCTTGAAGAGTGCTAATGAGGAACTTTGCTTGACATACATGGGTAGCTTGTTCCAGAGTATAGGAAGTCTCTGGGACAGGAATCTATCCCTCCAGCATGTCCTGTTTATTGTGGTGACAAGGTTTAGGTCCCTAGAGTGTGTAGCTCGCAGGGATTCGGATTTCTTTAGGTGTAGCATGTCCAACAGCTGTGGGTTTAACATAGCTTTATATGTTAGGCAGATATCTCCTCGGACTAGGTGATATGCTACAGAGTAAACACTGTTCTTATTGTAAGTTTATTAACATGGAAAAGAATGGTGAAGTGCTGAGGAAAATAAAAGTATGGAATAGACAAAAAGTGTTGAATTGCAACGCACAAAGGATTATTTATTTAGCTACCTGCTGCACATGCGATGCATTTTATATTGGAAAAACGATTAATTCATTGAAGCAAAGAATTTATCAGCATGTGTACAGTATAAAGAAAAAGGATAGTAAAACTGCGCTAGCTAGACACACTGTATATTGTACTGGTTTTAAAAAATTTAATTTTTTGATTTTGGAACAACTCTCAATGGAAGATGTCACTGGGGACTGGGAAAATCGATTGCTGCATAAAGAAATGAAATGGCAGCTTAAATTTGATGCTACCTATCCGCCAGAACTAAATGAGAGCATTTCAGTTGATAGTGAGTTAAAAAGAAGGGCACAACAAGTTTAATGTTTTGTTTTTAGTGATATGTTTTCATGTATTTTAGGAACATTTAAATGCATTTTAAATGTGTTGTAAAAGTGCTTTAAGACCAGCATGCTGAAAGCAAATGTATTGGCTTACAGGAAGGGTGTGTAAGCACTGGCTCTGCTATTTAATTGTTAATTTGATTGAGTAACTTGGTTCTGAAGATGTCTGTTATGTCAGATGAAAGCACTTAACCGTTACTTGTGGATTTTATCTCTGTGGATTAAAAGGTGTTTGCTGTGCTGCTAACTGACTGACTTGGTTTCTTCGGTTATTTGCTGAATTTTATCTGTTTGAGCACTGTGTGGATCTTAATTTGCAGTTACTTGTTCTCCTGTGTTAAATCTACCTAAACAGAGTTTAAATATCTTTAGCATAGTCTGGTTACAGGTTTTTCTGTATCCATTTCTTTTCATGTAATTCCTGTGTTTCCTGCTACGCCATCTTGTGTTGGCCAAGGCCTGCCTGCACTTAGTGGGAGCAAGTGAACTGGTCTGGCATAGGGTGTTGAGCTAAGAACTCAAGGACAAGGTTTGATTGGAAAATTCCAGTGTTTCTAATTTACTTTCATTTTGTGGTATTTAAACCCAGCATTTGCATGGGTTTGTGCTTGTTTACTCATCGCGTACTGCCACTGCACTGTTTTAACCCTTTGTGAGGTATCTCAGTTGCATTTTCCCTTACCAGCACTCCTGTGTAAGTGAGGCCCTCGCCTGCAGCTACTCTATTGATTTTATCCAGCTCTACTCACACCTATAGGTACTCTCCTCAGACAGTACCTACTCTACTATCCCTGACCTCTCTTCCACAGATTCTGATAACCATGGATGAACAATTTCCTATAGGTTCTCCTGCTAGTCTGGTTGATATGGGCATCCTGAAATAGTGTAGCAACTGCCTTATGTACACAGACAACCCTCTACTACTACTGCCTAGGAACACAGTATGTGAGAGATGCAATTACATTAAGAACCTAGAATTCTTGCTGTCTCTGTCACAAGCCAGTAGATCTGGCACTGAGAAGATTTTCTGCACAAACGCTATGAACACCACACCTCTAGCATAACCCACATCAGTACAACACACTCCTACATATGCGGGGGTTTTAAACAAAAGAGGCCTCCGAAGCAAAAAGATATATGCACATTACAACCCACAGGACCAAGTATCACACACAGTACACATGTCTGTGTCGCACAGCCTCTAAGGCTCAGCCACAAACCCAACATGTTAGTCATAGGAGACTTTATAGTGAGACACATAGATGTGCCCCTCACCAGGCTAAACAAGGAGAAAGTCACACTAAGTTACTTGTCAGGTGCTGGAATCTGCCATATCACACATGCACTCAAGTCTCTTAACAACAAGTACTGTTATGACTCTGTCATAGTCCATGTTGGTGTGAATGACTTGAGATGTACCTCTCTGGACTATACAAAGAGAGACATGATTGAGCTCACTGAATATGCATCCCAGACAAGTATGCCCCTAGATTTAAGCAGCATCCTACCATCACCCAGAATGATGCCTCAATACAAACAGAAAATGATTGACTAACAACTGGCTTAGTTTCTGGTGTCATTCCAAGGGGATCCAGTACCTGACAGCCTAGGAGGACATGATTGACAGACCACGATGCCTTGCCAAAGATGGCCTTCATCTGTCTCCCCTGGGCTTCAGGCAAAGGCTCTTGCCGCCCCCATAGTGCCTTTTTTTAGGCAAAGTCATGAGCACAAAATTACCAGCATGAAAAATTATTCTAAACGAAATGTAAAGGTCATGTTGCTAAACGCTAGGAGTCGTAGAATGAAACTGCACTCATTGCAAGCATTCCTTGCCCTGGAGGATGCTAACATTTGTGCAGTCACTGAAACCTGGTTCAAAGCTGTGGAGAGCACCCCAGCCTTGCCAGGTTACTTTTCCTACCATGGTTTCAGACCCCAAAAGGAGATTTACAAAGCCAAAGGAGGTGGAGTTTCAATATTTATCAAATATATGCACACCTTCAGGCTGGTCATATGGTATGATGCACAAGAGACACTCCAAGTGCAGTTAACTGTTGACAAAACACCTATTCAAATCATGGCTTGCTACAGACCCCCAGTCATGACTCAGTATGCCCACTCCACCTATCTGGACATACTTGAATCCATCAAAATTCAACCCTCTACCCTGATCCTGGGTGACTTTAACTACTCACCCATAGACTGAAGACCTATTCTAGCCCAAACATGAACATCCACAAATTCCTCGACTTCGTCAGTGCAAATGCATTAGATCAGCTGGTAGACACCCCTACAAGAGGTGAAAATATCCTGGACCTGATCCTAACCAACATGAGTAGCAACGGTAGCACCCCTACCGTGTCATGATCCTTGGTAAGATCCGACCATAAAGTGATCACTTTTGAAGTCACCATCTCCTCTGACTAAACTTTTCCAAAACTGACTACAATCTCCTCAGAGCAGGTATAAGCAGCTTCACAACCACTGTCCCTTCATTTGGAACTAGCACTAATGTCCAAGCCTAAACCAAAAAACTATATGAGCATCTACATAGCTGTATGGACTCAGCAATACCTGACAGGACCAAATCATCTTGCTGAAGGAAGAGTAAACCTGCCTGGTGGACAGCAGCAATAAACAAACTCTATAATAAAAGGAAAAAATTGCTGTTCAGGACAAAGAAGGAGCATGTGTCAAGTTGAAAGCAATCTCTCCTTTGTCTAAACAAGCAAATAAGGTCACTGAAATCCTCTAAGGCTAATTTTGTGTCCAAACTGGCAACATCCACTAAGGAGAATCACAAGGCCTTCTTCACATATGTCTGCAGTCTCAAAGGTAACACGCAATTCTGCTCTGAACTGGTGGTCAGTAACACCACATACACAAATGCCATACATACAGCCAACCTGCTGGCAGACAGGTTCAGTGAAAACTTCACCCCCCCCCCGTCCCCCAACAGTAAAACAGGACATCCCCAGCCCCTGACCCCCTCTTCATCACCAGGGAGCAAGTCCTTAATACCCTCTCAAAGGCAAAAAATACAATCTGCATGGGACCCAATAACATCCCTGGCTGTATCCTACATGAACTCAGCCATGAGCTCTGAGCTCCATTAGACACCTTATTTCAGACATGAGCTCTGAGCTCCATTAGACACCCTATTCAACCAAAGCCTGAGCACTGGCTTCATCCCAGCTGAATGGAGGACAGCCACTGTCATCCCTCTACATCAAGGTGGAACGTCCACTGACTCAGGCAATGATAGGCCATCACCCTAACTAACCTGATCTGCAAGGCCATGGAACACATTATCATGACCCTTATAAACAAGGGCATTGGTAACCTCCAAATGCTTGACCCTACAAAGTTTGGTTTTGTCAAAGGGAGATCATACCTGTTAAACTTAGGTGACTTCTTCTAAACAGTCACCAAAGCCATGGACTAGGGGAAGATGGTGCACACCACTGCCTACCTTGACCTAGCCAAAGCTGTTGATACTATTCCCCACTTGGTTATAATAGATAAACTCTCCCAGCCAGGCATCAACCCATATGTTACCAGATGGGTAGCTAACTGGCTCACTGACAGAACACGCTCAGTCAAAGTAAGAGAAGCCACCTCTAGTAGTGTAGTGAGTGCTGTACCCCAAGGATCGGTCTTGGGGCCTCTACTGTTTGGGATATACATTTCTGAGTTGCAAACCAAAATCAGTGATCTGTGGCTGACCAAGTGTGCAGATGACTGCAAGCTGGGCTCTGTCTTAAATTCCACTAGTGATGTGAACATCCTCCAAGAGGTCCTTACCCAAACTAGTGACTGGTGCTAGAAGCATGGCCTCAAACTGAATGTGAAGAAATGCATCATTATCCCCTTTGGGGGAAATGACAGCCCCACTAATTATCACATTAATAACAATGTACTAAGCATGCAATCAGTCATGAGGGACTTGGTCACCCAGGTTGATAGCAATGTCACTTTTGAACACCACATTGCCTCCATTGTACAGAATGCTTTCTAGATGACCCACCTCATAAATAAAGGTATTGCATCCAGAAACAAGGAGGTCATAACATCCCTGTACTCCTCCCTTATCAGTCCCATTATTGAGTACAATGCCCCCTTCAGCATGTACCCTTGCCAAGCACATGTAGCAGTTGTAGATACCACAGAGGTTCCTGACCAGGAAAATCCAGGGTCTCAAACACCTGTCCTATACAGATAGGTTAAAAGCCCTGTCCCTCTACTCAATCTCATACAGACTGCTCAGAGGTTTCCTGTGTCTGGCATACATGGTATTTTTAGACCCATCCTTGATGGAGTTGCTGCATATCCGTAAGACAAACTCCACTGGAGCAACGCACATGCAAGGCCTTAACATGGTCTGTGACATTAATAGAAATTGTTGGAGGGATAGATTTGTGTCCCAAAGACTCCTCCATATGTGGAACTGACTCCCTCTCCATGTCAAGCAGAGTACCTCTCTAGTCCTCTTTAAGACAAACCTAGACAGCTGGATGGGAAACAGAAAATACACCCCTGGGATCCCACCTGTTTCCCTGCTGGACAGGGGGAAACAGGTGCTGACTTTGAGGGAACAAGGGCAAAAATTCTTGGCAAGGCTTACAAGGGCCTCTGGGTCAATAGCGTAGTATCATGCTATGAACCTATAAGTTGCACTGCATTTTTGCTGTTTAAGTGGTCTAACTGTTGGTATTAAACCTCAGGTTTCATTCTTATAAACTAAATATATGTCAGGCTAGTTCAGAACTTGTCTTTGTACTAAGACATTTCTAGGCCAGTCAGCTCATTGCTAAGGGTCTAATTGTTTTTTCCTCTCACTCACTCTGTTGTAGTTGTGTTCTTAAAACTCAGTGCACCTTAACTGCCTGCCCCTTATAATAAAGACATCTCCCCATTTATTTTTTCATTACGTTGGTAGGTTTATCAGATTGGCTTTGCCTAAAAAAGGCACTAGGGTGGACAGTGTCTTTTCCAATAATCAAAACCCAAGAGGGGACAGATGCACGTCATCCCCAGAAAAGGAGCATGTTCTGTCAATCATATACTCCCAGGCTGACAAATACTGGAGCCCCTTTGAATGACACCAATAATTAAGACAATTATTGAAGTCAATTATTTTTTGCTCTTATCGCAGCACCATCCTTGGAGAAGGTAAAATGCTCAATGCTAGGCTCATACCTGCTTTGGTCACACAGCCTGAGAGTTTTATCATGCCTCTTTTCATATAGTCCAGGGAGGTACACCTCAAGATTGACACTGACACGAACTACGACATAGTAATGCATGTTGTTCAAGAACTTCAGTGTATGTGTGATCTAATAGATCCTGGCACCAGGCAAGCAACCAGCTGTCACTTTTTCCTTGCTCAGCCTGGTAAGAGGCACATTTATATGTCTTAAAGTGGAGTCACCTATAACAAGAATGTTTGGTTGGGTCGATGCCTTCCTTACAGACTCAACACATGTAACGTGCTTTGTGCCTATGTTGTATTTTGGAGGTCTTTGAGGTTTAGTTGGGTCATGGAACCTCAGCATATGATGGATTATGGGTATTGTGATGGCCTTGGAATGGTGTGATATGTTGAGTACTGCTGATAATTTTGGTGTCTGAGTTTACTATGTGTGAGATTTTTTTGCCCCCAAGGATATTATATATGTACATCTCTCACACACTCTATTATGCTGTTTGAGTAATAGTTGGTTGTCAAACAGCATGAGGCAATTCTTACACTGTCTCAAGACACCAGTCTCATAATCAGGCTGGCTACAGAAGTTGTGAGGAATTGCTGGTACATGATACCATCAGGAATGATTCTGGAGGCAAGGGTAACAATAACTCGTGGAGTTTGGTTTTAGTATAATGTTTAGGTGGACTTGCTACAAAGTATTAAAGTTCACAAGTCTCACATATGCCAATTTAGGTACCAGCTTACTTGCTTAATTAAAGAGGAAAATATGCTGCATTTTTTTTGCTGGTAGGAAATTTGAATTCGGTGAACAATATCTTTACATAACAGTTTTCAATCTGATGTTAAACATTTGATAATAATGTATTCATTTATTTGTTAGTTTGTTTGCCATTCTTTACCAGGAAAGTCCAATTGGGCAAAAGCCCTTTTCAGCAGGGACTCAGTGAGAAAAGCTCCAACAGATAATAAAAGTACAGATTAACAATGGTAGTGAATGAACTGAAACATAACAGAAAAAGAAGACAATCTTAGATTAGCATATAGAAGTATTGCATAAAAGGATTTAAAATGAATACAGGGAACAACTTTAATATATGCATATGATATGAGCAGTATCCACCTAGTGTGCTAGCATTTGAGGTAATAAGAATGCGTTACTTAGCATTTCTGATATATTTAGGGAGAGTAAGAAGGTAGTGGTGGAGGTAGGAGATAAAGGAGGGAGTTAGGTTTGAAAGGATTCAGGTGAAAAGGGATAGAAAGTTAAGTCTTGAGGAGGTATGAGATGGAGGACATAATAGGAGTAATGGGGAGGTTTGTAGATCAAAATTTATGCAGATAGTGGCATTGTGTGTATGACTCTGTGTGAAGTAGACAGAAGATGAGGAGAGGAGTTGTAGAGTTGAGATGAGAGACCACCCATGTGGAGATACACAGCAAACAATCCAATTTTTGACAAAGTGATGTTTTAGTCATGACTTGAATTAGTGAGTGTTTGCAATGTCCAATACAGATGATGGAAGAGGTTCCAGAGTTTGACATTTTGAGAGAAGTAAAGGTCATCTCTGTTTGAATTATTACTGAAGCCAATCAGAAGCTCTAATGGGATAGGAAGGGAAACACCATGAAATGAATGAAGACAGTGAAGGACACTTGTTGGGAAAATATAGTATTATATGAACTTGCTTTAACTGGTGGATCTTAAGAAGAATAGGGAGTATAAGCCAATTTAACAGAAAGAGCTTTGCAACAAGGGGTGAATGAGGGTGAGTTGGATACAAATCTGTCTATTTTATTATAGATGTGTTCCAATGTAGAGAGTTGGAAAACTTAAGGCTGGTGAAAGTGGAGACAGCATTGACGAGATTGGAGAAATAAAGCAGGTGCAATGTTTTCTGGTTTTGGTTTTATAGCACAAAGCATTTTTTCCTTTTTTTCTTTTCTTTTTGATTATTTGTAGGATGTGGAGATCAAGTGATGATTAAGATCTTAATATGGGACAACAGATGTTTAGATCAGCCTCTGAAAGACATTAAAGCAACAGACACTTCTGTTACAAAGGATCTTGTTTGACACTGAAGAATGAATATAACACTATTTTTATCAAAATCGACAGACTGATTGAAACCATTAAACACAGAAAGGAGAAAAAAAGATTAATGACAAAAATGAATTTGTCAAAAGAAGGGCCTGCCCAGTCCCTGCAAAATCATCTAAAACTATTGATTTAGTTATTGAAAATGAGGCATCAGTCTATTCACCACACCAAGAGCATCCAGATACCACTGAGGAAACAATTACAGATCATTTTTTTTAATTTCCACCACTCAGACATTACAAGAGATTGGTGGGTTGTTGCACCAATCAAAAGTCATAGAACTTTCATCACCATCAAACCTGACAGGAAATGGTTATTTCTGGGGAAGAGGATATGGGCATTCATGGAGGAGATAAGCAACAGTTTGGATAAACCTGTAATACGTGAAAAAGACAAGTTCATGGATTTCAACTAGAGTTCTCTGCCATTACCCACCCCCTTGTGGATTTAATTTTGAAGGGGCTGACATTTGTTCCAATAATATAAACTAGAATAACAATAGCTACTAACTGAGCTCAAATGTTTTGTATGTAAAGTTAATGTACAGTTCATGGAGCACCAAAGAGTAAGCAATGATTTTTTTTTTCGAAATCTGTGGTTAACCTTATGGATTTTAAACACCCACACTCCAATCCTGGGCTTGCTATTTTTGAGAAGTTATATGAAAAGGACATCAAGGACATCTACAGCCATAGCAAACACTCTGGTTTTAACCCAAAATGTTTTGAACAGCAGTTACTAGATTCCACATGTTACAGCAGGTCTACTCGGATAATGAAACTAGACAAATGGGGAAGGTTTGGTTGTAGTTGACCACAGCACTTATGTTTTTAAGGTATCTGGTGTTTTATTCAATGATGCATCACATGATCCCAATCTAAGAACTTCAACAACAATGCACATCGATAAAAACACAGAAAATCTGCCAAAAAGCACTTCACAAAGTCACTAGGAATAGTGTTTAGATCCTTTATCACCACTTTCATTGTAACCAGACTGCTTCAGAATAAAACACAATTGAACTCAATTCTATTTATGTTCAAACTAACCAATAAGGGCACACTATGTTGTTGTTGTGTCTTTCGGCTTTTCCCGGTTAGGGGTCGCCACAGCGGAACTCAGGTCCGCTAATGATTGGTAGTTGATTTTTACGTGCAGAGTTATCAGCCCTGATGCACAACCTTCAACGAAGGTACGCCCATTCACGCATATCTCCACGCAGAAGATGCTCTAGCTGAGAATCGAACCGGACAGCGTCTTACTGTGAGGCGACAACGCTACCGCAGCACCACCACCGCGGATTGTACACTATAATTAACCAATTAAAAATGCCTTAAGAAAACAGTATCAAGTATTGACCCCAATTTTGGAAATTTTTAAAGCTGTGTACTATAACAGGTTTGTCCATGACCTATTTATGGTTATAGAGTGTACCAATGAAAATGTTACTCTCTTATTATCATCTTTAAATCGAAAGTCTGACTTTTTAAGTTTTATTTTAGGAGACTGTGAGTTAGAAGTGAACTTTTTAGATGTCTGTATCAAGTGGGATAGTATAGAAAACAGGTTTGATAGTAGTGTACACAGAAAGGCTACATTTAGTAACAATTATATACACTACAATAGCCACCACCCTAATTTTATTAAAAAGAATATACCAAGAGGTCAATACATCAGGGCCTCAGGGGTGACAGAATAGTATGACTTTTGAAGAAGAGATAAAATTTATCACATCCCTATTTGTTCACAGAGGGTATAAACTAGAAGAATGCCAAAAAATAGTCCAAAAAGTAAAGGATAAAAGAAAGACACTCTTTCCTCTTATTTTATTAAAGTATTTTACAAAAAAATATGTACATAAAGATTCTTCCTTTAACAATACTATATTCTGTTGTTTAGATATGTCAGTAGATATTAAAACTATTAGTTCTGTGATTACTAACTGGAAAATGTTAGAAGGTAATTTTTCACGCTATGGGACCATCTCCTAAGTTTGTATATAAAAATACATGTAATTTTAAAAAATTATTACAGAATGATTCTACAAACATTTTAACCACTGGTGTAATATCAAGCAAAATGAGAGGGATGTACAAATGAGGAGGTTGTCAGGTTTGTAGGTTCATCTTAGATGGGCCTTACATTAGTTTACCACACCTTGATAAGACTACTGAGCTTCTAGGTGTATTTAATTATAAAACCAAAGGAGTCATTTACATATGTGTTTGTTCAAAATGTGATGCATTCTATATAGGAATGATGACTATAACCTTAGAAAAAGGATTAATGAGCACCTTTATTCTATTAAGACTAGATAAGAAAAATGCAGTTATTAAACATACACAATACTGCAAAGGATAGAAAAAAATTCTTGCCTCCTATTTTACAACAAGTGCCTTTAGATCTTAAAGGGGGGATTGCAAAAATAAAGTGGAACAAAGAGAAACACTTTGGCAACTGAAGCTGGCCTGAATTAATTGCTAAATATTAATTTTTTTTTTTTAAGTAAAAAAAGGTTAAGGGTAATAAAATAGGCATTTGAAATGTGAAGGTTGGGAGTTGAGCTGACACCTCAGCACTGTAAAAATCTACTGCCAATCATTAGTGGAGTTCAGCTGTGGCGTCCCCTAACTGGGAAAAGCCGAAAGAAAAGATGAACATGTTTTTAGAGTTTTAAGTACTGTTTTCTTAAGGAATTTTTAATTAGTTAATTATAGTGTACCCTTATTGGTCGGTTTGAATATAAATAGAATTAAGTTTAATTGTGTTTTACTCTGAAGAAGGCTGGTTAAGATAAAAGTGGTAATAAATGATCTAAACACTATTCCTGGTGGCTTTGTGAAGTGCTTTTTAGTGGATTTTCAGTGTTTTTATTATTTTTTCCATCTTCGGTTTGGGTTGCTGGTGACTTTAAGATTACATATTGGATGATTAATATATGACCTGAAAACTTACTATCTGAGGGATTTATTTTAAAAACATTATGAGTTTCTTTATAGTTAATTTCCCTATAATCCCCAACAATGTTTGGTATACCAAAAGTCCATAAGGAATTGTCTGACCCACCATACAGGCTAATCATTTCTTCATGTGGTTCTAAAACTGAAGGACTAGCCACATTGGTTAATGAAAAGCTGAAAAAAAAATTTTCACAATGCCAATTTAAGACTCATGGACATTTTTCGAAAGTTTGATAGGTATAAACATTTATGAACATACCTTAATGGTGACGGCTGATGTAAAAATCTCTTTTTCCAGTGTCACGTGTGACATTTGTCTTATTTGATGTCATTAAGCCACTGTGATAAACACATCTTTTGACAAATGTATAAAAGTACAGCAGAATCAACCAGAAAATAGTTTGCACAAACAACGAATATTCCACTGTATTGGTATCACAGTCCCATCAAAAAAACTGAATGGCATGAACTGGAAATAATCCGCAAAACACACTTTTATTGTAGAAATTAAAACGGTTAAGCGCTTTCATCTACAATGTGTAGACTTCATCAGAACACCACATACTACTAACTGCTGGGTTAAATACAATTCATAAACCAATCAGTGCAGAAACGCAAGAAACACCAATAAACATTTAAAGTGCTCTTGCTAAAAAACATACAAATACTGAATCATCACATATATTGACAGATACAATTTCATATGTAGCTCATATAATATAAAAATAATTTAATTAAAACGTGTTATAAATTTAAACACAATTTCTATATAATATTTCATGTGGATATTTGTATAACATTAAACTCTGGCTTTGAGAACTGTTTTGATGGAAATAACTTCATTAATACCTGGATATACTGCTGCATTCAATAATATTTGCCATTTAATCTCACATTCACCCAGTTTGGTCCTGACATTCCCTCCCCTGAGGTTTACACTAACTTGTTCTAAAATAGCAAATTTAAATAAATCACAATTTGGGCATGCTTCAAGGTGCCTGTATAATGCATTTTTTGTATCCTTCTTCTTGATACAATAATAATGATCATATACGGTTCCTAAGGCACCTATCAGTTTTTCCAACATAGTAGCATGGGCACTTTACGCACTTTGCCAAGTATATCATGTGCTGTGTCCTGCAATTGCCCTTTTTTAAACCTAACCAGTGTACTGTTGGAATTACTAAGTATCGGGGTATTGTCATCAAGAATAGCAAAACACTGTTTACAATTTCCACACTTCTTAGTTCCACCATGTGTCACCGTGGGTTTACTACTGAATTTTCCATGTTCAAACAACTTCTTCAAATTAGAATTAATTTTATATACAAAGTGAGGTTTGTTCCCCAATTTCCCCTGCACTCCGACATCACAGTTTAATATATTCCAATTATTCCCCTATTTGCTATTTTAGAACAAGTTAGAGTAAACCCCAGGGGAGGGAATGTCACGACCAAACTGGGTAAAAATATTATACACACATTACAACATAACAGCAGGTGCATTCCTTCATCAAATTGGCAACTAAGACAGGTAAGTACAGAACAGATAAAAAAATAAGTATGTGATTGCATATGAACTACTGTAGGACACTGATAGTGGAGTAGGGAGTGAATAAGAAAGAAAGGGAAGTGGAAAGAGATTATCTAAGGGTAATACAGGTGCAGAGCCAGTTATTGAAGAGATATTCTTTGAGTAGTTGCTTAAACCTAATGTTGGTGGGGGTTGTAAGTATGCTTTGTGGGATATAGTTCCAGATATTTAGCAACGTGATTAGCAAACAGAGAGTCACCAAAAGAGTTATTAGATTTGTAGCTTTTTAGAAGTAATTTATTGGATGAGCGAAGTATACAGGTGGCATAGCAAGGTTGGAGTATGTTTTTTAGTGCTGGACAGGCATCCAGTTGATTCTTCTTCTTCTTTTTCTTCTTCTTTCAACTGCTCCTGTTACAGGTCACCACAGCGGATCACCTGTTTCCATTTCTTTCTGTCTTCTGCATTTTGCTCTGTCACACCAACCACCTGCATGTCCCCTCTCACCACGTCCATAAACCTTATCTGAGGCCTTCCTCTTTTCCTGTTACTGGCAGCTTCATCCTTAGCATCTTTTTCCCAATATACTCTGCATCTCTCCTCAGCCCATGTCCAAACCAACATAATCTTGCCTCTCTGGCTTTGTCTACAAACCTTCCAACCTGGACTGACCCTCTAATATACGTATTCCTAATCCTGTCCACCTTTCTCACAGCCAGTGCAAATCGTAACATCTTTAACTCTGCTACTTCCAGCTCTGACTCTTGCCTTTTTGTCAGTGCCACTGTCTCCAACCCATATAACATAGCTGCTGGTCTCACTACCCTCTTGTAGACCTTCCCTTTCACCCTTACAGGTACTCGTCTGTCACAAATCACTCCTGACACTCTTCTCCACCCAATCCATCCTGCCTGTACTCTCTTCTTCACCTCGCTTCCACACTCACCATTACTCTGAACTGTTGATCCCAAGTATTTAAACTCATCCACCTTTGCCACCTCTACTCCCTGCATCATCACCATTCCTCTATCCTCCCTCTCATTCACACACATATATTCTGTCTTAGTCCTGCTGACCTTCATTCCTCTTCTCTCTAGAGCATATCTCTACCTCTCCAGGGTCTCCTCCACCTGTTCCCCATTCTCGCTACAGATCACAATGTCATCTGCAAACATCATAGACCACGGGGACTCCTGTCTGATCTCGTCTGTCAACCTGTCCATCACCATTATAAATAAGAAAGGGCTCAGAGCTGATCCTTGATGTAATCCCACCTCCACCTTAAATGCATCCATCACTCCCACCGCAGATCTCACCACTGTCACACTACCCTCGTACATATTCTGTACCACTCTTACATACTTCTCTGACACTCCCGAATTCCTCATACAATACCACAACTCCTCTCTTGGGACCCTGTCATATGCTTTCTCTAAGCTCACAAAGACGCAATACAACTCCTTCTGAACTTCTCTGTACTTCTCCATCAAACCTCTCAGAGCAAACATCACATCTGTAGTGCTCTTTCCTGGCATGAAACCATACTGCTGATCACTAATCATCACCTCCCTTCTTAACCTAGCTTCCACTACTCTTTCCCATAACTTCATGGTGTGACTGATCAATTTAATCCTTCTGTAGTTACAGTATAAGCAATTGTCAGCTGGCTAAGTGATAGAAGATGTGGTAGTTCTAGCCAGTGCAGTTGTTTTAGGGAAGTGCAGTGATGTGCTCTATTAGGGTGGTTTGCAGAAAAATGAGCAATTTGGGGGTAGAAAGTCTCTAGTTTGGAGAGTTATGATATTCTAAGATTAGTGAAGATGGGAGAGGTGTACAGAAGTGTGGATAGAAGGTGGGTTCTTGCTAGGGCCAGTTTGGTAAGAGGGGTGCGGAATGTTCTGGACCTATACAGGCACCCGAGTTTAATGTGCATCTTCTTGACAGTAAAGGCTATGTGTTTGTCATATCTAAATGAGCTGTCTATTGTGACCTCTAGAAGTTTAGTGTTATTTACTGGTTCGATTTTGGTGCCATTGGAAGAGAGGATATAGAGAGGGGAAGTGGGTTCCATGGATTTACTATGTGTAAATATCATAAGCTTTGTTTTGCTGGGGTTAAATATGAGTTGGTTCTCCTTTCAATATAATGCTACAGGTTGCTGGGTTTTGAGTTGTAGTTCTGGGTAGGAGGGGGCTGTGCAAATGACTGGAGTCTTCTGCATATTGCACTACAGTAGCATGTGGGGTAGCGGCAGTGAGTTTATTTGTAAAGATGGTGAAGAGTAGGATTCCGAGTATTGAGCCTTGTGGGACACCACCAGTAATATGTAGTGGAGGTGATAAGTCGTCAGCCTACTTGACAGTTTGCCGTCAGTTAGAAAGGTAGCTATGGAACCAAGTAAGTGCTGAGAAAGAAATGTGCATGGATGCTAGTTTTTGCAGTAGTATCTGGTGGGAAACAGTGTCAAAAGCTTTAGACATGTCCAAGAATATGGAACAGACAAAATTATTGTTATTTTTGTGACTGTTAATGGTGTCTGTAAAGCTTAACAGAGCGGTGGTAGTACTCTGTTTAGGTCTAAAGCCATGCTGAGCATTGGAGAGCAGGTTGTTTTGTAGTAGGTAGGTCAGAAGTTGGGAATGTGTACATTTCTCCAATATTTTGCTAAGGGGTGAGAGTATAGCAATGGACCTGCAGTTGATTATTTCTGTGGAAAGCCCTTCTTTATACAGGGGAATGATGTGAGACTTTCTATAGTACTAGTGCATATTGTTCATTGATGGAGTGATTGATGAGCATGGATATTTGGTAGGAAATGGGAGTCAGGTCCGAGTTTTAGAAATTCATTTGGGAGTTGACTGGCGGCAAGAGTAGTGGGTTTAGGTTTAAGAAGGAGTTTTTTTATGTAACTAGTCTGGATGGGTTGAAATGAGAAGGTGGGGGAATGAAGGTCAAGAGTAGTGTGTATAGTTAGAGGGGTGTTGTTGCTGTTATTTAATAATGAATGGAGTTGATGAAATGTGAATTGATTGGGCTGCTATTGATGTGTTGTTATTTGGGATTGAAGGGGAGGGGGTGGTGGTTTGGCCAGAGGATAAGAGTTGTTTAATGGCATGCCAGACTTTCTGAGGATGATTTTTATGTTTTTCTTGGATTAGAGTGCAGTATGATTTCTTGTCATTACGTATTTGTTTTTTGGCTAGATTTCTTAGCTGGCGGTAGTTCTGTAAGAAGGGTAGGGTTTTAGTAGATTTGTAGCTTAGCCATGCTCTCTTTGTTTCATGATATTACTTGTTTCCTTGGTTAGCTATAGAGTTGGGGTGCTTTTGCAATGTTTTTTTTTTTCTGATAGGGACTAGTGAGTTTAGGATATGTAGAAATGAGTTATTGAAATATTCAATGGCTTCATTAAGCAGAAGGTGCCTTAAGGGGGACGAGTTGTGATGTTTTAGGAGGGAATTCAAATTTTCGGCAGAAGTGTTTTTTTTTTGTATGAATCTGTTTATAGATTGTGCTTTTCGTTGAGATAGATTTTTGCCTATCTAGGTAGGTGGGAGAGTGGTCGATAAGTGCGTCAGGGAGGCAGCCGTGCTTGGGTACCGAGGTCAGAGTGGTTTGAGAGAATCCAGTCTGGTATAGAGTGTTTGTTATTATGTTTATCAGTTCTTGTAGGGGTGGTGATTAATTGGGAGAAGCCAAATAGTTTGACAAAGTTAGTTGGACCAGTGGAGGTGCATGAGGTCCAGCCTAGATTGAAATTACCTGAGATTAAAGTTTCTTGACTGAAGACAGAGGAGGCCCAGCTAAACAGATTTTCAATGGCAAGGCTATCGTTACCCATGGGGAAGTATACAGCTACAATTAAAATGGACTTGTTTTTGTTGATGTGTAGATGAGAGACTATGATTTCAGAGTCAGTGGTTAGAGCAGCAGATACATCTACTTGCTGGAGAGCAAGGTTGTTTTTGTATAGGATTGTGAGACCACCACCACGTTTGTGCTTTCTGTCTAATCTATGGATGTTATATCCTTGGGGCAGGAATGCGTTGCTTTTATTGTGGTCTATTAACCAGGTTTTAGTAAATATAGCTACATCTGGAGAGTGCACTGCAAGTGTTGCTTGAAATTTGGGAATTTTGTTTAGAATGCTTCTTAGATTAATATTTAAGATTTATAGGTCAGAGGTGGTATGAGTAAGGGGAGAGGTGATAGCCAAGGGAGAGTTTAATAGTTGGGAGGGGGTTCTGCAGATTTGTATAGGACCAGGATTAGGATGTACGTCCCCACAACAATTAAGTAGTGAGTGCTTGAGCAAGTAGTTGTGTATGCCTTTATTGGTTATCTTGGAGTCTTTGTAGAGTAGGAGTATAGGTTTTTGTGTGAGGAGGGGGCATTTTAGGGGGAATAGGTGGATGTATGTGTAGTTGAAAAGTTGTGAAGATATGCTGATACTGGTATTTAGGCAAGATTGTGGGGGGTGGTGATTACTAGTGGGCCTGTGTGTGTGGGAGATGTTTAGGTGGTGATAGGAGGTAGAGTAGTAAGAGGATATGAGTAGTAGGGTTAGCAAAGCTGAGAGTGATAGCATTGTTAGTAGTAGGTAAGGCAGATGTGCAGTGTGTGGTTGTAGGTATATGTAGGTGTGTGGTAAGTTGTGGGAAGAGAATAGGCAGGGTGGGGATTGTAGCTGGGATGCAGGACAGCTGAGTGGGAGTGTGGTGTGAGTGTGATGGTGGAAGTGGTTGGTGAGTGCTGGGTTGGATTAAATGTGGTGTAGGAAATGTAATTGGGTGAGAGAGAAGTGGGATGTGGCTTGTGGGAGTATAAGTGTAAGGAAAGTGGGGGTGGGTGGGAATGGGGTTAGGCTAGGAGAGCAGAGTGAGCCAGGAGCTTAGTGGAGGGTGAACAGAGCGGGACGCACCAGATCTCAGGCAGACTGGGATAGGAGGAAACAAGTAAAACCTTTAAAAAAAAGCAGCTCTATTTTGTTGTTCATATACACTTAGCAAGAGTAACAGTGTTCAAACTGCAATACAGTTGAGGTTATTGATGTAAATTGCAGCATATCCAAGACATACCAAACAATAATAACTTACTGGGGAGCACACTGATGGGAAATGCTCAGCATTGCGTATATGTAGGATTTAAAAATGGTGCCCATGGGGTCTCCAGGAATAAATAATCTTTGTAGCAGGAATTGAATGGAAGGGGAATCGAAATTGGGGCAGGGCAGCCTACGGGAGCAAGGAGAGGAAGGAGATCATTGCACAGACCATGTGCCAGATCTCAGGCAGACCGGGATAGGAGAAAACTAGTAAAACCTTTTAAAAAAAACTATCTCCAACATAGAAAAGAAGCAGGAAAGTAAAGTAGGGTAAGAGACGATGTGCACAGAGTGAGAGGAGGTTGTACCCTGGGCAATACATGTAACTTAGTAGACTGAAAAGAAGAATGACAGATCCCCTGTACAGTTTCACTGCTGAAGCTTGCTGTGAGGGGGATAATAGAGCAGAGTGAGTCAGAAGGGTTAAGTTGAGTTTTAGAGTATATTCTGCTGGGCAGGGCTGCTAGGATGTTAGACTAAGGGGATTTTCAAGAACTAGTAACTGTTAGGATTGTACATAACTAACTGAGCTATTAATTATTAGGAATTTACACAACTAAATGAAGCTAAGGGGAGGGAAAACTATACAGCGTGCTGGGTCAGATGAGAGAGGTATGTTAGAGGTGACCAAGTGGCCCTAACAGCATGCTCCCAACAGAAAACCCGAAGGTCAGTGAAATTATTCAGTATAATAGTAAAAAACATACAGCAGTTTAATTCTTGGGGGGACTGTTTCCCGAGTTGTGGGCATAGCAACCATGCACTGGTAAAGACAAGGGCAGAGCCTCTGGGGGGTGGGGGTGATTTATTGTACTTCAAAGTATAACAGAACTACATAAAGGGGAAGATAAGATAAAGTGGGTGTGAGTGAAGAAGTAAAACTAGTTCATGCAATACATCAGCATATAGGCAATAAATACAGTTATTTATACATTCAACAGAAAGTATACTTTAAAAGCTGTAACTTAGAAAGGTATTCAGTAGCAGAGTAAAAATTGTAGTCAGCAATAGGCTAGTGGCAGCAGATTAACTACATAACAAGGTCACCAAGTAGAAGGTAATAAGCACTAGAAGTATAATAGTACTATCACTTTGTATGAGCCTGAAAACAACAACTAAGCAGCAGATTCAATGTAACAGCAGTTCAGAAAATGCTCACAAGAGTTTTCTATAGCACAAGTTAACTGGCTTTATGTCTTTCACCCGTTGTGGTGTGGAGCTAGCTAAGATATACATTTGTGCATGTATACATTCAAATAGCGCAATTACAATGCAAAATACAGATACCAGTAATAAAGTCATTTGGCGGCATACAGTACAAGACCACCATATGGGACTACTCTTAAGGCATAACAGTTATACGCTACTTGCTTAGTTAACTGATAAATGCATTAAGAAGCTGTACAGACGAGGGTACCGGGGGCCCAGTAATTTAGGACAGAAACAGTAAATGCTGCTGGTGAAGCAGCTCTACTTTGTTGTTTATATGCACTTAGCAAGAGTAACAGTGTTCAAACTGCAATACATTTGAGGTTACTGATGTAAATTGCAGCATATCCAAGGCATACCAAACAATACTAACTCACTGGGGAGCACGCTGATGGGAGACACTCGGCACCATGTGTATGTAGGATTTAAAAATGGTGCCTGTGGGTTCTCCAGGAATAAATAGTCCTTGTAGCAAGAATTGAATGGAAGGGAAATGGAAACAGGGACAGGAAAGCCTACAGTATGGAGGAGAGGAAGGAGATCATTGCATAGACCATGTGCCACCTCTCGGGCAGACAGGGATAAAAGAAAACTAGTAAAACCTTTTAAAAAAAATCTCCAACATAACAAAGCTGCAGGTAAGTAAACTAGGGTAAGAGAGGATGTGTACAGCATGAGATGAGGTTGTACCCCGGGCAAAAAAACATAACTTAGTAGAGTGAAAAGAAAAAGGGCAGATCCCCTGTACAGTTGCACTTCTGAAGCTTGCTGTGAGGGGAAAATAGAGCTGAGTGAGTCAGAAGGGTTAAGTTGAATTTTAGAGTCTATCGGGCTATACAGGGCTGCTAGGATGTTAGACTAAGAGGATTTTCAAGAACTAGTAACTGTTAGGATTGTGCATAATTAAATGAGCTGTTAACTATTAGGAATTTACACAACTAAATGAAGCTAAGGGGAGGGAAAAGTATACATCGTACTGGGTCATATGAGAGAGGTACGTTAGAGGTGACCGAGCAGCCCTAACAGCATGCTCCTAATAAAAAACCCAAAGGTGAATGAAATGATTCCGTATAATAGTAAAAAACATACAGCAGGTTATTTCTTGGTGGGACTGTTTCCCGAGTTGTGAGTGTAGCAACCATGCGCTGGTAAAACAAGGGCAGAGCTTCGGGGGGGGGGGGGGGGTGATTACTTGTACTTCAAAGGATAGCAGAAAGCAGTTTAATTCTTGGTGGGACTGTTTCCCAAGTTGTGGGCGTAGCAACCGTGTGCTGGTAAAAAAAAGTGCAAGGCCCCAGGGGTGATTTCTATTACTTCAAAGGATAGCAGAATGGGGGCCATGCTGATGGGAGACACTCGGCACTGCATGTATGTAGGATTTAAAAAGGAATTTTATAGGAAGCCTACCTTATTTAACATTTTTTTTTTTACATTTTAACAGCCTACACCCTATATGGCAAAAGAAAGGCTGTCAAAGGTCAGCTTATTAGGCTTTCTAGACTAATTGTAGATGATGAGAAGTTTATAAATGAAGTGGATGTTCTGTCTTCAAGGTTTTTGGAGAGAGGATAACCTAAGAAACTAATCCAGGATTTGGCAATTGAAATTTCCAGTGAGAGGACTAGTTACTTTCCACATATTTTGAAGCAACCTGATTCAGTAAGAAAAAAAAATGTCCAGCATAAGAGTATCAACTTTATAACTGCTATGGTGTTACCTTTTGACAAGAATGGCAGGTATTTGAAAAACATAATACATAAGTGGGACCTAGCCAGTTTGGGGTAATAAGCCTCTATTTGTGCATAAAAAGAAATAGTAATTTTAAAGACAAGTTGTAGTGTTATAAAAATGTCTGTGTGTGGCTGTTGCAGCCAATGCAGATTTATTTATCAGTGACACAAGTAATATACCTGTACCAGCATACAAAAAGACCACTGGTTTGTGGGACATTATAATTGTGGAAAAAGGGGTGGTTTATATCGCCGCTTGATTATCCTGTAATAGGTTTTATGTGGGTGAGACAGAATGCCCACTCAGGCAAAGGATTTATGAGCACAATTATAATACAAAAAACAAAGACTCAACTAATGCCCTTAGTAAACATGCATGACAATGTACCAATTACAAAATGTTCATATGTTTCATATTGGAACAAATTCCTTACCCAGTACAAGGTGAAAACTGTGAAAATATAATTGAATACAAGGAGTTGTGGCAACTGAGATCAAATTCCAGGTTATCTCTGGGTTTAAATTATGATATTTCTATAAATTATATTTTAAAAATGAGGGCTGTCAAACTATAAAAAACATTTATGTACCTGTTTTATGTGTTTTTGTACATAATATTTGGTATGTTCCTTAAGATATTTCTTAGTAACATGACTTAGATCACATGGTTTACATGTTGATGTAAAGGTTTGTACAGCACTGTGTTTGTATTCCGAAAAAGTCTCTAATGAAAGCAAAAAGGAAGCACTCATTTTCACTGGGAGACATTTGGTCACCATTCTTTTCAAGTATGTTTTGATCTATGGTTAATCTTCGACTAACCTCTTCGGTTATGGTCTTGTCTGAATAGGTGAGGATGAATGTGGTTGTGGAATTTTGGCGGGCTTTGAGGTGGGTTTAAGAACAAGGTTGGAGTCATTGAGCCAGGATTTTAGGGAAGAGTAGGATTATTGGGTGACAGAGGAGTGAAGTCCATATAGGGATTTGATGGAAAACATAATGGTGGAGTCATTCACATACTGCCGAGTTAATGGATTGAACAGAAAGATCATTGATAAAAATGTTGAATAGGATAGGACCCAATATGGACTCTTGTGAAACTCTTACAGAAGTAGCTAGGGTTGAATAGGTGGAACATAACTATTTAACATTTTAAAATCTGCTGGAGAGATAGGAACTAAACCATGAGAGGGAAGAAATTAAATGACCAAGAAGTAAAAGTTTTTGAAGAAGTTTATGGTGACAAACTGTGTCAAATGCCTTTGAGAGATTGAAAGAAAATGCAGATACCAAGGAGTTGTTATTTCTTTGCATGTAAACTGTATGCAAAAAGGAAATAACAGCTGTGTCACTACTAGGAGAATGAGGAAAGCCTTTCTGTGATGAGGAACAGAAGGTTATTAGAAATTAAGTATAGGAGCATTGGGGACTGTATACATCTTTCCAGGACCTTGGATAATGGAGAGAGGATAGAAATAAGTTTAAAGTTTTTCTTTCCATAGAAGATCTGTCTTTGTAGATTGGAAGGATGAATAAGTGCTTTCAGAATTTGAGGAAGTAACATTTTCTATGGCTCTATTAATAAGGATAGTTACAGAGTAAACAATGATATCAGCTGCATGTTTTAAGGTACTTGGCAGAAATGTCCAGGACTAGAGTGGTTGGCTTGAGCTTGGATGGATGTGTACCTGGTTTAGGGGGCATTGTTGGATTTGACCTTTTTCTGCTAGCACAGAGCTTGTCCTGAGTGGATATGAAGGTGGTTTGGAAATAACAGCCACTCTACCTGGGTGCTTAAGATGGGCAGTCCAATCAAAGGATGCTATAACTGAAGGAAAAAAATATTTATTAATGGTCTTTCTTAATATGAGAATGCCTGGACAATTGTTAAGTATCCAGGCATAAAGAGGTGAGATTTTGTTATATATGCTACAAACTTTGAGACATAGTAGTTCAAGGTTATGGGTGCGAGTGGGAAGGGATAGCGTGGAGTTAATTACCATGTCGGGGATAGTGTTGGGTGATGTCTGAGAAGCAGGGCTGTGATGAATATCACCACTTGTTAGAAGCATCAGCAAGTTATGAAATGCAGAGAAATAGTAGTCAGTGTTATTTGTTTGTACAGAAGTGGGGGTAAGGGGTAGTATATTGGCTATTAAATGTCCTGATATGAATGAATGAAGTGGTGAAAGAGTTAAAGAGAGTTAAATATATGGATGTGAAAAGAATAAGTTTCAATGTGGGAAGTAATGTGATGGGCTGATGAGGTGCTACTGGTTAATAGGACAGTATGGATACTTGTGTTAGAAAAAAAGAAATGGGTCTTAGAAGGAACATGGTGCTGATGGTTAGTGACAGTAAGGGATGCTAGAGTTAGAATAATGGAGAGGTGACAGTGGATTAGATTTTGTGAGAAGAAGTATGAGAAGGGGAAGAGAAATATAGTGTGTTAGTTGGTACTTATATGTGATATGTAGCAAACTAAGAATTGTTATAGGAATGGGTCTGCAGGATCGGTTAAGGGTGATACAGGTGGATATGAATAGTTGATATAATTTGCTAAAATAAAAGATTGGGAGTATAGAGATTTTAAGAGTGAGGGTAAAACCAGGTGATATGTGTAGTCAGTGAGGCATTTTGCTGTCCAGGAGAGTGGAGAGACAGAGATTTATATGTGGGCAGTCTTTAACATAGTGAGGTGGGTAGGAATAGAGGAGAAGGAAAATGAAGAGCATAGAAGTAATAGTCCAAGGTGTTACTATAGAACTGCAGCAAGCAGAAAGCGAGGTGGGCTACAGACTTACATGCATTAACATGAGTTAATCCATAATGATACGGAGTGGAACCTCAAACACATTTCTGTAACAGAAAAGTGTGGCTTTTGACTTTAAAATGAATGTATTAGAATGACTGCAATGTAACTTCTGCAAGGACACAGGGTGCTGTTGCTAACATGCATCCAACAGTACTCAATATGGAACATTTCATACCCCCTCTTCTTTAGTTTCTGCCAAGATTGGTAAAATTATTTCAAAGTTCTTGTGTATTTTTCCCAAACATGTCAATTCTGCTCACAAAATGAACATGCAGAAATTTAAGTAAAACAGATAATTCTCAGATACACATTCTTATAAAGAATGACAAACTAAAAACTGCACTTTATCATTAATACTGGCACCCAACAGATACGTTATTATGCTTTCTTTAATGTCTACTCAAAACAAAATATATGATATGCTTTATTTCACCATTATTTGTTTACAAACTTTATTTCTAAAACATTAGCACATATGAGGAACAGATCTACATTTCATCTTGTCTAAGTACTGTAAAGACAACTGATATCACCTTTTGGAAGCAGCAGGTAAATCATTTTGATCTTTCATGCAAGTTAATAGATATTAATACCTTTAAACGTGTATTCAGCAATTCACACATTAAAATATTTCTGGTTTATAATGATTCTTTTAATTTTATTGCTGGAGATCATTGTTTATTTAGTTGCTTGTGCTCAGCATTACTTGTTTCAAAATGTAACTATAGTTTTACTATATGCACTCTCTCCTGATTCATTGCATTCTCTTTTCCCCATGCCAGCCAAAACCTGTTTAAAATTACATTATACAATGACCCCCCCATTAATATTCAAAAATGTGCACGCTGATTGGTCAGCGTGCACATTGTAAATCAGAGTTACAGTAATGGAAAAAGGTCCGGTCGCCCGGACTTCTTCCATTACTATAACTCTTTTTTTACAGCAACGGAGAACGCAAGATCTCCGCTGCTTCACACTGTCTCGCTATGTTAAAGGAGTTTAACATAACGGGACAGCCTTAAAAAAAGTAACGGTTGCTTTTTTTAAAGCTGTCTCGCTATGTTAAGCCCATTTAACATACAAAACAGTTTGTAAAAAGCAAGGGAGATTTTGCTTTCTCCATTGCTTTTGCACACAGCTCTGATGTACTGCGTACGCATACGCATGTGCAGTACATCAGAACTGCCACAGAATACCAGACAGCTGTGGAAGGGCAGCAAGGAGGCATTATACAATGCCATTATTTAAGAAAAGTAATTTTTTTTTTTCTTAAATAATGTCATTGTATAATAGCAATAACCCACTTCTGGGTGTGGGTAATGCTGGATTTACCCACGGTTGGCTTTGTTTGGCCACTCAGGCTTCATCCTCGTGACCAAACCACACCCACCGTGGGTAAATCCAACATTACCCACACCCAGGCGTGGGTTGTTGCTATATTATGGGACATCAAAGCCAGTGCTGAAAAGATATTTTATGTGCTATATGAATTATTTTTTGACAAAAGAATTTAATAGGCTGATCTCTACAATAAAGAAATTGTTTAGCAATATCTGTAATGATGGAATAGCCAGTAGAGATGAACTCAAAAAGTAAAGAAGAGAACTAGAAATAAGGCAATGTGCCCCTTGGATACCTAGCTTCTATGGTGAACAAAACAAGAAGTTACTTAATGCATCTTAAATTACTGCATTACCTAATTCTTTAACTCAGACAAGAAATAAAGTTGAGTATTATTAAATGCTTTGTGTTTTCTCTGAAAGACAACAATTACTTATTCATTAATTTTCTCATTTGCATTTCAGTTCTTAGTTTATATCACTTTCCAGCAAAAGAAATTGAGTGGAAAAATAAATACATCATGGAAATGAAAAAATAAAATGATCAAATGTAAAAGGACTGACATGCCAATACTAGCAGAATGTCAGATAACTGGTCTTATAATTTTGTTTTAGTGGCATTCATTAAGTGTCAGTATTAGAGTCGATTGCTTTCACTATGGTAATTGGAAAACATCCTGTACTAAGCATCATTTACATTCTTTTGTTACTTTGTAGTCAACCTTTTAATTTCATTTCATTAAAGCTTTCAGAGACTGAAACAGTATCTCTTGTAAGCTATGATATTAACTATCGCAAAACTGCAAATTAAAATATGTGAGTTCAAGTGTCACAGTTAATATGCATGCAGTGTGCTCATTCTGCCTATGAAGTTTACAGCTATTATTTTAAGGGTGACAGACATGATACAATTCTATTACCTGTCAGTTCTCTAACAAAGTTTACTAGTGTGATCATTAATATAATTAAACAGAGTAATTAATAGCATTCTCCAGCAAAAGAATGGATTCCAAACATGGGTGTCATATTTACACATTAAACAGAGATATTATGTGAACACGGATAATAATCTAACTTAAATAAGTATATGAAAATGTAAAATAAGCTATGCTTAATGGCCACAGTTTTCTTACTGTGTGGTAGAGTCGTCAAAACATAGATTACTGCTTAGGATATTTACTGCAACTGCTTCTATGCTGGAATTTCAAAAACTTCTACTGACATAGATTTATTCTTTACATATGGCTGTTCAAGATGCTCGCAGCTTGAAATCCATTTCTGACTATAATCATCATAAATTCAGGTCAAGTGAACTTGATTTCTCAGTAATATTATACATAAGCAGCAAACATGGCACTGTATATATAAAAATAACCAAACTAGATTTTTCTGTGCTTAATACCTTAAACCGCTGCTTAAGTAGCTGAAACACTGGTAGATCCTTAATAAAACATTTACATACATTGCATGGGCCACCACTTTAGATATTACACAGTGAAGACTCTAGCTTAGCCATCTTTCTTGCAATTTTTTACTGAAATGATTTGCCTGTGTGACTTTTTTACCTCGTTTGAATACAATAAATAAAACAGATTTTTGCAATATTCCCTTAACTATATCCTTAAGTAGAATCATATAACAGAAATGCAAAGAGACAAGCTGACCAGCCACTGAACCTCTTTATTATTTAGCGCTTTCGTCTGGCATTTGCCTCAAGACTTCATCAGAATAAATTAAAAACATTAAAGACTTGATTTTATACAAAACTACTATATCACATGTTTAAATCTTTAAAAATTAATAGGCTGAAATCCCAATCAATCAACCCTGAATGCAATACAATTTGATAACCCAAAGCAGGCAGGTGAAAAGCACTTCCAATGTACACTGCTGTTAAAACATTTATATAAATTATTTTACAATAATTATAAATTGCATTATTCCAAAAGTTTTTCATTAACTTCTTTAAAATCCTGTTCACCAAGGAACCAGTGTATAGACCAGATACTTGATAAATGACAGTAACTAAAAAAAAGGTTTAAAAAACATGAGATAGAACATGTCATTCAAACAAGGCTCTTTTAAAACATTACATATGAGCTGCCAGAGCAGTTCCTTGTATTCAAGGAACCAATCTACAGGCCTTCCCCTGCTATTCTCTATGTGAATTTGTTCTAAAACTGAAAATTTAAAATAATGCTGTGGATGCTCCATTCTGTGTTTAGCCAAGGCGTTGTTCACATTTCCTGTTTTAATGTCATAGGCATGCTGATAAATCCGCCTATTTAAACCATTTATTGTTTTTCCGATATAAAATGGGTCACATACTTGACAGATTGCGATATAAACTACACTTTTGCTTTGACAGTTATATTTTCCTTTTAAATGAACATAGCCATACGCCCTTATACAAATGGTGCTAGATTCTAAAATATAAGGACATTGTGCACAATGTCCACATTTGCTCATATGCCCCTCCCTCTCCCTTGAAAAATTGCTTTCCAAGAGATTTTTTATACACTTGTCTCACCTGTGTATTACACAAGGCTTGTCTCCAAGTCTTGTTTTACAGAGGTCATCTGTAGTATCGTCCAGTTGTTGTATAGGACTTCTCTAATGCTGTAATAAAGGGGTTAAATGTAAGAATCATAGCATCCTTAAAGGATTTAGTACCTCCTTCCTGTCTATCTACTGACATGTTCACCATCACCCCCCCAAGGGAAGTGTCAGAAATAAATCCCAAAAGTGGGGTAAAATTTCCACTACTTCTCTTCCCTATAACTTCATCCAGAATTGGGTCAATAAATGTCCCAGGGTAACCCCTCCTACCAAGCATAGTTCTAAGTTTGTCAATTTCCTGTAGGGACATGGTAAATTCACTTATCATCCTTGCTAACTAACACCCTGTCTTTTTACCAAAGATTTTTTCTGGTGTATAGGATGGCAACTATCAAAATGAAGCAGGGTATTCGAATATGTAGGTTTCCTAAACAAAGTAGAAGTGAATCTATGGTTCTCTATATCTTTTTGTATGGTGACGTCCAGAAAGTTAATGTACTCAAAACTAGTTTCCATGGTAAGATTTAAAAATGCAGTACTTGAATTCAAAAAACAAAAAAAATTGCTGTAGTTGTTCACCTGTGCCATCCCAAAAAATTAATAAATCATCTAAATATCTACCATAAAATCTACAGTGTTTAAAGAGTTCATGTTTGGACACTGTAATGAGTTCCCACTGAATTAATACAACATTGGCAAAAAGGGGGGCACAAGCCGTCCCCATCGCAACTCCAATTTTTTGCTTAAATAACTGATTTTCAAATAGAATAAAGTTGTTTTGCAAAATTAACTCCATAAGGGTCCTGTACATTAGAATTATAGAATGGTAGTGTGTAGAATAGGTACACAGATAGTCGTAGAACATATTGATACCCTCCTCATGGGGTACCACTGTAAACAGATCCTTTATGTCCATGGTAACTAATATCAATTTGTCCGTATATATGTCCTTTTGTACCTTTTTTAAACAATCCCAAGAGTCTTTTAGTACATGGGAATGTTGATCTAAAACATGTTTTAAATTATAGTCACTGAATTTTGCCAAGTTGAAAGTTTTTGAGGCTTTAGCATCCACTACTGGCCTAAGGGGAGGGTCCTCCATACACTTGTGTATCTTTGGATTGCCAAAAATCGTGGGGATGCGTGGATATTTTTGTTTTAAAAACCCATGTTCACCAACAGAAATTTGGTCATTTAATAACAGATCATTTAAGCAAATATCAAAATTCCTGTAGGAAATATTTAATTCATTTCTCGATATTTCCTCATAGGAATCAGTAAACAGGTGTGTTTGCATTTTGTCTACATACATACTTTGATTCATTATAACCAGACCACCGCCCTTGTCTGGTTTCATCACCCTTATAAAATTACTACTATTTCATTTAGTAAGTCGACTTCACTATTAGAGAGATTATGCAAACAGTGACAACAGATATATCAATACAGGTGAATGCAAAAAAAGCAGTACATTTAACCCACCCCTGCTCCCTATATTACATGTTTTTGAGAGTCTTTGCATGGAACAAATGATAAAGTTACACTCTGATAAAAGTAGGGAGGTTTTGCATAATCTCTCTAATAGTGAAGTCAACTTACTAAATGAAATAGTTAATAGTAATTTTATAAGGGTATACAGAGTGGTGTCAGTTATGTCCTGCCTTTTATATAGGAAAAACTGTAAGAAAGATAAAGGACAGGATATACAAACATGAAAGAGACATTAAAAAATGTAGGGAATCTAATGCATTGTTTAGACATATTAAGGAATGTCCAGATCATTATTTTAAATACATGGTGATTGAACAGTTACAAAAGGATGTTCAGGGTAGAATTATTGAGTAACATTTATTGGTTAGGGAAATTATGTGGCAATTAAATTTAGATACACAGGTATTTCCCAGGTTTAAATGAAGCCTGTTCTATTGCACCATTGTTAAAACTTAGAAGTTTAGAAGTTTAAAAAAAAAATTGTGATTAAATGGAAGAAGCACATGTTTATACACTCATATATATTTTTATATGTGTGTTTTAAGTGTTATAATGTTTAATGAGTGTTTAAGGATTTTAATGTGTGTTTCTTTAATAGCGAATTGCTTGAGGATTGGTTGATTTAGAGTACTTAAAGGGGGAAAGTTTATTGTGTCAGTAGTTCTGATGAAGTCCTGCTGGATGAAAGCGCTTAACTACTGGTGCATACTGCCTACTTAGATCTTGCTACAGCATTTGATATAATATCCCAATCAGGCATTGTCAACAAACTTATGAAACTAGGTATAAACCCCTTTATCCCTTTATAACATGTTGGATCACTAGCTGGCTCACTGTTAGGACCCAGGAAGTTAGAATCAGTGAGACCACCTCCACAAATAGGCCAGTCCCAGTGGAGTTCCCCATGGCTCTGTGATGGGCCCACTCCTCTTTGCCATCAGCCTTTTGGATGTCAAAAGCAATGTCAAAGGCCTTTGGTTGACCAGATTTCCAGATGACTGCAAACTAGGAGCAGTCATCGAATCCCACCAAAGGTCTAATACAGAAAAACACTTTGTGCCAAAGCCATGGCTTAAAACTCAATAGCAAGAGATTCACTACAGTACCTTTTTGGAAGTCTGCCACCCCAGGTAACTACATAATCAAGACAACAGCCTTAAAAGTTGATTCATTAGGCAGGAATCTAGGAACCCATATAGATAGTAAACTTATGGTAATAGTACATACTAAATGAAAGCCTAATAAACCTTGAGTCAGTGTTAGCCTTTCTGCACTTGGGCTCGCTCCACTCGCCCTCCCTGCCCCCAATTTCCACCCGCCCCCACTACCTCTACATTTATAGGTACCAAACCACACCCCTGTTACACCATCCTATCAGATTTCCCCTACATATTCTGTCCAACCTGTCTTATAATCCTATCAGCTTTCAACTAGCATATTCGATCCACCCTATCTAGTTCCTTTAAAGTGCCATCAGATCTTCCTGATGTGTTATACAATTAACAGATCCTAACAAATACACTCCGTCTCTCATAATGTTACACTATTCTCTAATACCCATACTGCTGGCTACTTATGTAATCACCTTGTATGAAAACCAAATGCTTATTGAATATCAGTACCCAAATGGTCATACTATCACACCAGATGTAAAACATCCCACCTTTAGCCATACTAATCAAAATGGGTCCAACTCTATGCCTTGTTCACTCTTTCAGCATGCAAACCCCAGGCACATAAGCTCTAGAGTCAAACAATATTACAAACTTTTAAACAAACTCCTGAAGCTTATCACGAAGTATAGTCCTAGTCTTATACTTGGTGGTGACATTCATCCCAACCCTGGCCCATCCACCTCTGATATATATACCCCCTCTATCTGCCACCAAAGCCACAAAACTACAATTAATAGACCAACTCTCTTCTGGCCTGTCATCTCAATATTAGAAGCATCGATAACAAGGTACATGAACTGCATGCACTCCTGGCTGTCCACTCCCCTGAGATTCTCTGTCTATCTGAGACCTGGTTAAAACCTACTACAACTGACAATGAAGCGTTACCACCTGGGCACAACATTTACAGGCTAGACCGTGCTTTGAGGAAGGTGGCTGGGGTAGCTATACTCTATAAATCTGCATTGAATGTGACCATAGATGTTAATCAACCACCTCAAATTAATAACTCAGAAATTTTGGCCACTAAATTGCAAATTAACAAAAGTACATGCATCAACATCATCTGTATGTATATACCCCCGGGTAATAATATAGCCACACTCGAAGATACCTTACACTGGATTTCATGTCATTGCCCTCAAGAAACCCTATTACTTGCTGACTTCAACACAGACTGGGACACCTGTTCCTCAGACTCTCCTACCACCCACATCAACCTGCATGCATTCACTCAAATCATAACCACCCCAACCAGGCTAGGTAAACCCAAACAGAAAGAAAGAATATTCGACTGGATACTTGTAAATAGTAACCCCCAACTGTACACTGCTGGTACCATCCCCAATGACCTGAGTGATCACCTTCTTACTTATATAGTTAAGTAAATCATCATTATTACTCATCAATCCTTACTCAGGAAAGTCAGAAACAAAGTAAACTTTGACCCTGACAAATTCCAGCAGGAACGTAACTCCTGTAACTGGTCCATGCTAAAACACCTCCCCTTAGAAGAGACAGTTGCATATTTTAACAACAGATTTCTTGATATCCTTGACTTGCATGCACCTGCCCGTTCTAAGTGAACAAAGGCAAAAACTGCCCCATGGCTGTCTAAAGAATCTAGACTAAAAATTTCCAGCAGAAACAAAATTTGGGCTCTATGGCGCTCCACTAAAGACCCCTATAATCATGTTAAATACAGGCAAGCTAGGAATGAGACTAAAAAAATCCATTTTACAAGACAAAAAACAATACTACTGTAATTTACAGACAGCAAACCAGAATAATCCTCAGAAGTTCTGGGCAGGTCTGAATAATCTACTCCATCCTGGAAAAATGTCTACCCCTATCCCCACTGCTACCATTGATAAATCCCCTAAGGATGTCTCAGATAGTTTTAACCATTTCTTTACAGAGACAATTCAAGCCCTAGCTTGACAACTGCCTCCCAGTTCCCCTGGCACTGATAGTACCACCCCTATAAACCTACTCTCATTCACCTTCTAAACAGTGTCCACATCACTTATCCGCCCCTTGATCAAAAAATTAAAACCCACCACACTCTCAGCTGATCAACTCTTTGCGGAGTACCTTCAAAAATCTGCTGATGCCATAGCCTATCCAGTATCTATACTAATTAACCACACCATAGCAGAAGCTAAAATTCCCACCATTTGGAAAACATCCTATGTAATCCCACTACATAAAGGAGGCTCCTCCACTGAATTCTCCAACTACAGACTGATAGCTGTACTTTCTCCACTAGCTAAGATTATGGAAAAATGTATACAGAAACAACTCATGCACCACTTAATTCAGAATCACCTGATGGCCGATATCAAACGCGGCTTCCATCCACACCACAGCACAACCACAGCCCTACTAGCATTTACCAATACCATTAATAATAATCATAACATTAATCAAATATCCTGAGCCCTCTTCTTGGATCTTTCAAAGGCATTTGACATGATGGATCACCAACTTTCGATTCACACCCTGCAATCTTTCTGACTAAATTTCAGTTCCATTCAATGGTTTAAATCCTACCTCAGTGGGAGGCAGCAGGCTGTTCTCTGGCAGAACAAGCTCACCAACCTATTACCTAACACCCTTGGAGTGCCACAAGGCTCCATATTAGGACCCCTACTGTTTTCTATCTTTAAAAACAACCTATATACAGTCATCCCAAATGTCAGCTATATCCAATACACTGATGATTCCACCCTGATTTGCACAGCCACATCTCCCTCAGAATTAAGGTCTGTTACCCAATCCACCTTTAATACTATAGAGGACTGGCTCTCCGAACGTTGATTGTTGCTAAATCCCACAAAAACGAAAATGCTGTTATTCTCTTTAATACAAAGGTACACATCATTTACCTTCAACATAAATGCAAAAGATGTCACAATAATCACCCCGACTCCTATACAAAACTTTTAGGAGTAATAATTGATAACCTAAAATTTGACATTCATGTAAACCAAAGATCAAAACCATCAATAAAAAACGTGGGTCATTGTATAGAATAAAAACCTTCACCCCTCCAGCTATGTTTGCCATAGCTCGCTCCCACCTGCTTTCAACTCTTTTATATGCAACCCCCCTTCTCTCTAATCTAAATAAAACTGTACTTAATAGACTCTCAATCTGTTACAACCACATTGCCAGGTTTGCCACTGGCCTACCTTTTAGAACACACCACTGCATCAACCTTAAACATCTTGGGTGGCTAAAACTTCCCAGTCTAATCCAATATAACCTTTTGATTATGGCTAATAAAATCCTCTATTATCCAGATAACACACCAGCTCTTAAAAATATGATCACCCCCTACAACAATCCAAGACTGCTCCGATCCTCAAACAGACTACAAAATAAGACAATTAAAATTAACAATGTAGCCGGTGACTCCCTCTTTGCAAACTCTGCAGGCAGAGCATGGAACCTCCTTCCAACTAACATTACTTTGCTCTCCTCCCTATCCCAACTCAAAGCTAAACTCAAACACCTGGCACTAAACTGGCTTTGCCACTGTAACAAGCCTGGCTAACTCTCACCATAAATGTATATAATCTATTAATCAAATTACTGTTATTTTTTCCCCTGACTGTTATCAGGGGTAACTAGAACTTGTGATATTGCCTATTTCATGTCTGCTTATGTCCTTTGTAAATATCTCATCTGTAATATGCCTTCTTTATTATTACTTATCTGTCTACCTTGGAGCTTTTTTCCCCGGGCCTCCACTGAAAATGGATATTAATCCAGTTGGACTATCCAGATCAACAAATGTAAAATAAAATAAAATAAAATAAAATAGTAACCTAGTAGATCGTAACTTAGCCTTTGACCAGCATGTATCCAAGTAAGTAAGAAAATCCTTCTATGTTGCTCAACCTATAATGAAGAGCATGGCATCTAAGCCCAGAGAGGTCATCATACCACTGTACTCAGCCCTCATGAGACCAATCATAGAGTATAATACCCCCTTTAGTATGTACCTCTCCATACCCAAGCAGCAACTGGAATGGCCAAAAAGGTTACATGGAATAAAAAGTGTCCTGCTGCTTGTTTCAAAGTATTGTCTCTTTACTTGGTAGCATACAGATTTCTAAGAGGTGATCTTTACTTGGCATACAGGGCATCACTAGATCCTTTTTTGATGAACTTTTGCACATTTGCAAAACAAACTTCAGATCTACTAAATTAAAAGACCTAAATTTAGCCTGTGACACAAATTGAACATGTTGGAGAAACAGACATACTTCTCAGAGAATTCTCATTCTCTAGAACAGGTTCCCCATCCATGTTAAGCAAAGGTCCTCCCTATCCATTGAAACAATGGATGGGCAATCGTAAATTCACCCCTGGTCTAGCTCCTAGGTCTCTGATACAGTCAGCAAATCACCAGCTGTATAAATCAAATTTATTGGTCAGAACTGGGTTGCACAGCTAGGCTTTTAAGGGCCTTATTGGTCATTAGCGCAGTATACACCTATGAACCTATAAAGGTGGTAAGCTGGGGATAACTGGAAAATCATGGGGCTTAATACGGTTGGTGGATTTTGCAGCAAGAGTGACTATGCTGTTTTTCCACTGTGCAAGACTATAACCTGCAAATAAGTAAAACTTAAGATTTCCTTAGTCTCTGCCCAGTATGTTTTGAAGTGGCTGAGCAGAAGATGTTGTTATACTCTGCCACTATTAAGTCTTGCTGCAGTGGCTGCCATTCTAGCCAAGAGGATAAGACCTACATATCTGTGAGAGGGGCATACCTCAACATCTTTGACAAGAAATCTGGAAAAATCTGGAAAAATCCTAAAATAATGGGTGGGCAAAGGCCCAGAAATAGGGGGTAGATTTTAAGTATTGCTCTTACAAACTTAGAAAGTTGCTAGAAGAACATGATTTGTGTTAACATGTATTTTCTGAAGAATATGAAATCTGAAATTCAAATGTATGTCATTATTTAGTGACTTTAGTCGTCAGTGATTTGCCACAAACAGAAAACCACAAATTTTATCAGAAACACACAAAAATATGAGTCAAAAATCTATACAGCTGAAAGGTATGTAGAGAGGTAAGTTTGGGAGATGTTTTTTTCCAGTTTCTGAACATTCCCTCTCTCTCTTCTTTCTTTCTATTGGCTTATTTTGCTATGGCCTCTATGTTCTGTGGTGGAGAATAAATTTCCTATTTTTATCAAGTTTCCTTCAAACAGACATATTATCTTTGCCACAGGAAGCTTAGTAATATACATGACTTTCTTATTACTGATCACCTAAACTCTCCTCTTCCATTCACCACACAGCAGTGGCATCATTATGAATCAAAGTCTTTCTAGTATAATGCAGAATATTAGGTGACTAAACTACTTCAGCAGCTGAAAGCAGCTTACAAGATCACTAGTGTCTTAACTGTAGATGTCCGACGTGAATCACCATGGCAGTACCATAACTATTCAGAGTCTTTAACAGTTACTTACAGTACACATAGACTGAATTTTTGTTTTCTAAGATATATGTTTGCATTGAAACAGATCTACATGGTATTCAAAGTAGAACTGCAACTCTTCAGAACTTTTACCATTTCTGGAAGTTAGAACACAGAAAACTGAATATTAATCACAAGGTTAACTTCTGCAAATTTAGCTATGCATGTTTCAGGGATAAATGCAGGAATAGGAAAGTCATAAAGATAGCCAATTCTAGCATAAGACCCTGTGGAACATTCATGTATGTTATTCCCCTTCATCTAACCTGTATATGAAAGGACTTTGTACTATTTACATTAACATGCACTGGTTTTCCACACTACTTTGAACTTTTAACTTGGCTCCATGGTGTAAAGGAAGAGACACCCGACTATGACACAGCTGACATGGGCTCAGATAGAGAGTATGACACAGAAGGAGCTGACATGGGATAAAAAAGCAGTAGTATTTTACCTGTACGTCAGGCATGGACAGAGATGAGGGGGTCATAAGAAGTAATAGCTACACAGGTGGTGATGCAACAGACATTCTCATGTTGACTGTCGGACTACGGAATGGGTAGAGCATATACATGAAACAAACAAAAAACAAACAAACAAAAAATCTCTATATTTGTGTGCATGATGCAACACTGGAATTTTCCATTCTCATGCACTGGGAAAAGTTCTGGGTCAAGTTCAGGTATGTAATTTAAGTAAGTGATTCCTGGTGTCCAAGATCAAGGAGATGCACAATTAGCAGGGGTCAAAAATATTTAAAAAACTTGAACTTTCCACTATTCAAATACTAAATATTGTACTCATTCACATACAGTTTGCTACAAATGGTTAAGAAACAAGGTACTTCTGAGCTTCTTCCTGCAGTGCTGTATTTGATTCTTTTTGGTTCTGTTTACTGACTGTGTTACCTTAAGCAAAGCATTTAACCATCTAGTGCTTCAAAGCTACCCCCAAAAAACAATTATGCTTGAAGGACTTCCCACTGAAACAAGGCATATAAAGTGGTAGAATTTTTCTGTTTCAACTTCTGAGATTATTCTGCATCCTATCACCAAGATTTTAAAACTCTAAATAGAATTCAGTTCTGTAAAAGTGTATTTGCCATAATGATAGATCTTTGAGGACAGGTTGCTCTATCAGTCAATAGCAGCATTAGTTTACCCATCTTATGTGTATTCTTTCCCATGTAGAATTTTTGGCTGCAGCAACTTTGCTCATATGAAGATCAATGGGATCAATGTGAACTCATAAGAGTTCCATGGAAACTTGACTGGTGTGTGAGGCACACATATGTAATTAGCTTTGTAAGAAGCTGTTTTTGGTTCTTTAAGCCTGATTTGTCCCTCAAGAACATGAGAATGCAGTAAGCCATTGTACTCAGTATGATAAATTACTACTTTACTGTTACAGTCATAGGATCAAGCTAATGTCCCTAGAGCTTTAAGCCTAGCCATGCATACCACAATTTTCCCAATTATCAATGTCCACTGGCTAGAATGGCTAAGGTATAATGCCTGTGCCTTAGGTCTTCTACAACCTGACCCTGCCCAGAAGGGCCACAGACAACAAAAGCCAGGGGTGAAATGGCAATTTCCCATCTATTCATCCAAATTGCATTTGAATAGGCTTACTGAGAGTGACTCTTTCTCAAAATATCTGTTATTATGGTAATAAGTATACTGGCATACACCTGTAGCATTTTATTTGGTAAGGGTCAATGCATAAATAAATCATGACATATGGGCAGACTCTCAAGCAGTACTATTATGCACAGGCAGAAGTTGCAGAATCTCTTACATCACAGTGATGTCAAGACCTGCACTACTCCTAGACTGTACAAACAACTTGCAATTTTTGTGAAGGTCTGTACAGTAAAGCATGAGCAATATGTAACACTTATTGTACAAAATCCCTTCTGAAATGTGTTATGGATGTAACCCTAGTGAAGTGAGCCCTAATAATGCCTTGCAGAGATTTATTATAATGATCAAAGACAAAGCACTAAGCGAAACAGAAAGTCTGTGCATTGATTGGTAAGCCTTCTTTTCCTTTTCTTAATGAGATAAAACACTTTTCTTTTTATTCTGAATTCATTAGCTTTTCTGTTTGAAAATTTAAGAAGGCTGTGCATATCAAGAATATGCAGGAGACATGCCCTTTCATTCTGGTAGTTTGGATAAAAGCTTGGTGTGTGTATAGACTGACACAGAGTAACTGAGGTACAACTCTGGCATGAAAGGGATTTTATTTTTATGTTTCACTTTCATTTTAAAGTACCTATGAAGTTGGTCTACACTTGATGACTTGACACTCAAACAAGTCTGCTTCAAGTAATAGTAGTCAGAAAAGATGTTTTCCACAAATGGCATTTTTACATCAACTATATCTGCTGATTCATATGTAGATAAGGTTAATATCTCTGACATTCTAAGGGGAAAAGGACAGTTGTGTTAAGAACTTACCATGATTGTAGATGTTTAAGTAGATTTAGTGTTGTAGGGTTTCCTGCCTGCAACTGGCTACAGACAATCAAAATACCAGAGCTCTCAACTTCCCCTGTTGCCTGGAAGAGTCCTTTCCTTTTGGATATCTGAATATTGGTGGTATAAATGGTAGTCAACTGGTGCCATCCCATCCTCAACTCTTTTTTTGCCGCAGTCTGCAAGCATGCTTTGCAAGGTCCAGAGCACAACCTGACCAAAGCCCAAGCCAGGAAATAGAAGAGGAAATATGAAGGAGCTAACAGAGGTTGAGGGAGATGAATGGGGTACCCAACTCAACCCTTGACAAAGAACAATAGTGGGATGGAGGAAGGGAACAGGTACAGCAACAACTATTCTAGTAAATTATTTACAATTATGTTAAGTTATGAATATAACTGTACAATGCACTTCATAGTTCATTGCTGCAGTACTGACTCTTGGGATGACTCTCAGAACTATATCATGGTGGGTGGTTGACTTGTGACAGGAACAGGGAACACCAGCTCATGCAGAAAGGCTGTGGCAAGTCCTGCCTTGGACCTGAACATGGATCTCAAGTTGTAATGCTTGGCTAAGGTCTGACTAGAGGGCTGAATTGCTGCTTCTATAACTCCTTGTGTGGAGAAGCCTTAGGAAAGCTGTCGTTACAGCCCTAGCTTTAGCAGAGTGGGCCCTTATTGAAACAGAGTCTTGTTTTCCATGGTGCAGACAACAAAAGGCAGCACTGTTAGTCATCCATTTAGAGACATTTGTTTTCTTTCTTTTCCATTTGTAAAAGCAACAAAAGGCTGGTCTGACCTTCTGTCTGATTTTGCTTTCTCTAGGTATCAAATGAGATGCCTGTGCACATCAACAGAATGGAAGATCCTCTTACTTCTGCTTTGCGAGGATGGATGAAACACAGTAAGTGGATTGCCAGATTTGGGGCAGTTCTGTCATTACTCTGGGTATGAAAGAAGATCTGGTACACAGAGTGCACTTGTCTTATGGAAGACCAGAAAAGGCAAGATGCACATAACAGCCAGCAACTCAGAGATTCACCAAGCCGATGTCAAGCCTACCAGAAAGGAAGGGTTCCTTGTCAACATCTTGAAGAGAGCAGAAGCCACTGGTTTAAAGAGTTTCAGGGTTAGATTTTCTAAAAAGAAGTTATGTACTCACCATAACGTTCCATCTCTGTTGTCCATTTTCATTCTCAATCAACATGTGAGTTCTGATCCAATCTTTGGATCTGACTAGGTCACTTTTTACAGCTTATGGCCTACTACAAACTCTTGAGGTCCTCCATTACCCATAATGCTACAGTCCACTTCCATACCTCAGATGTTGTTTGCTGCTCTTTATTTCTAAACAATCCTATATAAAATTGAAACTACTACCTGGAGCTCAAAAAGAGGAACATTGTCTCCACCAGTTTCCTCTCATTCTTCAAGAAGTCAAAACTCAAAAAAGGTAGGGGTATAGAGAGAGTGGAGTTGAGAAAGAATGAAAATGAACAACACAGATGGAATGTTATGGTGAGTGCATAACTTCTTCATCTGATGTTGTCAATTTTCAATCATTCCTCAACATATGGGACGGAGTCCCCATCTACCGGAAACCCTGGGTGGACTCTAAAAAAGGATAATCCTGTGTACTGTTGAGCCGAAGGCTGCTCTTCCCCTAGAGACCAGATCAACTTATCAACTTTGTAAAGAGTAGTAAAAGCATGATTATTAACCCAAGTGGCTGCAGCACAAATATCATCCATGGAAAATCTGGATAGAAATATTGAAGAGGTTGCCAAGGATCAGGATGAATGAGTTCTCAAAGATTTTGGTAAGGACAAATCCATCTTACTATAGACATAAGAAATGCAACCAGTTAACCACCTGGCTAATGTTATTTTGGTAACAGGTTTACCTAATCTCAAATCTGAAAAAGAGATAAATAACTAATCTGATTTTCTGAATTTGTTATTTCTATGCAGACAGAAACGTAATTGTCTATGAACATCCAATAAATGCAAAATGTATTCCCCTTTGTTGCAAAAATTGTGGAAGAAAACTGGGAGGTTGATGGATTAATTTATGCTAAATCCTGACAACACCTTAGGAAGAAAGAATGAGTTGGTTCATAGAGATACTCTGTTTTTATGGAAAACCAAATAAGGAGGTGTAGAGGATAAGGCTTGCAGTTCTGAAACCCTTCTAGCTAGTCTAATAGCTACCCAATCATGTTTTCCAGGTTACAAACTTTAGGTCACATTTATCAACTGGTTCAAATGGTGACTGTGTTAAGGCTTGTAAGACTAGGTTCAAATCCCAGGGTAGTGTACAATCTTTGAAGGGGGGGTTCAGTACAAAGGTTCCTTTAATAAAAGGCTTACACAGTCAGATGAAGCCAAGAAAGAACTGTCAACGCCAATATGAAAATTTAAAATATCAGCCAATTGTACTTTAACTGTTGAAGAACTAACCCCTTCATTAAAAACAGTAGCCAAAAATTCGAGAACCTTAGGGACTGGTGGTGCTGAAAAGGGGTCGATGTCTTTCTGCTGAGCCCAAATAATAAACCTTTTCCACTTACTTTTGTAAATCTTTCTAGTGGAAGGTTTGTGGGAAGGCAATAGTATATGACGTACAGCGGAAGACAGCCAGGGTTGTCTAGCTATCAATGAAACTGGAGAAACCACGTGGTCAACTTTAGGCCCAAAATGTCTGAATGAATCATGTCTGTTGGATGAGACAGAAAATCTGAAAATGGATCCAAGATCCATGGGATATGAATCAGGTGAGGCCAGAGGAAAGGGAACCAAATCTGATGAGGCCAATAAATCGCAATGAGGATTACAGTGCTCTTCAACTGAAATGCTCTTTGATGAAATCTGGGGATCAGCAGAGTTGGGGGGTAAGTATAAAGAAGATCAGGGGGCCAGTCATGGAGAAGAGTGTCTCTCGGTGACTCCTGTGGTGGTGGCGGGTCAGGGCAAACAAACTTGTTGCACTTGTTATTAAGACGAGATGGAAATAAGTTGCAGAATGGATGGCCCCATTGATGGAAAATCACCGCAATTTCCTTGTTGAGAGACCACTCATGAGGCAATAGGATGGATGTGCTCAACTTGTCTGCTGTCTTGTTGGATTTTTCCAGAATGTGCATTGTTATCAGAAACAGATTGGGCAAGGGCTAGTACAGGATGGACCACTGAGTTGCCAGGGTCCAGTGAAAAATTCTCATATGGTATCTTGCCATTGGTACCAGAATTATGGCAGCAGACATGGAACCTAATGCATGCACAATCAATCGAGCTGACAGTGATGAGTTTTGAATTATATTCCTGACTTGAAATTTTATAGTTTGTACTCTTGACAGGGGAAGGGAGCCTGTCATTGATATAGTGTCAAATGATTCTAGGTCTTGAGCTGGTTCTAGATGACAGCAAAATTGGGGTACATCATATATTGCTTTGATAAGTAGTTGTTCAGGTAAGTAAACACTCAGAATCCATGCAGTCTCAAGTGAGCTACTACTACTGTTGTGCATTTGGTGAACACCCTGGAGGCTGTGGTGAGACGAAAGGGCAGTACAATGATTTGGTAGACTGTCTCCCAGCCAGAAGTGTAGATATCTCCTGGATCACCTGTTCATTTTTATATGATAATATGCATCATGATGATCTGTTAAGTACATCCAGTCGTCCTTGTGCAGGAAAAGCAAAATGGACTGAACCATGACCCAACTTGGTATGTTGAACCGATTTGTTCAGACTGCCAAGATCCAAAGCAGATCTCCAGTCCCCTGTTTTCATTGGCACTAAAAAGAATCTTGAATATGTTCTGGACTCTTTCTGGTCCGGGGGACCTCTTGGATGGCTGTTTTTGCTAGCAGATTTTGTTTTATTTCCAGAGCTTCTGCTTTCCTCTGACTAGGTGGAACACTGGGAATGTTGTTTAATGTTAGGGGAGGGGAAGGAAAAAAAGAATTATCTAGCAGCTGAAAATAATCACCTGCACCCATGTATTTTAGCCAGGCTCCCTGATGCAGGGATAGAGAACCCCCGAGTGCCTCCAGAGGTAGGTAATCAGGTCTCCTTTCAGGAATGCTAGTAGGGGTTGGTAGAAAAATATTCTCTGGAGCTCTGGTTCTGTGGGCCTCCTCCGCCCCAAGGGTGGCATCTTCAATTAGAGTTACTCATTAGCCCCTGGGGGAACTATCTCACACAGATCATGAAAAGGATCCTGGGACTTTCTGTGCCACATCTTCCAACAACCTTAATGATTCCCAGAGAAGGTTCTTTGAGGGGTCAAAAAAAATATGCCCACTGCAGACAGGGTCCTCCTATCTTGCTCACACCTGAAGAGTGTGTTCTTCACTCTGGGGTAAAACAACAAACTTCCACAAAAAGGAGCATTAATGAAGGAGGAATTGAAGGGCTCTGCAAAATCACACAAGTGCATGAAGCATGCCTCCTAATGGAAATGCCTGAACCCACCACCCTTGAGGTACCTTCAACTGCATGCAAAATTAGTCTCATGGACGACTAAATACCAGACTGTATGTTAGCCAACTGTGATGCAGCAGAAGTCTGTGCCTCAGCAGTTACTGCTTCTGAGAAAGATTTGGAAAGCTCTTTAATCAAATCTCTATGTAGTCTAGTAAAGTGCACTAAATAGTTCAGCGACCTAAGAGTGAATGTCGCTGAAGTGTAAACACGCTTCCCAAACCTGTCCATCACTCCAGACTCCCTGTTAGGGGGATGTAAAGATGAACTATGTTCTGGGAGTTTTTTCTTCATGGCTGCCACCATAACCATGGCATCTAGTGGTACTCCCTTGCTCCAAAACTCTTTCCCCTTGGGTGGTGCCAGGATCCTATCTGGTCTCTTGGTGATGAGCTCAACAGAATCAGGTTCCTTCCATGTCCACTGACAGACCACTCAATGACCTCATCAGCAAGTGGAGTCACACAGGAAGTAGATGGGCCAGACCCAAAAGCCTTTAGGATTACTTATTCCTCTTGGGAAGGTTTATCAGTAGACCAACTACCTCTTGGAATAATGCTCTCCAAAATGTCTCCAAAGGAGATGCCATCAGGTGGTGATCTTGGGGATCCTTCCCCTTCATTGAAATCAGTATCTTATGTGTTTGACTCCTGAGGGGAGTGCCTCCTCTTTCATTTTCTCTCCCTAGGGACTTCTTCGTGGGGATGCTCGGGGCAGTATTGGAAGAAATAAGGACACCCTGCTGAGTAGTCTGGAGGCATTGGGCTGGCTGCCCCTGTGTGGCTCAGTGATGAGGCTCATGGCACAAAGTCATCTGGGAACCAGAAGGAAGATCCAAGGAGGAAGGAACTATATGAATTCTGGAAGAGAAAACTGCCTCTACTACCTCAAAGGCAGAATGCCATTGGGAGAAGGAGGTCGACGGAGCCAAGAAGGCATGCTTCCAGAAAATCCTCTCCTTCTGACCCAAAGGCAGTCCACCCAAGGCAGTATTTGGAGCTGAGCTGTCCAATGGTGATGATCTGAGGGGCAAGAAGGCTCCAACTGCTTTAGAGTTGACTTTAGCACCTCGTTGCCAACGACAACTCTGCGGCTCTGATAGTCACTCGGATCTGATAGTTTCAGAGCCAGTACACCCAGAGAAGTAATCAGATCTGAAGACACCACCATCTTTGGATCTAAAACAGACAATTCTGGAAGGATGACATCCAAGGGCTGTGAAACCAAAGGACGGATCGGAGAAGGAACCAGGATCAGTGAAGTAGCATTGGTGAAGGTGACCTGACCCAAAGGGTAGGAACCAAGAGAAACTTCTACATCATTCTATCCACATCTGCCTCTGTAAGACTCCTGGAAGAATGGGAAGAAGAAGCTATGGAGGGAGATCTTGAATGCTGATGCCTCTCTATAAAGGGTGAAGGTAGCAGAGAGGGGACCTGGTTTATAGAGGAAGCATATCAGATCCGAACAGGCAGACCTAGTATCCGAAGCAGCTGGATCCAAGGAATTGGTCTTCGGATCCGACCATTTGGAACCCTTTTTGGCCGGCTCCTTACTAGGATCTGAAGATGCAGAGGAAAATTCAGAAGGTTCAGCAAGTTATTTCCTCGACCCTTTCTAGTTTGTCTTGAAGGGTTGAGCTCCAGCCAGTGCTTCAGAAAAACTAGTTGGTAGAAATCAATTTATTTTTCTTATCCACTAAAGCCCTAGGGTTAAATGAGTTGCAAATGTCACAAGGGGCTTCTATATGGGCAGGGCACAGCTATATACACAAGACTCTTGAGCATGGGATAAGTGAATCTTCTGCCCACACTGCTTGCACTTCTTAAACCTAGAAGGTTTTTCAGCCATAATCACAGAAAAAAAGAAATAAGACAAAGAATAAACTTTTTTTTTTGTTAGGATAGGAAAAAAAAGGAAAGGACTACCAACAATCATTGTAAAGATTATCGGAAAATGGTAAAGAAGGATAGAAAGGGGAAAAAACTACCAGCAATGGTAGTAAGTTATGGTAGAAAAAGCGTAGGGCTACGGGTGGATATAAAGTATACTAATTTAAGAGAAAGTTAAGATAGAAAGGAGTTATGAAGACAAAAGGACTTAAATTTGACAAAACAAAAAACTCACTATAATGCTTGAGACCTGTAGCAACCATGTCCGTATAAGGTGAGAAATGAGATCTGAGGTATGGAAGGAGACTGATGCATTATGGGTAAGAGTGGACCTTGAGAGTTTGTAGTAGGCCACAAGCTGTAAAAAGTGTTCGTGTCAAAGATATGACCTCACATGTTGAGAAAGAATGAAAAGTGACAACATCAGATCACAAAGTTTAGGTCCCAGGTAAGAGGTACAAATTTCCTGGGTTGTCTTAAGTGAAGGATTCCCTGAAGGAATTGTTCCATAGACAAGCCTGAGGCAAACAGGCAGATATGGCGGTAGCATGCATTTTGACAGATGTAGAAGAAAAGTCTGATTTAAAAAAGTCTGACAGGTAATGGAGGACCACTAAAATCTGTGCTTGACTGCTCTGCTCATCTCTGTTCTGGCAGCATTGGAAGTACCTTTTCCCCTTAGCCTTATATAACCTACTGGTGTTGGGTTTTCTGGCTTACCTTGATGTGTGTACAACATCCTCAAGAAACATGTGCCTGGATGGAATGAGCACTAGATCACACCCTGTCAGACTGAAAGCCTTCAGGCTGTGGTGCATGACAGACTCCCTGCTGTGAGACAGAAGGTCTGCATGGCTTTTATTAAAATCTTAAGGCTGCCATTGCTCAGTCCCAAGAGACCAAAAAAAAAAAAAAAAAAGACAATAAAATATAAGAGAAGAATTATTATCTAACTTCATCATTTTCCTTTAAACATTTTTATCAGTTATGCAGAGGGCAGCCTGGATTTTCTGATATTTATAGTCTCTACATTTCACGAATTGGCATTGCAAGTCTCAAGATTTTAAACGGTAACCTGTCTAAAAATTAGGACAGCACAGCACAAACCAGTGTATAAACTGAATCAACTGGGACAGCACAAAACAAAGCAGTCTAAAAAGTGGGACAGCACAACACAAACCAGTCTACAAAGTCAGACAGCACAACTGGATTCTTAATGACAAGGTTCAGCAAGAGGGAGAGGCAGTGCTGCCTGGAGCAGAAGGGAGCTATTAAAATTGTCCTTGGCATTTCCTTACTGATATTCTACAACACCTCGGGGATGAGGAGGAAAGGAGGGCAAAGCATTGATAAACAGGTCAGACAAAGGGGACAACAGAAGGAGTTTGTCACCAGACTCCTTTTTGTGAGGTCCTAGTATAAACCTTCCTGAGTCCTGTTTCTGGAGAAGCAAAAAAAAAAAAAGAAGTTATGTCTTACCACAACATTCCATCTGTGTTGTCGATCTTAATCTATTCTTGAATCTGGGGTTATGGTTCCAATCCTCGGAACCAGTCTGGCTGTTATATTGCTCACACCAGTCAAAAAACTCTCCAACTAAGAGTCTACCCACAATGCCTCTCTCTACATTACCTCAGATACTACCTCAGATCGACTTTGCATACTTATAGAAAAATAGAAAACAACAAAACTAAATGATGAAGCCATGTCCAAGGTGAGTCCTAATAAAAAAAAAAATCAGGACAAAGGTTCACTCCTCCAGAAATCCCCAGGGGGGGGGAAGGAAGGTGGGACACCAAGAATAGATGAAGACTGACAACACAGATGGAACGTTATGGTAAGACATAACTTCTTTATCTGATGTTGTCAGTCTTCATCAGTTCTTGACTCCTGGGACAGAGTCCCCAGCTACTTTAGATCCTGGGTGGCCCTATGGAAGGATATTCCTGAGAGCCATAGAACCAAAGGAGGCTCTTCCCCTGCAGACCAAATCCAATTTGTAATGAGTAATAAAGGTATGTGGAGGAGCCTGTGTTGCTGCTGTGCATATTTCACTCATGGAAGCCTGAGAATGTAAAACAGCTGAAGCAGCCATAGCTCTGCTGGAATGTGCTTTCACCAGTGCAGGTAACTTGAGATTCTTTTTATTATAAATGTAAGTAATCCAATCTCTTAACCATTTTGACAAGGTAATCTTAAAGACAGAATTTCCTAAAGTTGCGCCAGAAAAGGAAACAAAGAATTGTTCTGATTTCCTAAATTCTTTAGTTCTGTTGAGGTAGAAATGCAATTGGCTGTAAATACCCAACAAGTGTAGGCAATAGTTCTCTTTGTTGGAAAAATTGGAAAAGAAAACAGGTAAGTCTACAACTTGATTAATGTTGGACTCTGAGACCACTTTCGGAAGAAAGGATGAATTGGCTCTGAGTATAACTCTATCCTTATGGAAAATTAAGTAAAGTGGTTTGGAACATAAGGCCTGCAATTCAGAAACTTGTCCTGCAGAGGTTATAGGTATAAGATGAAGCATTTTTCAAGAAAGGAACTTTAAGTCACAAGTAGCCGCTGGTTCAAAGGGGGTAAGTACCAGTGATTGTAGAACAACAGTCAGGTCCCATGGGGGTATAGGGTCTTTAAATGGAGGCTTTAATTGAATAGTTCCCTGGAAGAAGACCTAACATAGTCCATTTGAAATTAAAGGTAGGTCTCCAAAGCCATTATTAAATTAGCGATGGCAGCTAGAATGACCTTAACAGTAGAAGCGGAAGCTCTTTTAGCAAAAAGGATGGCCAGAAATTCTAAAACTTTTTCCACCGGAGCTGAAAAAAGTTCAAGACCATTATCACAAGCCCAGATTGAATACCTTTTCCACTTACTGAGGTAGAGATTCCTGGTGGATGGTTTAAGTGATGCCAGCAAAATTTTTTGTACCGGGGAAGATATATCATTACACCTGGTGACTAACAGAATTGAAGGAACCAAGCAGTTAGCTTGAGACTTTGAAGATTCGGATGCACCAATTCCTGAGGGTGAGACAAAGTCTGGAACTGGGTCCAGAATCCATGGACAGTGAACTAGATGAGGCCACAGGAAGAGAAACCAAATTTGTTGAGACAAGTATGATGCAATGAGGATTAATTTGCTTCTCAACCAGGCTGCTTTCTTGAGAAACAGTGGGATCAGAGGGAGAGCAGGGAAGGCATAGAGGAGACCTGGAAGCCAATTGAGGAGAACTGCATCACTCGGGGACTCCCCCTGAAGGGGAATTAGGGCAAAATAGCTTCTGTACTTGTTGTTTTGTGCTGATGCAAACAGTCACATCAAGGCTGGTCCCGCCAACAAAAGATCTTCACTATCTTGGGATTGAGAGACCACTCATGAGGCAGTAGTTGCAGCTTAGTTTGTCCACTATCACGTCTAAACTCCCTGGGATGTGCATTGCTATCAGAAAGCTGTTGGAGGCAATGGCCCATTGCCACACTCGGAGGGCTTCTCGATAAAGGGAATAGGATTTGGTTCCCCCCTTGCATGTTGATGTACTAGACTATGGACATGTTGTCTGACTGAATTGCAATTGTTCCTTGAGGGAGGGCAGATTGAAATGCTTGCAACGCTAGAAGCACTGCCCTCAACTCCAGAACACTGATCTACAGATTGGCCTCTATCAGGGATCAAGTGCCTTGGACTGTCTTTCCCAGATAATGCCCCACCACCACCACATCTGTGAGGCATCCTTGGTCACTATGGCTTTGGGCTGAGGAGGGACAAAGGGACTGCCCAAAAGAATTCTTTGGATTCCATCCACCAGGATAGGGTCTTTTTGAAGTGACTGGTAATAAAAATGGGGTAGTTTATTGGATGGGTTACAAGAGACCACTGATTTGCAAGAAGCCATTGCAGTAATCTCATGTGAAATCTGAGTAGTTGTGATAGCTGCTGCCATGGACCCCAAAGGTTGAAGCACCATTAAGGCTGGTACATGCGTAGAAGAGAATGTACATGAGATTTTATTTTCTGTAATCTGTGAAGGGGGAGGGAGGCTACGCATGAGAGGTTGTTCAAACAAGTTCTGATGAATTACATATCCTGAGAGGGAGTCAGTTGAGACTGTATGACTGACAGTGATGCTAAGATGCAGGAACAATTGTAGGGTGAATTCTGTTGTCTGGAGCAGTAGATGTCTGGTGCAAGTGGTGATAAGCCAGTTGTCTAGATATGGAAACACCCAGAATCCGTGCAGTATCAAGAGAGCTGTTACTGCTGCTATACATCTGGTGAACATCCTGGGGGCTGTGGTGAGACCAAAGGGCAACAGTCTGAACTGATAGTGGAGAAACCTTCTTGAGTGTTTGTCCATTTTTATGGGGTAATACGCATCTTGAAGGTCTATTCAGCACATCCAATCATCTTCCTCTAGAAAGGGAACCATGACCATCTGGAATTTGGACTGCTGAACCAATTTATTTAGAATTCTGAGATCCAGATTTGGTCTCCAGTCCTCTGCCTTTTTTTGGCACTAAAAAGAACCTTGAATAAAATTCAGATCCTATCTGTTCTGGTGGGGCTCCTTTGATGACTCTTTTTTTCTACCAGCTTTTGTATTTCTAAGGCTGCTTGGTCCCTCTGATTGGGAGTCTTGTTCAAGTTCTTGGATAAAGAGTGATGGGAATAAAGTAACCTCTGGAAATAATTATCAGCACCCAGGCATCTGAGGTTACTTGTCAGCATGCTGTTGGGTGCAAATAAAATCTTCCCCTGACTGCCTCCAGAGGTAAGCAATTGGGCCCCCATTCAGGAGCACTGATACAGTTGGTCAGAGAAGGCATCTCTGGAAACCTGATTCTGCAGGCCACCTCTGTCTCTAGGATGGCATCCTATGTTGTAAGTAATTGCTATGTTAAATTGTTAATCACTATGTAATCCAATGTAACTACTGTCTGTTTATTTTACTGTGGAGCTTTTCTCCCCGGGCCTCTACTGAAAATGGACCTACGTCCAGTCGAACACTCCCGGTCAACAAATTTAAATAAATAAATAAATAAATAAATTCTATTAGAGCTTCCCCCTCTGCCCCCAGGGGAGTCTGTACCATGTGTGTTCTGGAGAAGCCTCTTGGACTTTTTGAACCACATCTTCCCACTCTGATTCCTAGAAAAGTCTTGTTGGAGAGCAGAAAAATGTATGCCCAGTGCTGACAGGGTCTTTCTATCTTTCTCACACCTGGCTAGAGTTTCCTTGACTTTGGGGCCTAACAAAGAGGAGCCATCAAAAGGAGCATTGATGAAGGAAGACTTGAATGGCTCAGCAAACTCATACAGACGAATGCAAGCATGTCGTCAAATTGCAATACCAGAACTGGCTGACCTGGTCACCCCTTCAGCTGCAGAGATAGACTCCAGGGTAGCTAACTGTGAGACCACTTTTTCCTGGACCCCCTCAGCTATAGCTCCTGCTAGGATATCTGATAGCTCCTTGGTCAGATCCCTCTGGAGCCTAGTGAAATGTGCCGTGAAGTTCAAAGAACTAATAGTCAAGGTTCCTTTTGAAGAGGGCCAAAGAGGCACTCAGCTTGACATGTATGGGTAGTCTATTTCAGAGTATGGGGAGTCTCTGGGTCAGGAGCCTATCCCGCCAGCATGTTTTGTTCATTGTGATGGCCAGGTTTAGATCCCTCGAGCATGTGGCTCTGAGGGATTGGGATTTCTTTAAATGTAGCATGTCCAACACCTCTGGGTTTGACATGGCCTTGTATGTTAAGCAGAGATCACTTCTGAGTAGGCGATATGCGACACAGTATAGCTGGAGTTTTTTTAGACGGTCAGCATAGGGCATTGCTTTAGGCCTGTGATTCTTTTAGTAAGGTATTTCTGTGACCTTTCCAGTTGTTGCAGATGTCTTGTGAGGTACATACCAAACGGGGCATTGCACTCTATAATGGGTTTAATGAGGGATGAGTACAGTGGGGCAAAGACCTCCTTTTTTCTGGATGAAAAGCCCTTAGTGATGAGGTGTGCCACATAGAAGGATTTCCTTACTGTTGTGGCTATGTGAATATCGAAGGTGAGATCACTGTCCACCTGTGTACCCAAGTCCCTTATCACACTTTTGGTGTTTAGTGTACTGCTACTTATGTGGTAATTCATGGGTACATGTTTTTTCCCAAAGGAGATAACTATCAGAGCTCTCAACCACCCCGGATTACTCGTTTTTTACAGAGTTTTGGGGTCCCAATAATGGGGTGCCACGATTCCCAGGTGGCACCCCATTATTTCCAATTTTTCAAATCTAATGTTTTGATTTTCGTGCTTTCGGAGCTGATGTCATCATGTGCACGATGATATCAGCTCCGTCAACATCCAACTCATCTGTTTGAATGCCGTTCAGGCAGGATTTCTTTACAATTTAAAGCCGCACATCTGTTTGAATGCCGTTAGGACAAGAACATAAGCAGACGAACAAAATGAATGCCGTTCAGGCAAGAACATAAGCCAACGAGCAAACTACGTTCATGCAGGATTAGCCAGACAGAAGGTACATGTTCGGGCAGGATTTCTTCAACTGCAGAGTTGTTGCAGGAGGATTAGCCAGAGAGAAGGTATGTGCATTCAACTGCAGAGCAGATTAGCCAGACAGTGTGTGTGTATTATACTGATTGTCTCCCCAATTTGTGGTTGATCAAGGTGACAAACCCACCTTATATTTTGTAGTTTGGTTTAATCCCAGCACATCTGTTTTATGAAACTGAAACTTTATTTTCCAATAAAATAAAAACAGCAATAAAAATCTAATTGTTGTCTTTCGGCTTTTCCCGGATAGGGGTCGCCACAGCAGAACTCTGGTCCGCTAATGATTGGCAGTAGATTTTGATGAACACCGAGGTGCCAACTCAACGCTCAACCTTCAACAAAGGCACGCCATTTATGCATGTCTTTCGAACGCCCACCCAACCACGGGGAGGACATGCAGACTCCACACAGAAGGCACTCCCCGCACTCCAGCCGAGAATCAAACAGGAGAACCTCTTGCTGTGAGGCAACAATGCTAAGAGAATTATTTGTACATAGTTTTATAATGTCTCATCCTCTCAACTCTCCAAAGAACTTCTAGGATTGATTATTGCAGATCAAAGGATACAATTATGGTATTATATCCTAGAGATATAGCTTATACTTATCCATAAAGGAAATATTTTAACAGTTAAAATACATTTTATATCTGATGCTGAGTGAACTTCAAACTCAGATTTGGTTTTCCCAATGCTAAACAGCTGTTTCTCTAATATTTTAGAATTCCCCATTACTCACTGAATAAAAGCTCAGTGTTTATGAATTAGAAACTGCACCAGTTTGGGTAATAAAAAGCATATTAGAACTGGTGACACTAGCAGATGAGCATGGTTCGTGGAAACAAAATAAACTGAATGGTGTACAGTTTGGAGTTAAATCGCTGCAGTGTGTGTGCGTACATGCATGTGTGTGTGTGTGTGTGTGTAGATGCCCCCAACGGAATACATCCGGTGGCTAGAGGTACTCAGGCTCAAACTCTGTACTTTAGGTACAGGTAAAAAGAGCCTAAAGTCCCTAGCCACCATCACTTGTAAATTTATGCCTCACATTTTTGTTCTTTCTGGTTTTTCAGGATTGGTGGTAAAACAAAACCTTTTATTCTAGCAATTTTCTAAGTTTTTTAGATCAGTATTTGAAATGTGTCCCTATTTTGGGGCTGTATTCCCCCATTATTGGCTTTGTTCTGTATTTTTGTGCTAAGAGGTTGAGTGCGCTATGGTGAGAAGTGAGAACTGAATTCACTAAATGATAGCCATTTAAGTTGGTCTTCCTGTCTTTTAGGAAATTGCTGATTTAGCTTACTGGTATGTTGCTCTGACTGTAGTGCACAGGGTTCTGAGTTCAAGACTAGGGAATGAAATGCACGGTGATAACACAACATTTTATGCAAGCAACTTTCCAAAATTATACAAGCAATGTTTAAAATGTGTCCCTGGTTTCTGCCACCCCCCCCCCCCCCCACAATTGAAAATAAGTGCAAGAAGCTGTGTAACATGCCTATGGCTTACACTACTGTGATTCTATATTTTATATATATATATATATATACCATACCAAAAAAAGTCCAGCACTGAGGATAAATCCACAAATAAGTATCAACAGCCGTCTTTGAAGGAGAGCTTTATTAAAGCCGTGCAGTCACCCCACAGACCGGTTTCGCTTTCACCAAAGTGTCATCAGTGTGTGACAACAGACGCCCAGTTACATATTTAAATACAAAAACCAACATGCTTGTATTAAAGAAACCCTTACCCTATTAACCATGAATTAATTTTTAAGGTTATACATGTTATTTTCATATCTAAACAAATTAATATAAAACCAATAATATACCCATAAATTGAAGTATTTTGTTTATGTTTTTGTTGTATAATAATAGATACCCATTTACATAAAATATGCAAATGTATTTTTAGGTATATGTATACACCTACACAAGAAAACCATTCTATATTTTATATATATATATATATATATATTTTTTTTTTTTTTTTTTTTTTGTGTGTGTGTGTGTGTGTGTGTAGAAGTAGACTGTTATCATGGAAATCTTCTGAATAGGGTAGTTTTTGTCATTATTGGTGCATGTATTTTGCTTCATTGCCTACTGGAAAAATGTTCAAACAATAAATCTGAAATGCAATTGTGTGTGGAAGTAGACTTTTATGATGGAAATGTTCTGAATAGGGCAGTTTTGTCATTATTGGTTCATTCATTTTTATTTCATTGCCTACTGGAAAAATGTTTAAACAATAAATTTAAAATGCGCTCTAACTTAAGTTTAATAAGTGTGCTGTATTATACAATGAATATAATGTAATAGTCAGGAAGGTGTATCAAAGAATGCATGTATGTTTCTTGTTTTGTGTGCAAAGGGCCACTGATTTGAAAACAGCTCAAAGGTAATCTTTATCTACAACTGGCCAGATGCATTTTATTTGGATGTGGTGTGGGTTTCAATGCTGTTTCAATGAATGTGAGTTTCAAGGGCAGAGAAGTTTTAATGCCAAGTCTATTTTCATTGTGAGACAGTATTGCTTTGTCTAACAGATATCTATTAGTGTTTGTGCATTGTGCTATAAAAATGTAAAAAAATAAAATCCAAATAATCATTGTAGAAGTAAAGCAGTATGCACACATTAGTGTTTATGCTAAATGGGGTGAAATAGCCAGGTAATGGGACATTGGAAAGGCTGCAATGGGACATTGGAATGGCTGCAAGGGGACTCTGGTGCTATATTTTGGTTCTGATCTTCAGTTTGCATTTGAAAGTTAGTATCTCACAATTCCATTGGAGTGGGTGGGGTTGTGTAATTATGTATGCAAATTTTACATTAATCAGCATACATATTTGTACCTATTTTTCATTGGCCTTGTCCAGATTTTTGATGGTTTCCAGGTTGAGAGGTATGATAGCTATATATTTCTTGGCACTATGTTTGAGCCCATGGCTCTGGCACCAAGCATCTGTTTCTGTTAGGCCCTTTTGTAGAATATCCACATCATTTGGGGATTCAATAATGGCTCCGAGTTTGCAGTCATCTGTAAACTTTGTTAGTCACAGTCCTTTACTGCTGGCCTGTACTTCAGAGAAGTAGATGCCAAAAAAGAGTGGTCCAAAGACTGAACCCTGTCTGGAGCTGGATTTTGAGTTGGCTACTTTTACAGTGTGGGTTCTGTCAGTAAGCAAGTTGGCAACACAAGTGACGTAGGGATTAATGCCCAGCTTAGTAAGTTTATCTATGATTCCAGAGTGGAGGATGGTGTCAAAGGCCTTGGTGAAGTCCAGATAGGCTGTGTGGACCACCTTACCCCCGTCCATAGCTCTAGAGACTGATTCAAAGAAGTCAATCAGTGACAAGATTGGCCCTTTAGAAAACCAAACTGGGTGTGGTCCACTGTTTGAAGGTTGCCATTGTCTTTGCTTATAAGTTCCATGATAATGCATTTCATGGGTTTGCAGATCAGGCTCATAAGACTGATGGGACAATAGTTCCCAGGATCCAAGGTGGATCCCCCTTGTGGAGTGGGATAACTGTAGCTGTGCGCCACTCAGTGGGCACGAAGCCTGAGGTGAGGTTATGATTAAACATGACACTTAGGTGAGGTGCCAAGTCATTTTGTAGTTCATGTAGTACACAGCCCGGGATGTCATCTGGTCCCATGGATGCTGTATTCTTAGTTTTGGAGAGTGCGCTTTTTACCTTTGTGGTAGTGATTACCGGAATTTGGCAGTCTTTTGGTGTTGAGATGGGCCCTTTAGGAGGTGAGAGGGGGGTGAAGTTGGCACTGAATTAATCTGCCTTGGGATCAGTATATTTAACGCCATTCTGTTGTAGCTCAGAGCAGACATGAACATTGCCATTTAGATTTTTGATATCACTACAGAATGCCTTGTGGTTTTCCTTGGAATCTTTGGCAATTTTATTTTCGTAACTAGTTTTGGAGGATTTTATGAGGGCTCTCAGCTTCTTACTGAGGCTGATAAGGGAGTTTTTTGCATCCTGGGATTTTCTTCTTTTCTCCAACAGTTTCTTCCTTCTGTTGTATAGTTTGTTTATAGCAGGGAACCACCACATTGGCTTCCTTTTTTTGGAGGAAACCATCTTGGTTCTATCTGGAATGACATGATTCATGCATGAGTGGATGTGCTTGACAGTGTCTTAGTGTAGGATTCAGCAGTCAAACTTTCAGTTTCCATCTGCATGGGTGTCATGAAGTTTGTCCCTTCTGACTTAAGTAGCAGGAAGTTGGCTTTGGAGAAGATTTTTATGGAGGTTTCCCTACTGGGGGGTGGGGGTGGGATGTGGACATCAAGGGTGATTAGCTTATGGTCAGACCTGACCAACGAGGGGGTGACCACTGGTTTGGAGCATCAGTCTCCCATGTTGGTAATGACCAGGTCTAGGATACTTCAGCCCCTGGTGGCACAATGGATTAGTTGATCCAGGGCGTTGGAATTTATGAATTCCAAGAACCGTTGGGCAAAGTGTTGGTACCTGAGTAGTTTTCCCAATTAATGGCAGGGTAGTTGAAATCACCCAGTATTAGGGTGTTTCATTGTATCTTAATATTTTCCAGTATGTTTAGAAAGGTGTAGTGAGAATCTTGGGACATGGTGGGGGATATGTAGCAAGCTATAATTTGGATTGCAGTCTTACCTAGTGTTAGTTGCACCTGTACAATTTCAGATGTTTTGTGTTGGGCAACTAGCCTGAATGTGTGAATATCCTTGGTGAATATGGACACCCCTCCACCTTTAGTGCTTTGGTCCTGGTTTGGTGGCCGAAAAGGTGGTAAGAGTTGTAGCCTGGTATTACAGGGGTGCTCTCTGGAGCCTTGAACCAAGTCTCAGTTACTGCACCGATATCGATGTTCTCCATTTTTAGAAGTGCCTTGAGAGAGTGCATTTTGAGGTTTACACTTCTAGCATACCATTTTGGAGATTTTTTGTTCTTTCATACTAGCATATTGACTATCTGCCTACCAGTATGCCAGGCTTTACAAACACAGGAACTGGCCTTGTTGATTTTGCCTGTGCCTTCAAGATGAAAGAAAACTTGGTCATTTAAGCAGGAATTACTCTAGCAAATCTTTTTTTTTTTTTTTTTTTTTTTGGGGTGGTTAATACTGGAGTCTATGAAGTGAACCAGTATATATATTTTCTGGTAGTCTGTTATGAATGTTCTTATGTGTAAAAGTTTATTCTTTCTTTCCTATTAATGCTTTCACATAAATTTGCTCTAAACAAAACTAGTTGTTATTGTACTGGTAACATACAGCGCATATGTTAATACAGCTTCAGTAGCACAACATGAACATTTATCCCAGTGAAGTTTTATCTTAATATATGTGATAATTTTGCCACCCCTTGCACTTTTATCATTATGAGTGTTATCACTTCTGTGGTGACCGTTGTCAACAGTGGCACCTGGTTAGACAACAGTAAAAAGCAATGTCTTTCAGATTTTCCCAGTTAGGGGTCGCCACAGTGGATCATGGGTCCACAGATTGATTGGCAGTGGTGTTTTTATGGTGTTGAGTTTCCAGCCCGGCGCCCAACCTTCACAGAAGGCACACCAAAAAAAAAGGTCTAAGCTTGTTTCCCGCCTTTTCTGTTACTGGAGTAGTCCAAATACAGATTTCCTGTATCCAGGACTGTATTGTAAGTTTTTGAGTTCCCCACACCTTTCTGGGTTAGAGGGAAGCCTTCCAGTTTATGAATGGGAGTGGTAAGCACTACGAAACCTATCTACCACAAGAGGAGTGGTTTCTGGCTCTGAACTTGTAGCTTACTGGCCATCTGGGCAGTTTTTCTATCCCTTTCAACTTTCTGGTTTAAAAGCCTGTGTTTGCATGGGTTGGCATGCCGCGCAGTGCTGCTAAGCTGGGGAAACTATTACCGGTGCCAGAAAGTCTGCTCTTCAATTTTTCCCATAGATCTTGCTGGTTCTCTTCTCTCTTGCACTTTAATTAAGCTTATTCGCCGAGCACTTTATTGGGCTTTTTGTAGCAATTATTGTAGCACACATAAGTGCTATCACCACTAAACGTCCTATAAAGAAACAGCTTCATTACTTAGTAATAATGACCATCCCTCCTGGCATGTCTAAAGGTCAGTTCCCTGTGCTTTCTCCTATTAACCTGGTGAACTTGGGCATTCTGAGGCGGTGTAGCAACTGCCTCATGTACACAAGCAATCCTCTCCTCTTACCTCCCAACACTCAAACTTGAGATAGATGCACTTATAGCTCTAAAATGGAAGCCATGCAATCTCCAGCCAAGACAGGAATAGCTGGAGAAGGTCAACACCTGCACCACAAACATGGAACACACAGCCCTCCAGAACAACCACCATCACAGCTCTCACATAAAAACACAAACCACACACCCGCCTTCACGGACTCTGTCAATAGAAATCTACCCAAATGGCAGAGACCTCCAAGGCAGAAATGCACTCAACCACCCCAACACAGCACAAACCACAGGACACATAGCTCACCTACACAGTGTGCCCCTCAACCTAAGCCCCTAAGGCAAAACAACCTGCCCAATACACTAATCATAGGTGACTCAATAGTGAGGCACACTGACATCCCACTCACTAGGTTAAATAAGGAGAAGGTAACAGTCAGCTACCTGGTGCTAGAATCCAACACATAACACATGCACTCAGGTGACTCCACAACAAGTACAAGTATGACTCTGTCAATGTCCATGTGGGTGTGAATGACCTGAGATTCACCTCTCTGGACTACATGAAAAGAGACATGGTGGAGCTCTCGGATTATGTGGCCCAGGCTAGTATGACCCTAGCCCAGCATCCTACCATTGCCCAGAATCATACTGCAGTACAAGCAGAAAATAATTGACTTTAACAATTGGCTAAGTTTCTGGTGTCATTCTAAGGGGATCCAGTATCTGTCTGCTTGGGATGACATGACTGACAGACTTCGATGCTTTGCCAGAGATGGCTTGCATCTGTCACCCCAGGGTTTCTGGGTACTGGCTAAGGCTCTTGCCACTTCTATAGTGCTTTTTTTAGGTGGTGTTCCAAAGACCAAACTACCTCCGTAACAGCTACAAATGAATGCAATCTGAAGGTCATGCTGCTCAGCACTAGAAGTCTAAATCTCAAGATGCACTCGCTCAAAGCACTACTCAAAAAGGAGAACACTGACATTTGTGCTGTAATGGAGACCTGGTTTAAAGCAGCAGAAGCACTCCTCTGCTACCAGGCTATAACTCATTCCACACTGTTTGGCCCCAGAACATGGACCAAAGCTCCAAAGGCAGTGGTGTCTCCATATTCATAAAGGATATGCACACCTCCAGATTGGTAGCCCAGCATAACGCCTCTGAGCTACTTCAGGTACATCTAACATTGGGGAAGACGGCGATTCAGGTCGTAGCCTGTTATAGGTCCCCAACCATGTCCCAAGACTCTCACTCCACATTCCTAAGTACCCTGGAAACTATTAGGGTCCAACTCAACACTCTCATACTGGGTGACTTCGACTACTCCTCCATCAACTGGGAAAACTACTCCTGCACCAATGCACTGGCCTAATGGTTCCTGTAATTCATCAAGTCCAATGCCCTGCACCAGTACATTCTTACCCCACCTAGAGGAAACAACATCCTTGACCTGGTTATTACTAACATGGGCAACTATTGCTCTACACCAATAGTCAATTCCTCCCTGGTTAAATATGACCACAAACTAAGCACCATGGAAATTCACATCTCGTCCACATCCCCTGCAAAGGTAGCCACCATGAAAATTTCTCCAAAGCTGACTTTGGGCTCCTAAAAACAGAGGTGGCTAACTTCACGGCACCCATGCCAATAGAAAATAGCTGCATGACTGCCAAATCATACACCAATGCACTGTACAAACACATACATAAATGCATGGAACTAGCCATACCAACAGAACCAAGACACTCTCCTCCAAAAAAAATGAAGCCAATCTGAAGGTCCCCTGCCATTAATAAACTCTACAACAGAAGGAAGAAACTGTTGCAGACAAAGGTGAAGTTCCAAGTCTGGAAAAATCGCTTATTAGCCTCAACAAAAAGTTCAGATCCCTCATCAAAACCTCTAAAGCCAGCTATGAAGGCAGAATTGCGTCAGACACTAAAAACAACCACAAAGCCTTCTATAGTTATATCAAGAATCTCCACGGCAACATCCAGATTTCCTCTGAGTTACTGCACAATGGTACCTCATATACTAAGCCAACAGATGTTGCCAATGTTACCCCTCTCTCCCCCCTAAAGGACTATTCATAATACTAGAACAATGCCAGGTACCCAGCATTACGGCAGCACAGGTTAAAGCTGCATTGTCCAAGGCCAAGAATACAGTTTCCATGAGACCTAACACCAACAATACCCCTGGCTGTGTTCTACATGAACTACAAAGTGAACTGTCACCACATCTTTGTGCCCTGTTCACTCACAGCCTCACCTCACGCTTTGTCCCTACCAAATGGCACACTGCTACAGTCATCCCTCTCCATAAAGGGGTAGCGACTACAGACACTGGGAATTATCATCTCATTAGCCTGATGAGTCTGATATGTAAGGCTATGGAGCACATCATCATGGACCTAATTAACAAAGATATAGGAAATCTTCAAACTCTAGATCCCACGCAATTTGTTTTGGTTAAAGGTAGATCATGCCTGTTCAACCTGGCTGACTTCTTTGAGGCAGTCACCAGAGCTGTGGATGAGGGTAAGGCAGTTCATACAGCCTACCTCAATCTGGCCAAGGCCTTTGATACCATTCCTCACTCGGAAATTATTGATAAATTCACAAAACTAGGCATCAACTCCTATATCATCAAGTGGGTTGCAAATTGGCTCACAGATAGAACCCACAGTGTGACAGTAGCAGACTCTAAGTCAGATTACCGGCCAGTCATGAGTGAAGTCCCACAGAGATCCGTCCTGGGTCCTCTCCTGTTTGGCATCTCCTTCTCAAAAGTCCAGGCAAATATGGAGGGACTATGGCTTGACCAAGTTCGCAGACGATTGCAAGTTAGGTGCCATTATTAACTCCCCAAGTGATGCAGACATCCTACAGAAAGGCCTTACACTGAGACAAATGATTGCTGTCGAAACCAATGCCTTAAGCTTAATGCCAAAAATGCATTCTCATCCTCTTTAGGAAAAACTCAGTTCCCACTAATTATCACATCGATGGGAGCCCACTGAACACTGAAGGTGTTATAAGAGTTCTGAGGACACAGGTTGAAAGCAAGCTCTCCTTCAACTACCACATTGCCACTGTAGTCAGAAAGTCCTTCTGTGTGGCACATCTCATTACCAAGGGTTTTGCATCCAGGAAGAAAGAGGTCATCATCTCTCTCTACTCTTCCCTCATTAGACCAATCATCGAGTATAATGCCCCATTTGGCAAGTACCTCACTATACACCTGCAACAGCTGGGAGGCCATAAAAGTACCTCACAAAGAGGATGCTAGGCCTTAAACACATGTCCTACATGGACAAACTCATAAAACTCCAGCTTTTCTCTGTCTAATATCGTCTACTAAGAGGCAATCTCTGCTTGACTTACAAAGCCATGTCTCACCCAGCTCTGTTAGAAATGCTACATCTAAAGAAATCCCAATCCCTCCACACCACATGCTCCAGAGACCTCAACCTCATTACCACAATCAAAAGAACATGCTGGTGGAACAGGTTCATAACCCAAAGACTGCCCATGCTCTAGAATAAACGTCCCATACACGTCAAGCAGAGCACCTCACTGGCCTTCTTCAAGAAAAATCTTGATGAGTGGACGAGTACTAGAAAGTTCACCCCAGGGATCAATCCAGTGGCTCTACTTGATAGAGGCACTAGTAACTAACGTCGGGCAAAACGATGCCAGGGCACTTCTAAGGACTAGGCTTGTAAAGGCTCCAATGCCATTAGCCTAGTACACACCTATGAACCTATGAACAGTAATATGTAACAATGGAAAACTGCAAATCTCCCTAGTACAACAGCACACATTTTGCATTGACATACAGACATGTTGATCTCTTGTCACTGTCCACTGTGTATGCAGAATCATATGCTTCCATTACCATAAGTCTTGCAGTAAAATAAAAATTGCTTCACGAAGTATTTGTAGAATTATTCCTCACTTATTTATTTTATTTTCCAACAGCAAATCTTTTGAACATGTACAAGGAGAATTTGCCTTCATGGGCACTGACTACTATGTTATTAAAATTAGTATGTACAGCTCTCTCAGCGTCACTACTGGTTAGATAGAAGCTGCCTTCATAGGCACTGACTACTATGTTATTAAAAATTAGTATGTACAGCTCTCTCAGTATCACTAATGGTTATATGCAAAAGTTGAAAACATAACTACTTGTCTACAGTATTCTAATATTACATATTTAATACATTTTAATTTCCTTAAAATTTTTTGATTTAACATATCCATAATATTTTTTTATTTTGTCATGTAAATATAAATACTACCCAGTCAGATCACAGGCCTTTTTGAATCTTTCTGACCATCTCATTTTAATCAGAGTTGCTCAATGAAGAAATCAAGGAATGAGTTTACAATATTCAGCACATAAACCTTTATATATCTATCTGTATATATATATATATATATATATATATATATATATATATATGTAATATATATTAATATATATATATATATATCTATATATATATATATATATATATATATATATATATATACACACACACACACACACATACCTATCGCTTATTGAACAGGTTAGTCCCACTAGGCTAGAGTCTTCTTTTCAGGAGAGACCCACTGTCGTATTTATACTAACTAAAGGACATTTTGCAGAGCATGGGAGAAATTCTCCTACACTTTTCAATAAATGCCTCATGAACATTTACATCCACCTAAACTGCCACCACCTCAGGCAGATAGGGCTTTGGTTTAAAATCTCATTTGATGATCCTTCTGCCTTGCACGCCACTGGAATTCTCTCCCACCACTTATCCGTACCACTAACAGACTCGCTATTTTCAAAACCATACTTCACTCATACTTAACCTCACAATGGGAATGATCTTGCTCCAATCCTACATAAATTCCTTAACTTTACTGCTCACTACAGCTAATTACATCTGCTAATAGTCTCTACTAACCGTATAATTTCTGTAAGAAGTACATCTGCTCTACAAGATCCTTAATTTGCTAGTGAGGAATATTTCAAGTATCAGCTTCCTCAACTGCCTATTTTCTGCAACTGCTGTTACCATGCATTTTTCTGTCATGTAATAATGTTTTCTTAATTTTTGTAATTTTATAATTTTTGTATGTTACAATGTTGTTAATTTTATAATACTGTACTGTTTTGGAGTTTTTCTCCCCAGGATTCCATTGAAAATGGGCTCCTAGTGGCCCAATGGACCATCCTGGCAAACAAACTGCAAATAAATAAATAAATAAATAAATTTATGGCACACACCACTGGATAGCACTTCCTAAATCTGTACAACAGTTATCAGCAATAGAAAAACATTATATCCTAGCACCTGGAGTGGGAGTAGAGAGCCCCACATCTTCTGCTCTACCAGCAGCAAAGCTAAGTATCCATCCATCCATCCATCCACAACCCCTTTTCACATTTTTGCACATGGGGTTGGGGTGTCACTTCAACAACGACAATTACCTACAGCCAAGGTTTACACCACCGGGTGGCTAGCTCTACTGCAGTAGTTCATCCGTACCACACACTTGCACACACACTCACATCTAGAGCCAGTTTAGAGTGTCCAATCCAACTGCTGCATGTCTTTGGAATGTGGGAGGAAACCAAAGCACCTGGAGGAAACCCATGCAAACACAGGGAGGACATGCAGACTCTGCACAGAAGGCACTCCAGCCAATAATCGAACCAGAGGACTTCTTGCTGTGAGGTGACAATGCTAACTGTTGCACCACTGCACCTTATCTGATAAGGCACTGACACACAAAGCATCTATAAGAATATCTTATGGGTCTCCCAATGACCAGCAAATGTGCTATTATGAATGCACTAAACAGTGATCAGAAAACTGTAAATGGACATTTGTCTGAAATTATTTTTTTGGAGGGGCGACAAACCTCCTGTAACCCCACCATGTCACGTGGTAATTATTAAAATCCCCTCTGAGGTTGACATTTGTTAGACTTGCTGAAGTCTTGCTGAAGGAAAACATTTGTTACAGAAAATCCTATGTATGTCTTTCTCCTTTTTCATCAACTTTGGACCAGAAAAATTTCACCTTTGGAGCACAATTCCCACACTGTTTAATCAAGCACTTGCCCTTCACATAAAGATGAGTTCCATATATTAAAGATCTGTTGGTTTTCATCAGTATTATTTCTTTACCTAAATAAATAGTTTTAGCAGGGTACAGAAACCATGTCTGCAAATAACTTCATCACATTTTTAATGAAAACAAATGTACATGTGTCTATGATGCAGGCCAATGCACTTCTCAGTTCTACTAGCAACACCTAGCACTTTCCAAGGATAATTTACTTATGTCTCTAACATACTTGTACATCAATCACTGACCCCTTGATTGGAATTGCTGCTCATTTACTTACTATGAACTTTCTTCTCACTGGTACAATTTTTCCATTGCTTCTTCCCCAACCATTTGTACACATCAAATCTATCAAAAGGACTAGATGACAATAATAGTATAACTGCATACTAAATAATTCTCAAAAGAACATTTTCATTGTGATTTTTGCCTCCCTCTACTGCAATGTACTCAATGTGTATGTTTGCCATATGCTACGTCAACTACAATTATGTTTTTACCATATGTTTGCTAATAGTCCACACTGTGAAACTTGCACATTCTCTTTATTGTATTATACCATGACCCCCCATTAATATTCCAAAACGTGCATGCTGATTGGTCAGCGTGCACATTGTAAATAGACTTATACTAATGGAAAACGGTCCGGTCGCCCGGACTTTTTCCATTAGTATAAATCTTTTTTTAAAACACTGCCTTGCTATGTTAAAGGAGTTTAACATAGCGAGACAGGTTTAAAAAAAGCAACGGAGATCTCCGTTGCTTTTTTTTAAAGCTGTCTCGCTATGTTAAACTCCTTTAACATAGCGACACAGTGTGTAAAAAGCAACGGAGATCTTGCTTTCTCCGTTGCTTTTTTTTTAAAACCTGTCTCGCTATGTTAAATGAGTTTAACATAGCGAGACAGCTTTAAAATAAGCAACGGAGATCTCCGTTGCTTATTTTAAAGCTGTCTCGCTATGTTAAACCCATTTAACATAGCGAAAGAGTTTATAAAAAGCAACGGAGATCTTGCTTTCTCCGTTGCTTTTTTCAAAACTGTCTCGCTATGTTAAATGGGTTTAACATAGTGAGACATCTTTAAAATAAGCAACGGAGATTCTCCGTTGCTTACTTTAAAGCTGTCTCGCTATGTAAAACCCATTTAACATAGCAAACAGTAAAAAGCAACGGAGATCTTGCTTTCTCCATTGCTTTTGCCCACAGCTCTGATGTACTGCGTAGGCATACGCATGAGCAGTACATCAGAACTGCCGCAGAATACCAAACAGCTGCGGAAGGGCAGCAAGGAGGCATTATACAATGCCATTATTTAAGAAAATTAATTATTTTTTGTCTTAAATAATGTTATTGTATAATAACAATAACCCACTTCTGGGTGGGTAATGCTGGATTTACCCACGGTTGGCTGTGTTTGGTCCCTCGGGCTTCGCCCTCGTGATCAAACCACGCCAACCGTGGGCAAATCCAGCATTACCCACACCCAGGCGTGGGTTATTGCTATATTATTCTATATGCTTCATTGTTACTATTTTATTTCATTGTATTCCTTCAGTTTACTGCTGTTCTACATAGTGACTTGTTATTCTTTTATTTCAATGTGGATTTTATGTTTAGCTGTTATGTGTTACCAAAATGGCCCAGGTCGTGGCTTGAAAGGGTCTACATAGCTGATCACTTGACAGGATAACAAATGCTAATAAGTAAAACAGTTCTCCCTGATCACAAGAGTCTTCCATGAAAAGGTACCAATTGTAGTATAATAATAAATGAGAGTTGAAGTTACTGAAAGCTTGGACCATTGTACCCAAAAGGTATGGTCTATCTTTAGAGGGAATTTATGACAGGCTGCTTGTCATTAAAAAAAATGTATATATAACAATCCCCCCTAAATGAGATTTATTGTAGAATTCATCAGCTCTGATTCCTAAATTTCCACTGCTGGAGGAAAAATTTAACATCACCAAAAAGCGGTGGTCAAGCACTCACTCCAGTGGAAGCAGTTGTGCTTTGGGTAAAATTCAGTGAAGTTGTGGGGTTAGGGGGATGTTAATGGAAGCGTGTGTGTGTGTGTGTGTGTGTGTGTGTGTGTGTGTGTGTGTGTGTAGGGGTATGAATGAAGCTGAATGAATATGCACGCCGTGAGCAAGTGTGTGTGTGTGTGTGTGTGTGTGTGTGTGTGTGTGTGTGTGTGTGTGTGTGTGTGTATGTGTTTTATAGGGTATGTGTGGGGGTGAATGTGTCATTAAGTCTGATTGATTGTGGTTAGCAGTCCTGTTTGGTATTGGTAGAGTGTGTGTGTGTCTGTGTATGTGTGTGTGAATCTTTCTAAATCTTAGCAATCATCTATAAAGCATTTAAATGACAACATTAGGTTCATAAAAGAATTATTAAGTACTAATACAACATGTCTTTGTAACTGTAACATTAAAAGATATTCATAACTGGTTACCATAGTTGGCCACATTACAGCCCGTTTTTTTCTGATGGTATAAGTTTCTTCCAAGTCAAAATATATATATATATATATATATATATATATATATATATATATTTGTGTGTGTATGGAAACACTAGAGAATCTCAATATACTGAAATGCTGAATTTCAGTACGTCAAGACGGAATACGTGAAAGTACAATTACACGAAAAGTATAGTTTTGTACCTACCATAAATGAAGATGTTCGAGTGTATACACTGCTGCAGTCATTACACTTGGGTTATCCTGCCATCAGGCGGTCCCGCAGTCGGCCCGAGTTCCAAAGTCTTGGTCCAGCGTCGGTTGCTGTCGCTTCTTCCCTGACGTCAGTGTGCCAGGGGTATATAAGATGCAGCCAACGCCATTTTCTTCAGTTTTTCTTGCCCCAGATGTCAGGTGCCCCCAAATAGGTAGGCAATGTAAATTGCTAATAAAACGTACATAAGAAAAGCAATCAAATACTTTCTTTTACCAGCAAATACTCCCCATAGGTAGCAAAGGGTAGAATACTAAGGTAAATACCAGCAAGTAAGAGGGGAAGGAGGGAGAGTAACCTAGACTGCAGCAGTGTATACACTCAAACATCTACATTTATGGTAGGTACAAAACTGTACTACGTTCATCGTGTTACACCGCTGCAGTCATTACACTTGGGTAGAGTCCCAAAGCTGAGGTAGGGTGGCTGGTTCTATAAGGCATTAGGGGTAGCTATAAGGCCCTGCAAAACTGCAGTGGCAAAGCCAGCTCTGGATTTAGAGTAAAGAGGCAGGTGGTAATGCTTGGTGAAGGTATGTACAGAACTCCAAGTTGCTGCTTCCAAAATGTCCTTGGTAGGTACTCCTCTGAGGTAGGCAGTTGAAGTGGCTGTTGCCCTGGTGGAATGAGACCTAATGCTGTTAGGTGCAGTTTTCCCATGGTGTGTATAGCAGAAACGTATATAATGCCCTATCCATTTTTGAAATGGTCTGTTTTGAAATGGCTTTTCCCTGTGTTCCTGCAGCATATGCTACAAACAATTGCTCACTTTTCCTGAAAGCTTTCGTTTTGTCCAAGTAGAAGCGTAACTGCCTGTGTATGTCCAAGGAATGCAGTAGTCTCTCCCCTTTATTCTGTGGATTTGGATAAAAAGTTGGCAAGTGAATAGTTTGGTTTAGAGCCACACTTGATACCACCTTTGGCATAAAAGTAGGGTTAGTTCTTAAAGACACCCTTGTCTTGGTGGAAAATGATGAAAGGTTCCACTGCCATTAGTGCCTGTAATTCTGAAACTCTTTGTGCTGAGGTTATTGCCAGGAGCAGAGCCATTTTCCAAGAGACATATTTTAAGTCTGCTGAGTTAGCTGGCTCAAAAGGAGGTAAAGTTAATTTTTCCAAGACAAAGTTGAGGTCCCAAGTTGGAGTTGGTGCTCTACGGGGCGGTCATATGTTTTTAGCCCCTCTGAGGTACTGTTTTAGCAAAGGATGAGAAAAAAATTGGTGGATCTGTGTTGTAATGAGCAGAGATGGCAGAGGCATGGATCTTAATGGATGAAAAGGAGAGAGGCCTTTGTCCAGCATCTCAGTCAAGTATTGTAGTATCTGAGGAATATTTGGGACAAGAGGGTACGGCTGTGAGCCTGGTTCCAGGCACAGAATCTCTTCCATTTATCCGAATAGACTTTCTTGGTGCTAGGCCTTCTGGCCTCCAGAATGACATCCATAACAGCTTTGGAGAGAGGCATTGTTTGCTTGACTAAGGAATCTGCCATGCAGCCAGGTTTAAAGTCTTGAGCTGGCCGTGAAGTATCTGATTGTTTTGCTGAGTCAGAAGTTGTGAGATTTAAGGCAAAATCCATGGAGGTCCTTGTGCTAAGTTCTTTAAGATTGGGTACCAGTGCTGGCGTGGCCAGTCTGGGGCAATTAGGATCATCTTTGGCCTTTCTTGTCTGGCTTTTATTAGTACCTTTGAAAGGAGAGGTAGTGGTGGGAAAGCGTATACTTGTAGGTTTTTCCAGCTGAATGAGAGGGCATCCACTTTCCATGCTTGTGGGTGGTAAGTCCTTGTGCAGAATTTCTGTAGCTGGCAATTCTTTGGGGATGCGAACAGATCTATGTCTGGGCTCCACCATTTTTGTGTTATCATCCTGAACATTTGTGGATGTAATTTCCACTCGTGCAGATCCATGATGTTTCTGCTTAAGTCGTCTGCCAGTGTGTTTTTCTCTCCTGGCAGGAATTGTGCTTGCAGATGAACTTGATAGGTTACAGCTGTGTTCCACAAGGTCATGGCTTGTCTGCAGAGGGGATATGAATGAGTGCCCCCTTGCTTGTTTATGTACCACATAACTGTGGTGTTGTCATTCTTTAGAAGTAGTTGTCCTGGATGCAGAAGGTCCTTGAAAGCTATAAGGGCATTTTGTACAGCTAGCATCTCTTTTTGATTGATGTGAAGATGCCTTTGTTCTGCGGGCCACTTGCCCTGAATACATTTTCCTGCCATGTGAGCTCCCCAGACGTAATCCGAAGCATCTGTTGTCAGTGTTTGCCTGGCTGTGGGTTGAGTGAAAGGCTGTTCCTTGTTGAGGTGACAGGCTTGAGCCCACCATCGAAACTCCTGTTGAAGGCAAGGAATAAGTGGTATTACTGTTTCCAAACTGTGACAGTGATGAGACCAGACACTCTTTAGGTACCATTGTAGTTTCCTCATATGCAGTTTGGCATATGGAATTAGTAGAATGCAAGATGCCATGTAACCCAAGGCCTGCAGAATTTTTCCTGCAGGGAGCTGGGTTTTTGTTGCTATCAACTGGAAATATTGAGTCAGTTGTCCTTGCTTGTCTGGCGTGAGATAAGCCATCTGGGCCATTGTATTTAAGCTGGCACCCAGGAATATTATCTCTTGTGAGGGCACTAGTTTTGATTTCTTTTCGTTTACTGTGTACCCTAGGCAAATTAGCAGTCTTTTTACAAACGCCAGATGCTTTAGAAGAATGTCTTTGCTCTCTGCTTGAATAAGGCAGTCATCCAAGTATGGGTAAATTTGAATTCCTTTTTATCTGCAAAATGCAATTACTGGTGCCAGGCATTTTGTAAAGACCCTGAGCACAGTAGATAAGCCAAAGGGCAGTGCAGAGAATTGGTAATGAATTGAACCTGCTAAGAATCTGAGGTATCTTCTGCAATTTTGTCTGATAGGGACATGCAAGTATGCCTCCTTGAGGTCCAAAGTCACGAGCCGCGCTTTCTTGCCTAGCATGGGAAGAAGCTGCTGTAGTGTCAACATTTTGAATTTTGGAACATCCAGATAAGTATCTAGAGAAGAAAGATCCAGAATGGGCCTCCAGGCTTTGTCCTTTCTGGGAACCAGAAAGAGTCTTGAGTAAAATCCTTGTCCTTGCTCTTGTGTTGGTACCTTTTGAATAGCTCTCATGTCCATGAGTGCTGTAATTTGTCTTTGAGCCTCTGCCCATTGATTTGGTGGCAGATTTGGCATTCCTTTTAACCTTGGCAGAGTGTGAAAGTGGAACCTGTAACCTTGAGACACAATATTTGTCTTTGGTGATCATTTGCCAATTCTGACTGAAAAGTGCCAGTTTTCCCCCCAAGGGGGCTGCCAAGAGAGAGATGTTTGGCAGCTGCAGTGGGAAGTCATTGGGGCTGTTTTTTATAAGGTTGAGGCCTGTCTTCCCCTTCTTTCTAGGTTGAAGCACCCCATTGTCGAGGCCTGTAAGTACCTTGTGGTTGACCTCTGCCTCTTGGACGTCTGTATCTGCCCCTTTGAGGTCTGTCTGAAATTGGAAAGGACAGATTCTTAGTTGGCCAATTTCTACTAAATCGAGGAGGCTGAACCTGTAAGAAATCCTTCACCGTTTGCATAGATTTTGCTTTATCCTCCATTTTCTTTAATACCTCTTCTGCCTTAACTCTAAATAAAACATCCTGCTGCAAAGGTGCATCCAGTAATTTTGCTTTAATATGATCTGGTAAAGTCTGCTCTTTTAACCAAGCATGTCTTCTAATGACAGACCCTGTAACTGCTGCTCTACAGGAGGCCTCTAAGGAATCAAAACCACATTGCAAAGTATGTTTTCCCACTTGTTCAGCTGCATGCAATAAATCCTGTATTTCCTTATAATTAGGAAGTTCTGAATTTGGAAGCATTTGTTTGTTTCAACTGAGTCATCAAATATTGCTGGTATTTAAGCATGTGAAACTGGCAGTTTAAGGCTCTCATTGCTAAAGTTGCAGATGTATATACTTTCTTCCCCCATCTGTCTAATGCTCTGGAATCTCTGTCAGAAGGGACTGGATTTTTTTGCTGTAGAGGCCTTTACCCCTTTGGGACCCTGGGAAATAGATTCAGGGTCAGCAACAGGGCTTTTATAAAGGAATTTGTGAGAGTCAGGGACTCTGTAGTATCTTTCTGGCTTAACTGGAGCAGGAGGTAAAGAATCAGGATTTAAACTGGTTTCAGAATACACATCATCCACAATATCTAACACTGGCGGAATAGCAAGGGGTCTGTGTTGAGGTAATAAAAGAAAATCTCTGAGCCTTTTCTTGGATTCTGAGTAATCCTGGCCCACCCAATGGAAATGTTCCCGCATGGTATGTAAGGTTTCCCCAAAGGAGTAGTCCTCTGGTGGAGAGGCTGAAGGAATTGATTCCTCAGCATCAGAATCCTCATAAGGGAGTAAAGAGTATCCTTGGTCTGAGGATGAATCTGAGGAGATGGACACCTGGTCAGATGAGTCATAGTCTGCATCCTGTCTAGGCCTTTTATCAGGAGGAGGGTGGGACCCCCTGATCAGAGTAATTAGGTCTTCGGCCACTTTGAGCATCTGTTTCTTAGGCATGGAGGCCTGTCCTGGTGAATGCTGAAATTGTTTCTTTGTTTTAGATTTAGCAGAATATATAATGGTTAACTGAGTAGGCCTGAAAACACCCTCTGAAGCTGCAGGTTGTTCAGCTACTACGGAGCCCTCTGAAGGGTTAATCTCGGTAGGCCGCAAGTCTGGTGTATCCGAAGGCCCAGCCATCTCCACGTGGGAGTCAGAGATGGCCTGTGGTTCCAAAGAAGCGGTCGTCAGGGGCTGCGATGGCGCCTCGCTGAAAACCAGAGAACCAGCGGCTGGCCTAGAAGAGGCTTCGTCATCAGTTTTCGGCCTCGGATGCCTGTCCTTGTCTTTGTGTTTTTTGTGTAACCCGGTTGTCGGTAGTTCTGACGGCATGGTGTAATTGAATTTTCTGCCAAAATAATGTCGGGCAAAATCAAACCGACGTTTAATAGTGCACTTGTTAAACCTAGCACAAAACCGACAACCTGTGATGTCATGGTCTGGGCCTAGGCATGGGATACAATAGGAATGGAAATCCTTATGAGGTATTTGCTTCCCACAAGGAATACAATTATTAACTTTTACTGACATTGGTCTGAGGCAAGAAAAAGTTTCCCCAACGGGGTACTTAGCTTTGTAGAAGACTTCGGTTTTGGATTCGGAATGAAAATCTCAGGAGTCGGCCGACCGGCACTTGCGACCTGCTTTTGCATCAGGCACTGCGCGGCAAGAAAGACTTAAGAAAATGGCGTCGGCTGCATCTTATATACCCCTGGCACACTGACGTCAGGGAAGAAGTGACAGCAACCGATGCCAGACCAAGACTTTGGAACTCGGGCCGACTGCGGGACCGCCTGACGGCAGGATAACCCAAGTGTAATGACTGCAGCAGTGTAACACGAACATCTGCAGTATGTTGACTACGGAAATGCTGAATCTGCTATCGTGGTGTCGCATTTGTGACATGCGGTGCGGTTTGTGGATTTATCTGGGGTTTTAAGTAAGTGGTCTTTATTTAGGGTATTGGATAGGGATGTTAGTGTGTGTGGTGGTGTTTTTTGTGTGTTTGTGTGTTTAGTGCGACCTCTCAGTTAGTGTATATATAAGTAGGGTGGTGTGGGGGGCACAACCCCCCCACATGGGGGTGCAGGTGCTTATAGGTAGGGTAGGTGTGTGTGTGTGTGTGTGTGTGTGTGTGTGTGTGTGTGTGTTTTGTTATGTTTTTGAGTGTTATTTTGTTTGTTTTAGTGTAGTTAGGTAGGTGTATGTGTGTGTGTCTGTATGTATGGTTGCGATTGTGATATTTGCGGTTTTGTATTTACGGGTATGTGGGTGGAACTATTCAGTGTCGAGATAATGAAATTCGATATTTCAGTATTTTGACATTGTATAGTGAATCTATATATATATATATATATATATATATATATATACATATATATATAAATGACTGAAACTTCATTTCATTAACACTTCATTTGACTGACAATTCATTTCACTGACAATTGGTACTGGCAGTGTCTAGAGCACTGTAAGGCAAGTAAATAGTTAGGAGAGGTGTGGGGGCAATAGCCACCCATTTACTTTCATGTTTTATTCTCTGCATTTGGTTTTATATTGTTTAGTAAAACCAAAATAAGTGGGGGGCTGTGCCCCCCACACCCCCTAACTATATATACTAACTCCAGGGTCGCACTACAGTGAGGAAAAGGACATATTCCTTGTACTTACCTTACAGTGTTCTAGACACTGCCAGTACCAATTGTCAGTGAAATGAGTCAAATGAAGTGTCAGTGAAATGAAGTTTCAGTCATTTGGTCTCAGTCAAATGAGTGTCAGTCAAATGAGCTTTCAACGAAATGAAGGTAACCCATATATACATATATATATATATATATATATATATATATATATATACACACACACACACAAATATATATATATATATATATATATATATATATATATATATATATACATACATACACACACACACACACAGATGAATGTAGGCTCAGGGTCAAGTAGGTGATTAATGGACTCCGACAAAATCCCAATCCATTAAGCAAAAACTACTAAGAAAAAACTGGAAACAGGTTGACTACAAAGGAAAAAACTGAACTTAGCATTAAAAACACTTTATTCCATGCTTTCATCAAAAGACTTCTTCAGAATACATGCATAGAAACTGCATCAGACACACTAGCTATCCTCAACCTTTGTGACTATATAACATCTTCCTTTGTGATTTTTGGGTTCATACTGTTTGCATGTAACAACAGGTTGACCTGTGTGGGTTTACTAAACAGGTCATTGTTTAACAATGTATATCAGTGTGTATGTATATCCTTATCCAGGATAAGTTCCATTATACCAATAAGCATATTAACCTAGCTAAAACTATGACAGGAGTACACACTTATTACACTGAAAAAATCCCAAATAATAGTATATAGAGATATGTACAATTGTCATATGTTTAATATAATGACTTATATTTGTAAGCTGCAGTTAAAATATCTAAAAACAAGGATGACTACACCATGAGCCCTGTTACACAATTTATCATTTTAATGCAACTGTTAGTAGAACTGTCTTTGCACAATGTACAAAGGGTTGTTCCACAGCCATTAACTTGGAATTTGGAATAAAAACAAAAATAATATTAAAAATACAGTCGCAGGACTATCTTTTTTTTATAATCAAACTCATTGTTTTCTAAATACCTCATAGGTTATATCACACACTACAGATGTTTTCAATATGTCATTTTCTTTAATCATGATAGAATGCATTGCTCACTATCAAAAACACCAAAGTCCTAAAAGCTTGTCCTACAAGCAATTATAGACCAGATGATGACATTTTTTTAACTGCCTGGACACAGATGATCATCTAAGAATGCTGAATATTTAGCCTTCATAAAACTGCTGTTTGCATTCACTTCTATGTGAGTTTCTCTTTTATCAACTGTTGTGCAGTTATGAAGTTAGGTTCGGGGAGAATGGAAGTGCAACGGAGTTATCCCTGAAACAGCAGTACTTATTTATTTAGGAACTGGGGTGGGTTTAAAGGAGATCACATTCTCTGTCTTCTTTAACTGAGCATTTTTTAATTGACTTTATGTTGAGCTTTCAATGGGAAAGACAATAAAGGTTCATGATGAAAGCAAAATTTTAGTTGTAAATGTATTATATCTATTGGTGATTTGCTTCCTTTGCTAATACATGCATTTATTTTTATGTATTTATTTAGTTTACATTTGTTGACCGGGATAGTCCATCTGGGTGTGAACCCATTTTCAGCGGAGGCCCAGCGAGAAATATGTAAGAATTATAACTACTCACTATATCAGAAAGCTCCTTCAACAGACTGTACCAATAACCTAAAACCAGACTGTATATTATGTATTATGCAGATGTTTTTGATTTTCTCTGATAATCTCTAAATACTGATTTTTTTGTCTCTTTTCCCATATCTGCAAGAATTTATTATGTGTTTTCTTGTTTGTACTGTTGGAGCTTTTCTCCCTGGGCCTCCACTGAAAACAGATTCTTCTGACCCAGACGGACCATCCCTGTAAACAAATGTCAAATAAATAAATAAATTTAGTTGCCTTTCTGGCCAGAGAATCTTATCCTCTCCTCTCTGTCATGGTTAAATGTTTATTTTAAGGGCAGCTTTCAAGATTACATGAATATTTTACTGAAGAAATCACAAGTACACCAACGTTGTTTAACTAGAAGGAAATGGCTTACATTTAAGACAAAAGTCTTTGTCAGTCCCAACATAACAGTTATCTACTGACAGCCCAGTGCTTATAGTCATGTCTACAATGTTTAAAAGACCAATTTGGTTTGCTAAATGTGACTATCTTAGAAAAAAAGCAAGGAGCAGAACATTCATTTAAAATTACTTTTTACTGATTTCCATTCTTTCTATTACTTTACAAACCAAGGACACTGCGGTGATTCAGTTACACTGGCAAGAATTTCACATTTTTTCGTAATGTGTTTATTTGCACTGAAGTTTACTTTTCAATAAAGCAATATGTACTACACCTAGTTTATGTATATTCCTATTAGCAAATACTGATTTATTATTGAAAGGTTTATCTGAGGTGAATAAATGGCATATCACAGAACAATTACATGTCAGATCGACAGAACCAAGCAAAATGGTCAATGCACAAATTGTAAAAATGGCAGTAATGGGTTACCTGTTGACCCTACAACCTTAACTCAGTTTAACCAAATACTCCTTAGTAAGACCAATGCAACAATCACCTACACTGCAAAACACATAAGTTGGTGTATTTACAATACTAAAAACAACCCCTGATAACCCACAGTTTGGTAACACGTAAATTCAAAAAGCAGATGGAATAGCTGCTTGTATGCCCACCTTCTTAGAATCAATCAGGCATTGCCTTCCAACTCAAAACAGCCCAAACTTAAAATTTGATCATAACAAGACTAAAGCATACACTGTTAGAAGGAAGCAATATCATCTAAGCCCTAAAAAGAAATTCCAATCTACTTTAGTTTCATCTTAGCATAGTTTTATATATCCAGTTATTATTCAGTTATAGTTCATTCCTACGTCACCTCTTTCACTATATATCAACCATTACATAGAGCAGCATGAATAGAATGGCCAGTTTTAGCTTAATAAGTCATTTTTTTTCAAAACACAAAATATCATTTAGCTAGGAGAACTATGCTTATTATATTCGCATATTTTTCACAGTGCATGTTGTTAAACAGAATACTGTCTTTTTAAATAATCTGAAAATATTCTAGGGAAGTAATGATTTTTAATATAACTTACTTGCATTGGCATTGCCCATAAGTTAGGACACAGGAAGAAAAACCACATTAGTTGGTTTGTATCTATGGCAACCAAATTACAGATCTGGCCTGCTGACATTTCTCCCATGGACATATTGGAAGTTGATAAGCGCATAATCTTATTATAAATTTTTGCCTAAAATTCAAAAGGAATAAAAAGAAACACTTAGGTTCTGTTAAGGAATACTAGGAAAAGACAGCAATGATGATAACAGCAAAACAGTATTTATTTATTTGTTGCAGAAAGTATATCAGACAAATGAATAACTGTACCTGAAAGAAGGCAGTTAAAAAAAAAAAGAAACAGGTAAAAGTAATTGTTTACTTTTAAGATGCATTGATCCTTCAGATGATTCTATTAATTAACAAGGATGATGGGACAAGGGACCCAATCACAGAACTTTGCCCCATGAGAACTCCTTTTGCAGTATTTAAGTTTTAAATGCACTTCTAAGATATCAGTCTTTCCAATTTTGGTTGTTCTTGCCATAACCTTATAATGTATACTGGACTGGTGCTGACTGCTATACATCCCAAGAAGTGTATATGCCCATACTTGGATAAAATGGCTATATTTGAGTAACAGGCTGTTATCAATAACCTCAAGCTAACACAAAATGTGTGCTTTTATAATGAAATATAATATTATTTAAAGCCCATCTCGAATTCAGAAAAGTTAATGAAATGATTTGTAAAAAGATGTTATCACAAATATTTTTGAAACTTAATATATTCTCATCTGTGGCTGACATCAGGTATTGTGATTCAAGTATGCCACTGAGAAAATGCTGTGCACCTAACTGTGAATAACTAGTTAAGTAAAGGACATCACTATACAAAGCCATGGTTAGATAAAGCTGGTTACAGTTAGACATGTCACATGTTGGTATATATGTGTACCTTGGCGTGACTGGGACTATACACTCTACAAACACCCACACACCCACGCACATACACTCACACACACACACACACTTGCTCACGGCGTGCATATTCATTCAGCTTCATTCATACCCCTACACACACACACACACACACACACACACACACACACACACACACACACACACACACACACACACACACACACACACACACACACACACACACACACACACACCATGCACAAAACGGCAGGTCAATTCACAGCACTGACCTATACCATAACATCCTTTACTTTCTATTTATATATAAAAGCAATATTCATGGCAAGAAAATGTCCCAAATCCCATAACATGTCCTTCACCCATGATTTAAAACAGAAAAAATAGCCATCTATTGAGCTATTTTATACATATATATATATATATATATATATATATATATATATACACACATTTTTTTGTAGTTTTTAATAGTTAAACTTTTCTGAATGTCAATCATATGGACTAGACCATATGAAGTTTGGCTTTCTGATGAGCCGAGTTTCTGAATGGTATCTATATGTGTGTGTGTGTGTGTGTGTGTGTGGATCCCCTTTACGTGATCGAATATTTACTTACCCAAAACTTAAAAGGATGAGACGACTTCATCAAAAACTTACTTTCACGAACACTTGGATCACCAGAATTTTACTCCGGGAAAGGAAACATTTGGAGCACCATGGTGAACTCTGCCCCTTTCCCCACTGTAGTGTTATCTCAGAGTTGGTATATTTAGCTAGGAGGGTGTAGGTGTGCAGCCCCCCCCCCCCCTTGGGTGGGTTTGATTTGCTTCAGTTTGTTTATTTTGTTGTGGAGGCCAAGTTGTTCCTTTCCCTGAGTAAAATTGTGATGATCTGAGTGTTCATGAAAGTAAGTTTTTTGATGAAGTTGTCTCGTCCTTTTCAGTTTCTGGTAAGTATTTAATTATGTGAAGTAGACACACACACACACACACACACACACACATATATATATATATATATATATATATATATATATATATGTACATACACTCACGCACACATTAAAAAAACACCTTATTCCACTTTTGTAGTAATAAAAATAGGTAAGAAATGATTTACTGGAGAGAAAAGATTGTCTGAAATGGCAGAGAAGGATTTGTCTCCTGTCTTCTGAATTATACAAAATCATAAAAAGAAAGCATGTAGCTGTGAAGCCCCCACAACACAATGAGAAACTTAATCTGAAAACCATCATCTTATACAATGGCAATTGTCTCTATAAACATTTATATTATGAATGCAACCAGAAGTCCTCATTTCCGAAAAGTTATATCAAGTGAGAAGCCACGAGTTTCAAAACGAATGGACTGATGGATACCTAAAAGAGGTATCTGAGTGGCACACTAAGTAAATATCTAAACATGTAACATCAATAACATATCACAATAATGAACATATTAGTGCAGATGATAAAGTACTCCCCAAAATCCATCAGAGGCTAGATCAAGTTCATCTTGAATCTTCACCTGATTCAAAAAACATCTATCTTTGGACTGTCCATCTATTTTTCTCTACAGTCCCAAACATAAATAGAATAAATATCAAAAGCTACATTAGAATACAGAAAGAATTTGGTTATTCTGGTGTGTGCCAACTGTGTATAGCAAGGCTGTTTTGCTATGAAATGCTGGATACAGCTTAAAGATAGCAAAAGACAAAAACTAGCAAAAAAAAAAAAAAAAAAAAAAAAAAGACAAAACTTATATTATGAATTATAAAGTTAACCGACTTTAGAGCACCAGATTTTGGATAACAGAATAACTTTTAATGGAAAAAATCTATTTTATTCAATAATAACCTAACAAGAATGATAGCTGAGCTACCAAGAAGCATTGCATTAATTACATACTATAATGTTCTTTACAAATTAATAAGTAAAAAAACATTTTTTCTATTGTACTTTAAAGGTTATAAGAAAACTAAATACCATTATTAAAGGCCTGATAAAAATCACTGACATCAAGTATCGTTATTGCAGACTCACTGAAAACAGAATCTACTTTCAGAATGATACATACTAATTCTCTCAAGAAGTGCTGATGTCATAAGCAAATACATAAAAGTTACCCATGCAGTGATGGTAGCAGCGCATTTGTAAAAGCAGCAAAATATTACAAAACATATTTGCGAAAGACTGAATTAGGGGCAAACTTATCTAATACATATTTCCAACGGACAAACAAATGAAGCATTAGCTAAAACAAGTAAAATATAATGGAATTTGATGTCTAGGGATAATTAAGTTGAATTGCTACCATGCAGAGTTTTGTCTCTCCATCTAGACTGCTGCTGAAAAATAAATAAAACTAATCAAATTAAAGGACATCAGAATGAATCCTGCAAAGAGGAAAATGCCAAAGAAAATAACCTAGGAAAAGCTGACAGACTGCATTCACGTGGCACCAAAGATTCAAAGCTTAAAGGGTTATCTAAAGATACTACTATGTGAATGTAAATATGCAGAAGAGTGAATGGTCACACCAAAGAGTGTGGACTTTTTGCCACAAACTGCAAAATCAGAGGTATTATCCTAGTGTAAAGGAAGGTAGAGTATGGGCCTATCAATGAAGTTATAGTGTTTCAGAGTACATTTTACAACTCTTGTTTCAGTTTAACAATTATTTACTCATGTATATGAATATTTTGGAAAATCTTGTGATCAGCTTCAGTTGCATTATCTCCCTACCCTGCTCAAAAATCAAAATCAGTACTCCAAATCTATAATATCCCCCTCTCGCCACCACTAATATCTATGGTTATTTATCTTACTCAAAAAATGTTACTTGTCCAATAATCACCTGGGTAGTCTCTGTTCCCGGAGCTGTAGCAGCACAGGAAATGATTTCAATAAGTAGCGGTCAAATATGTGGTCCTACAAACAGCATGTTTTTAAAAGCAGTCTCCTGGTCAGGCATTAGTTGAATTTTCTGCATCCTTTATTACTTTTGAAATGTGCCTTTGACTGATGAATCTATCTATGTGTTTTGTCTGTATACATCTATATCCATAAGTAAATATTACACACAGACACACGCACACAAATATATATATATATATATATATATATATATATATATATATATATACAGTACATACGTTTTATATATAAATATATATATATATATATATATATTCATATTAACGCACACATATAGTAAACATATAAATAGGTATAGATAAAGATAGATAATAAATAAGACAGATAATAAGATAGATAAATATAGATATGGTGTGGTGTACTGAGTCATTCAAGATTCTCTCTCTAACCACTCCTACTGCCCCTTACCTCTAACAAGTTTATACTGGCTACAAAGTAGTACAGACACCATTTTGAAACCTAGGTGCTTAGTATTCCTTGCCCCCTCCCCTTGGCTGACCTGACGTGACTAGCAATGTAAGTTTTTTCAGTGTATGATTTTTACTGTTTTTGTGTGTAACTGAATGACCTATTTCTAGGCTCTGATACTGCACAGACTGCTCTATTTTGTTACAGAAGCTTTTTAAGTAGCTAGTGACTTTACTGAATTCCGTCCTAATATTTGTGTTCTAAACTGAACCTGCACCTAGAGAAAGTATACAATCATCAGAGCGACTACTTGCTGCATAGGTTTTAATGTTTAAATTGTTCATACACATTGTATAAGTGCATTTACAACCTGAATAACTAACTTGTGCTAGCTATACTGGAATTGTTTTTACTGACTATTTTGCAGTTGTACAATGATGAACGATTGATTAGTTTTTCTGGTATATCTTTAAAATCTGGCAAGTGTTTGTTATGTTCTCTACTACTAAGTTTTCTTAACCATAAACCCTACACCACTCTGAAATTTGCTACTTTTACACCCCCAAACCTCTCTGATTGTACTATTGTAAAATAACTGCCTGTTGTTGCCTTAATGCTTACCCTAGAATATCTGCTTTTCTTTTTCTAGCCAAACTCTGCATTTACCTACACTAGCGTACTGCAGCTCCTGCAAAACAGTGTCTACGGGATTGCAATTGGCCACCACAGTCTCTAACAACAAAAACTTGTTCTCTCCCAACAATTAAACAGTTTAGGTTACAAACAAAAAAAATTGTTAAGCTCTCTTTTACCGTGCTGTGTAACAAAGCAAGTCGCCATTTCAGTCAGCCATAGGACTCTTTCTGCTTTATTTTTTTGCCTCCTCCACCTGTAACTAAAGTAAACTGATTCATACATTTGTCTCTCTGACCTCAAGTTTTACAGCTTTACCTTCTACCTTTGTGGCTTTCTAACACTCAGACTTAAATTCCTGTTTGAAAATTTTACTTATCTGTCTGCCATTTGAACAAGTAACCTTGATAAAAACCTCAAAATTGTATACTGCGGGTCTGTCTTTCCTGCTAAAAGTAAGTAAAATTAAAGTGCTGAGTGCAGGTTTTAGGCCCTTACATTTAACTTAATTGTGGTGTGGTTCTGCCCGATCAGCTCCCCCAAAGCTCCGCTCAGGCTCACTTTGCTCTTCTCCCATCCCCGAATCTCACCCACCCCAAGTATCCTCAAATGTATACTTTCACCTGGTTGTCTGGTCACTCCCACAGCCCCCTCCCACCACCATAACTTGTGCTCTCACCCTTTCACTCTTCCCACCTTATCACCAATCTTTCCATTTTTCCCACCCACTTTGGGCTGCCTCCTCTGTGGCTTGCCTCTCTCATACTTAACTCTTTCACTCCCCAGCACACCTACTATCTCCTCACGTACTCACTATTTCCACCCCTCAATACTGTTCCTACCCTCACACTGCTTATTTATAGCCAGCACCCTCCCCTAATATATTTATTTATATTTTTCCCCATAATCTTCCCCTCCTTTTTCCTTTTTCACAATGCTATCTTTACTGCTATTTCTTTCATTTCTAATCTCACTAGCCCTAAGCACGTCCTACCACACTGAGCTTCATATCTTCCCCTCTCCCCCCACCTTTCCCTTTCCCAGACCTCTTCCAACATATAACCAACCTCCACTGACTACTGCTCCCTCTCCCTTCTGTCTCTCCCCCTTTCAATGTCTTAAATTTAAACTCATGGCCTAGCCCACTCTTACTCCTAAGCCTAAACTCAAGTACCCCATTTCCTTTACTGACCACCCTCACCTTTTCCATCTTGTCTTTGCTTTCTGGTTTCTGGTGACATCCATCCTAATCCTCAAATATCTCCAGCCTCAAACATCTCTCTGTCTCTGCAATGAACATTCAAAACCTAAACAAAACATCCGAACTTCACGCATGGTTGGCCCAACACAAACCTCACATCCTGGCCCTATCAGAAACCTGGCTAGAACCTCATATCAATTTCTCTGAATTTCTCACACCTCAATACAGTATCTATAGGTCTGATAGGGCAACCAAAAAAGCTGGTGGGGTGGCTATCTTGTACTGTCTCACTGACACTAACACCTATAGACATTACCCTGCCTAGTTTCTCCCCTGCTGAACTACTGCTCCAAGATGGCCACATCAATATCTATAGGAAGTTTGCTACTGCCTCTAGCTATATCCACCCATGTAAAAGCATCCCTATCCTTGAACATATACTCTCCTGGATAAACACCTCCATTCCCTATGAAACCATCATTCCTGGAGATGTTAATATAGATTGGAACTCCCTTATTGGTGACTCACCCCAACATTTCATAAACCTGTATGGATTCTCACACTTGATCACTACCCCTACCCACTACAGTAAAAATGCTACTGGATCCACAATTGTCTGGATCTTGACTAACTCGCCAAACAACTATTGTAACCCTTCTACCTTCCCTGACTCTATTAGTGAACATTCTTCCATCTCTATCTTAAGGCACTCTCCTCATCTCTCTAAACCCCATCTCTACAGAGATTGTAGGAAACTGACTAACTTTTCTGCTGAAACCTTTAACTATAGACTCTCTGCCATCAACTGGTATTTCCTAAAAACTCTAGCACTCAGTGATGCTGTTACTAAATTCAATCACATTTTCTTTGATGTCCTAAACTCTCTTGCCCCAACTCGCAAAATCAGAATCAAATCTAATTTTGCACCTTGGCTCTCCAAAGCTACTCATGCTTTTATGCATGAAAGAGATGCTCTATGGAAAAAATGGCAAACCATTAAAACTCCCTCCTTTCTCCAAAGTTATAAGCAACTCAGAAATCATGTAAAAAAATTATTACTTTGGATAAACAATATTTCACTAAATTTCAAAGCTCTTACCTAAATGACCCCTAAAAATTCTGGAGTGCTATCAACTCCCTGCTCCATACTGGTTCTCCTACCATCCCTAACACTTTCCCCTATCACTCTGGAACTGAAACTGCAGACTTACTCAACAAACACCTCATAGACAGCATCTCTAAACTCCTACCCTCTGGTAACTCTGCTCATCCCAACTCTTCTGTGTCACACTCACCTCCCCCCAAACCTCTATGCTCCTCTGTCTCTCAGCTTTTTACCTTGTGACCTGTTTCTATTAAATATATCAAATCCCTGCTTCTTAAACTAAAATTATGCTCTCCCTCAGTTTCTGAAAATTGCTGCTTACTCTATTGCATACCCTGTATCTGTCTTAATCAACCACTCCATTCAAGAATCTACTGTACCAGAAATATGGAAATCCTTCTATACCACTCCTCTGCACAAAGGTGACAACTCTGCTGAACCCTCTAACTATAGACCAATCGCTATTCTCTCACTGCACTCTAAGATCATTGAAAAATGTATACATACTCAACTACTGTCCTATCTCATTCACGAAAATTTCATCACCTGGCAACATGGTTTCTGCCCTAAACACAGTACCTCAACTGCCTTACTATCCTTTACTCAAAAGGTTGCAGAAGCTAGGGACAACAACTTCCTTGTCTCCTGTCTATTCCTTGATGTCTCTAAAGCCTTCAACACTGTGTTTCATCCCATCCTTCTTAACAAAATCACAGACCTAAACCTCTCTCCTTCTACTCTTGGCTGGTTCCAATCCTACTTTACTGGCAGAAAACAAGTTGTTAGATGGCAGCAGGCTTTCTCACCCTTCCTTACTGTTCAAACAGCAGTACCCCAAGGCTCCATACTAGCACCGCTCCTCTTCAACATTTTTACCAACAACCTACATTCATTCTGCTGTCTCTCATCTGTAATAAAACACGCAGACGACTGTACTCTCTTATCTATCTCCAATACTATCTCTGAACTACACACACTAACACAGAATTCTTTTATCTCTGTTGAAAAATGGCTTAGAAACAATCAACTAATCCTTAACCCTAAGAAAACTCAACTCCTTCTCTTCCTACCGAAGATACTCTCTCACCTTAAATCCAATTTTTCTCTTTCCTCCCTAGATGGCAACACTATCTCCTCTGCCTCACACACCAAACTCCTTGGGGTAATAATAGATGACCAACTAAAATTTGACTTGCACATACAAAAGGCCATAAAAAAAACACCAAAAACTTGGAGTACTTTATAGGAACAAAAAAATTCTCACTACTACCACTAAATGCACTCTTGTGCAGGGATTTCTCTTAGCTAGTCTTCTATACGCTTCCCCCATCCTTAACAATATCCAAACTACCTCAATGCATAAACTGGAAAAAACATACAACAAAATTGCCATATTTATTCTAAACCAACCACTCTCTTCACATCACTGCCTCTCACTAAAACGTCAGTGGCTGGAATTTCCGCAACTTCTCCTACAATCGCAACTCCACACTACCTTTTCCTTACTCAACAACCCTCTGACTGCCCTGCTCTCACCTCCCATGTTACTCCCTACTCTCCCTCCCGGCCTCTCTGGAGTGCTGATCAGCATCTTCTCTCAGTTTATAAACCCAAAAGGAATATTGGCAAACTACTTTACAAACACTCTGTCTCACTACATTGGAACAAACTCCCTCTCCATATTAGATCCAACCTTTCCTTCCCCTGTTTTAAAAAAGAGCTTAAATCCCACCTACTAAACTTGAAATTATGCCGTTGCCTTGACCACACATAGTCTTAGTCTGACTTACTGTATAACCTGTCGCATCTCCTAACTTTCTTTCTCTGTTAGTAATGTCTGCTTAAACTAACCTCTTACACCCTCAGCTCTACTACTATACCCCCTCCTTTCTCTCCCCCCGCCCATTTTCCACACTATTTATCATTTTCCCCCCACTTCCTATCATTGTCTATACATTGTCCTTCCTCTTGAACAACAATTATCTTTTTGTTTTTACTCTCATATGTAGTACATTTTGACCACTTTTATCAGTGTAACCCTTAATGTTCATAATTTTTTTTCTTTTGTTTTTCACTTTATAATTAATTTCATATTTGTATTGTTAATTTTAATAGTTTTTGTCCTGGATGTTTACCTTTGCTTATGTTTGTTGGGGCTCTTTCCCCTTGGGTCTCCACTGAAAATGGGTTGCTTACTATCGATGCAATGCAAATAACTAATAACCTTTTCTTTTTACAATTATTTTGTATTGTGATTGTTATTTAAAATGTGTATATTGTCACTTTATCTTTACTTATGTTTGCTGCAGCTTTTCCTCTTGGGTCTCCACTGAAAATGGGTTTGTTTTCAAACATAGTTGGACTAACCCGGTTAACAAATATGAAATAAATAAATAAATAATATGTCTACTTGCTTCATATGAATTTATATGAATATTCAGTGCCCCCAAAAAAGTTTTAAAATATGCAAATACATGAAAATATACTGTAAAACCTATTTCATAGATTCAGATATATGACAACCATCATATTCTCCTTTTAATATATTAACTTATTTCCTCAGCACATTTTCTTTAGCCTGCAATAAGCCTTTTATTGACTTTGCCATCTATCAGCTCTTCTTTCAAAAACAAAAGGCTTCTTAGTTTTAAAACCATTTGCCAGTGTTTTATAAATGTGTTCTCTTCCATTTATGCTCGCTCTTCTGGACGTCAGGAAAATGAATTGAAAGAGAATCAGTTCAGACCAAGCCCATTTCAGGGTCAGCAGTTTTCTGATTATCAGACTACAATGATTCCCTGTGATCTCTCACTTCATATAGTTTTTGATTTTGTTAAATGTGATATTCAGAGGGAGAAATGACTCAGTTAATTTGTGAACTTATCTTTACAAAGAAATGGTCACATATTCTATATGTTGTGTATATACATAGTTAAGATATACTTGAAACTGTCTCACCTCCAGCTGTCACATAAGACTAGATCCTAAAAGCGCCATCAAAAGCTAAAAATACTGCACTGATGGGTCTGTACAGTATCACCTGAAGCATAATTTAGCCACACACCAAACAACACTGTTCAATCTCAGCCTCTATACAGGTTTGTACCAAGGAAATGGAGACCAGCTACAGTCATTACCTTGCATAAAGAAAGACCTTACACAGACCCAGGCAATTAAAGACACAAAACGCAAAGCCTGGAAAGACTTATCATGGAACTAATCAATGAGGACATAGAGAACCACCAAAGACTGGACCCATATCAGTTTGTATTCATCAAGAGAGGATCATGCTTACTCAACCTGGTGAATTTTTGGGGAAAAGTGAACTAAAGCAATGGATGAAGGCAAAACAGTATACATCCTATGCTTCAACTTGACAAAAGCTTTTGACACCATTCCCCACTCAGGCATAGTAGAAAAGCAATATAAACTACTAATGAACTCCTGTGTCAACTGCTTAATTGCCATCTGGCTCAAGGCAGAGCACAGATAATGAAAATATGGAAAGTCATTTCCACAAAGAGACCAGTTGAGCTCCCCCAGAGATCTGTGCTGGGACCTTTCCTGTTTAGCACCTACTTTTCTGAAGTAAAAGCCAATACAAAAGGGCTCTGACTGACTAAGTTTGCAGATGACTGCAAACCAGGAGCTGTTACTGAATCCCCAAATTACTTTGCCATCCTGCAGGAAGGTTTGTCCCAAATAAGTAACTAGTGCCAAAATCATGGGCTGAAACTAAATGCCAAAAATGCATTACTGTACCCTTTGGGAAATCATCTACCCCAGAGAACTATCACACTGACAATATGCTGCTAAGCGCTGAACCTAGTTGTGGACAGTGACCTAACTTTTGACCATGTGTCCATTGTTGTAAGAATGGCCATCTATATTGCACAACTTATAGAGACAGTTACCAAGGCTATAGACGAGGGAAAGGTGGTCGTGGACCTCGCAAAGGCCTTCGACACCATTCCCCACTCTGAACATAAACCCCTACATCACGAGATGGGTTGCCAACTGGCTCACGGACCAAACCCACATGGTAAGAGTTGCGGGAGCTAGGTCTGACTCTAAACCAGTCACAATTGGCGTTCCCCAGGGCTCAGTCCTAGGATCCCTCCCGATTAAAGGGAACTATAACTGTAAGACAAAGGGAGTGGTTTATGCTGCCCTATGCCAAACATGTAACGCCTATTATATAGGTAAAACTGAGAATGAGTTGAGGAAAAGAATCTACCAACATAATTATGCCATTCGTAGATGTGATGACACCAATACCTTGTTTAGACATTCTTCTGTGAGTGATGAATTTAAGAAATTTAGATTCTGTGTTCTGGAAAAGGTAATGAGGCAGGAGAGAGGGGGTAACTGGTCTAATTTCCTAGAATACAGGGAAACATTGGCAGGTTCTATTAAATTCTACTAAAGAACCTGGTTTAAACAATATAATTTTTATTAGTAGTGTATTAAATATGAGAGCGGACAAGATTTAAAATAAAATAAAATAATTTAAACAAAGTATTTATTAGGAGTGAGGACAGAATGAATTTACATGATATTTTGTATTGATATTTATATAATATCTACATGATATTTATAAAATATTTATAATATTTATATAACAATGTATAAAATTGTGTACGATGTTTTTAGGTTTCTTTGTGTGTATATTATGTATATATTTTATTAAATGTGAAGTAGCGGTGTTATAGGTTTAAATAAGTATGAAGTTCTTAGGAAGGAAGTATAAAATGTTTTTTAAATGAATGAGAAGTAACATGATTTGTAAAAACAGTATTTAATGAAGGGGAAATGATGTAACTAACTGTATCTGATGATGTGTTCAGTATGTCAGGAATCAACATCATTTTCTGTTTAAGTAGCCCCATAATATGCTGCTGATACTTTAACATATGAAACTGGCAGTTTAAAGCCCTGATGGCCAAAGTAGCAGAAGTGTATACCTTTTTACCCCATCTGTCTAAGCCTCTAGAATCTCTATCAGAAGGGGTAGGATTTTTGGCAGCAGTAGCCTTAATGCCTTTTGGTCCTTGGGAAATGGTCTCTGGATCCGCAGAAGGATTCTTGAAGAGGAACTTGTGAGAGTCAGGTACTCTGTAATACCTGTCAGGTTTTCTGGGAGCTGGAGGTAAAGTGCCTGTGGAAAGGCTAGATTCCAAGAAAGCATCATCTACAATGTCCAGAACAGGAGGGATAGCTAAAGGCCTGTGTATGAGGTAGGAGTAAGAATTCCCTAAGCCTCTTTTTTGGAGTCAGAGTAATCCTGGCTTTCCCAGCGGAAATGCTCCCTAAGAGTGTGTAAGGTTTCACCAAAAGAAAAATCTTCTGGAGGGGAAGCAGAGGGAAAGGAATCCTCTGCATCAGAATCCTCATAAGTAGATAAGGGCAAATCCTGGTAATCAGAAGGAGCAGAAAAAAACAGATTCTTGATCAGAAGAATCAGAAAGAAACTCAGTTCTAGGTCTCTTAGAGGGGGAAGGTTGGCTTCCCTTAATCAAGGTAATGAGGTCTTCATCCATTCTAAGCATTTGTTTTTTAGGCCTGGGCCTGCGGTTTGGTTGTCGGTTTTCTAAGTGTGCTGCGAGTTTTAGGCCTGGATGAAAATAATGGCATTGGTTTAATATGAATGTCTGTAGGCCTGAATACACCCTCAGAAGCCAGTGCCTGCACAGCGGCTCCGGACCCATCCAAGGTAGAGACATTCGCAGGTTACAGAGTCGAAGAAGCATCTCACGGCATACTGGACTCCGAAAGGGTCTCAGTAGAGGCCTGCAAATCAGAGGTAGTGGGTATGAGGGGCTGCAAAAGCACTTCACTGAGTACCAGCAGACTGGTGACTAGCTTAACGGAAGCGTCATCGGCGGTTTTGGACCTACGTGGTCTGTCTCTGTCTTTATCCTTATGTTTTTTCGGGAAGATCGGTAGTCAGATGGCTTGACGAAGCCATTTTGGAGTACACAGAATGAGTACAAAAATAATTAGCTGCAAATATAGCCCAACGACTGATAGTTCGGGTGTTGAATAAGGCACAAAACCGACGAGGGACATGGTGGTCTGGGCCTAAGCAGGGGATGCAGTAAGAATGAAAATCTCTATGAGGTATTTGCTTTCCACAGGTAAGACAATTGTTAACTTTTACTGACATCGGTTAGAGCAAGAAAAAGGATCCCCAATGGGGTACTTAGCTTTTATGAAGACTTCAGGTCTGAAACTCGAAAATGAAAATTTCAGGAGTCAGCCAACTGGCACTTGTGAACTACTTCTGCTTCAGGTACTGCACGGCAAGAAAGACTGATGTAATGGCATCGGCTGCATGTTTTATACCCCTGACGACCTGACATCAAGGAAGAAGCGACAGCATCTGACGCAGAAATCCGAAGACTCTGGGATTCAGGTGGCTGAGGACTACCTGCAGGCAGATAACCCAAATGTGATGACTGCAACAGTGAAACACGAAGAACATCTGATATAAATGATACATTTTTCCTGACTTGTTAATGCAGTACAACAAATTATACAAACTCAACCTTGAGGATGACAGCTGATTTAATTTTTGGATTAATTTTAACCTAGAACAATGGGTTTGAAAATGGTAAAAAGTTTTGAGCCTCATACATTCCAACCTATTTCTGCTTACAGAATAATTCTGGAGTGGGAGAAGTATCTGTGAGTACATATGTGTTAATTACAGGTAAGATACATCACATTGTCACAGTAGCTCCATATTGTCCATTACAAACAGTATATTTGGAGGTATTGCACTGCATATAAATATATTGAGCTAATACTGGTAAAGTACAAAGTGCTGGAATAACTAACTCTTTACACAGCATTCAGCTTTAAAGGCTATATTGAGAGAAAGAGATTTTACAGTGCTGGAGAAAGTTTAGAGAAAGCTGACAAAAATAATCAATGATTTAGCAAAACTGGAATGGAAGGGAAGCTAGATGCTCTGAACATATTCAGCATGCAGGCCACAAATACCAGCAATGATGACATAAACCCTACTTTTTCTGCAACTTCATAGGTCATACTATGGCATTCTGCTTTCATTACTTTTATTTTAAGTTTAATGCTTAACACTTACTAGATTCTTACTCATGGCCCAGCTTCTTGACTTCAGTGCTGTTGAAACACTGATTGCCTCAACAAGAAGAATGCAGGAATAGTCTCTCGAGGAGGATTATATCATGTCCTCTACACTCTACACCCCTTAACGTATGCTTGAACAGACATCAAAACAGTGCAGCTGAACAGAAACATCATACAAAGTTCATATATCCAGTGTTCTTCTCATTGCCATGTTAGTAGGATGCTTGTGATCCAACTCATTTAAACATAAGTTTATGTGAATGCCAGTTGTAAGAAGGACATCCGGTACATTTCACCTTGAACCTAACAGCAATAACACCTTTGCAGATAAAAGCACCCAGTGGAGGTGGTTATACACATTATCACTATCTCTGAATCCTATTTAACCTAGAAATAAAATAAAATTAGGAGTCTTATGTGCCTCGTTAAGGTACCTATGCCTTAAGTACTGCAGACTGCTATGTATCCCATCCCACCTTGGTCTACTGTTGTGATTTCTACTCATTCCCCAAGCCATGCTCACTTGGTGCTGTCTAACTAAGCTGCCGTTTAATAACAACGTACCTAATTGTCTTACTGTTCCTGTCCCCCTCCCCACAGTCTCCTCATTCTACATGAGGTCGCTCACTAGTAATTTAATCTGTGAAATCTAAACAGTAAAGGTGTCAAATGAAAGTGTGTCGGTCTAACCAGTAAGCAGATATTCTTACTTTAATGAATGCATGGCTAAGGCCTAAATATCCATTTCCTAGAGGTCTTCTACAATCCATCTTTCACTGGGACAATAACAGACTGTCAAAATGCAGGATATTTTGTTTTGTTGCAAATAGCTAGTCTACTGCTGTGCACACTTACTGTTGGTTCAGCCTGCAAGTAGGGAACAGCTCCAAATGTGATATGTCAGGAAACATTGATTGGTACATGAAAAACATATGGGTACATCACCCAACTTCCAGCCCCAAATATTTTAAGGCACTCTAGTAAAGACATTTCATGAATGCAGAAAGCAATAATAATTTTAGGAGATTTTAATGTTAAATGGATGGATACAAAAACACAACTTCTTATCAATTATCTATATAAGTGAGCAGTGGCAGGAGTGCATCTACAGGCATATAGGTTTCAGAAGTAAAGAGATAACAGTCCCAGTATACTTGTCCCTGGTAAAGCTACACTTTTGTTATTGTTTGTAGTTTTTGGGAGCAATACAAGAAAAGAAAGGGACACTGGGCTGCTGGAAAACAGATCAGAGGAAAAAAGGTGCATGGAATGTAATGGCATGAAACAAGAGCCTGGAGGAGCTGGTACTCTTTTTACTGGACTCAAGAAAAGATATAGGGACTTCATATCAGTCCAGAAGGTGACACCACAGAGATATGAATGGGCCATCCTGAACTGAAAGAACAGAGAATTCTAAAAATACTTCTTCTCAGAAACAGTTGTGGCTCTGTGGAATGGACTAATATTACAGACGAAAGAGGCTGAAATGACAGACACATTTAAGAGAGTGTGGCACTGGTAGAGAAAAGGGTGAGAAGAAAGGAAGGAATGGAAAAAAGTGAAAATCTACAAAACATACTGGGCAAGACAATTAGGTTTCCTGTCTCCTTCTACCAATCTCTTTGCTACTCTTCAGTATTCCAACAACAGTATAGTTTAACCTAAAGATCACTAATGTTACAGATAATAAATGTAATATACTGAGATGGAGATAATCTGTACCTTGTACCTTATTTTTCTGGACTCCCTTGAGTTATTTCTCTACCTTTACTTCATTTCCAATCACTTCCAAATCTTGTTAGTTTGTCCTTATGGAAATGTCATTCCTCTGGTTCGACATTTAATGAACACTGTTAATATGAGGGCTACTCATTAAAACCACTTTGTGTGACACTGAGTTATTCAAATTTTTATGTCTGTAGGGTGTCCACCCACATGGTGGATGTAGTTGTTCTTGCCCCTCCTTAAAAAAAAACTCTTATTCCAAAGTTCACTAAAAATGCTGTCAGTGAGTTGTATTCAGAGTGCTGGCATCTACTGGAAGTGAAGTCAGTTTATTGACCTGAATCCAGCCTCATCCATACAAACCCATTCTACTAGTGACCCCTGTTGCTTCTTAGCAAACAACAAGATAAAACTTATTTTAGCATGTCAGCTTGACATGCTCGAGCAACATATCATCACCTCCTATATTTAATGAAATAATAGGAAGTTAGTATTTGATATGTATTTTTAGGACATTTACAGACAGATTTCTGAGGGCACTTTATTTATAACAAATAACCTTTCCCATTTATTGAAGAGTTCTTCAAATTCCCTCTTATATATGGCATTATTGTTTTTATTTTCCAATATCTCCCAGTTGTGGAAAAACAATTTGACATTGTGCATAAATTAATCTCTGCTACGTGATATAATTATCGTCTTTCTAATATAAAAAGGAAGCTGTCATATCTCTGGGGGCATGAGACTACCATATTATTTTATTGTAAAGCTTTACAGCACATTGTTTTATATTTTATAGTTAAAATACAGAATATAACTGCATTGTTATTATTATATTACAATTTGGTAGAACTGATATGTGATCTCATTCCACATAATGAAATTTTTTTTCCATTGTATGCATTTCTTTATTGTGACAAAATAGTTAAATTATTCTTACTTTTAGCATTTTCTTATTTAGCAAGCACAGGAATTTTTGCAATATAAAATTGCAGACTGGATGCCATTTTACTTTTCATAAAGATAATTTTGGGATGCAGATAAAAAAAGAGTATACAGATTTCTCATACTTAAGAAGTCTGTTTTATTTTTATTCCTTTTTTATTAGAAAGAAAGAAATGATCATTGGAGAGAAGTGTGACTTTAAGCACACTTACACATACCCTGGGATTCAATAAACTCCGTGCAGGAATAGTGCTATTCCTGCATGGAGTGAACCGTGTCTGTTACCCTTAGCTTAACAGCAGCTCACCTTGCATATTCATGAAGGCGCACTACTGTGACGGCTAAACGGACTACGAACATTACTGCGTGCAGGGGGCATGTTTAAGTAGTGCACACACATCTAACATGCCCCCTGCGTTCATAAAGTGCCATACAGCACTTTACAAATGCTTTTCAGTGTTTGCAGACACTGAAATGAAATAAAATACTAAAACAGTGTCCGCGATCACTGAAATAGACAGGGGATCAAGAAATTAATGCAGGGTGTGTGTGACCAGTTCTGTCACAGACCCCCTGCATTGTCAAAGTGCCGTACAGCACTTCCCAAGCAATTTCAGTATCAGTGGACACTGAAAGGAAGTCTGGATAGGAAGCAATGCAGGGTGTGTGTGATAGGTACTGTCACACACCTCCTGCATTGTCAAAAGTGTCATACTTTCCAAGTGCTTTCAGTGACCGCGGACACTGAAAGCAGATATCCCAACTAGGAAGCAATGCAGGGTGTGTGTGACAGGTACTGTCACACAACCCCTGCATTGTCAAAGTGCCATGCAACACTTTGCAAATGCTTTCATTGTCCGCACATACTGAAAGCAGATATCCCAATAGGAAGCAATGCAAGGGGTGTGTGACAGGTGCATTGCAAAACAGCCATATGGCCATATCCCTCAACTGTACAGGTATTCGCAGAATGCCCAGATGCCTGCCTCTCATACCTCTCAACCTCTTGCAGCAAGAAATTTGTACAAAGCCATAAATAATGGGAGAGAAAAGGAACAAAAATAGTGACACTTTTTAAATATTTCACTTACAAACCTGGAAAGTTCATAAAATAGAATAACAGGTTTTGCATTAGCATGGATTTTCTGAAGGGTATGAAGTTTGAAACTCAAATGTCTGTCAGTATGACTTAAACCCTGAGTGATTTGCCAATGGTTTGCTAAAAAACCACAGTCATATGAGAAATGGACCACAAATATGAGGCAATATGCTGGATATTCTGCAAATATCTGTACAGTCGACTAAATTAAAAATCATAAATTATAAAGTGATTTTATTAATATCCCTTTTTTTATTCTGAGGTATGTTTAGGCATAGCTGAGGGGGGGTTGCGCATTATGGCCCTCTGCTCAGCACTGCTTAAAAATCCTATAAGAGATCAATAAAAATATACAGATGAAATTCTAGCAACAAGGTAGTGTAGTGGTTAGAGTCCCAGCTTTGCATGCAGACATTCATAGTCCGAGTACCAAGACAGGTACTTTAATTTTACATGGGAAAGCATTGTTAAAATTATCTTTTTTTTCTATTAAAATATGTGGTAATTGATATTTGTTAACCAGTTTAGTGTAGCTGGTTCAAGATGTAAGTAACAGTGTAGTTACACCCCAAGGTAATGTAATGAAAGTACATAGAGGGACATCATGTAAAGTAAAATCATATTCACTTAACAATATGTCAGTAATGATAAATGAAGTCATAATTCTGATATGTTTTTAAAATGAAAAGTGAACAATGGTTATCAGTGGTCAGCTCTGCTTAGCTGGTTTAAGCACTGCTTAGACGTAAATATTAAGCAGCAGTCAGCTCAGCTAAGCAGATTTGCGCACTATTAAGGAATGCTCAGTAATTACCCCTTTAAGCACTCTTCAACTCAGCTTAGCAGATTTGCACATTGTTTAGCTGAGCTTAGCATTTTCAAAATGGTCCAGTGACAGCAACTGCTATGCAGCTGTTTCAAATCTGCTGGTTTGGGATAACTGGAACACCCATGCATGCTGTTATAACTAATTTTGAAAGTTCTGTCCATGACTAACCAATATATCTTGAATAACCTCAACACCATACCACGTATGGGAAGGCAGATCCCGGCGGATCCACCTGTCCCACCCCATCTGGTCGTGGCACCAGCCCCAGCACGTCTGGGACCCAACCTGGAACTTCCTCATCTGCTTGTCCTGCTCCACCTTCGGGTGGAACCACCTCAAGGGTTGGAGCTCGTCTCCCCCTGGGCATGGGCATGGAGAGGAGCCTGTGACCTGCCACAAGTTTTGGGGTATGGTGCGCAGGGTCCTCCACTCACAGTTGGATGGATGTCTGCACCAGATGCAGAGCTGAATGGTGCACCTGGAGGAGCAGGCTGCCCCTGTTGTCCAACCTCAGCAGAGCCACCTTCGGGGCCATGAAGGTGCATTGGTGACTGCCCATGGGTGAGGATCTCAGTCCCACTTTATCCATTTGTGGGCTCATGGGCCCCTGATTCCCAACCACACTCCCCGTCTAAGGTGTTTACCCCCCTCATGTGTCATATACCACCCCTGCCTGCTGTCTTGAGTGCCTTGTCTGTCTGTGAATGCAACCTAGCCAGCCCAACCTACCTCCCCAAACATACTTACAGCCCTTCCCCAACATCTCGCTCACCTTAATAAAAAAGGGCATATGTCCCACAAAAAAAATCACTGCCCCATACATAGCTCTATATTCTGCACCCATGTACAGTGAAATTAATCAATCCACAAATTATTCTACAAATGTCTGTCACCAACATCCCTCCCTGTGGGGTGTGAGGCTGTAAATTCCAAATTCTGCAGAAGAAATGTAGAATTATGGTCCTTTCTTACAGCCGTCCTGCAATCCCTAGTTGGTTTACCTAATGTTTTACCCCCTGCTTGCCTCCATTTCACTACTCTCCTATCACCCTTTTTTCTTTAATTAAAATTAGCATGAGGTGTAAGTGGGAGTAAGCACCACTATATGAAGCTAAGAGGACTTAACTGTCTTAGCATCGCTTAGCTTCACACAAAACACGCAAATCCACTTACAACTGCTTAAAAGTGTTTTAATCACTCTGTCTCCATCAGCTCTGTTCTACCCAGCAACAAAATAATCAGCCCTGCCAAGTCTCGAACCCAGCACCCTATACACTACAGTCAGACCCATGTACCACTACACCATTTGAGCTGTAGGAATTTCTGATGCTTTTTCAAACATATAATGCAGTAGAGTCATTCAACAGTAGGGAAAATCTTTGTGGAATCAGTCAGGTCTTGTAAATATACATACACACACACACACATATATATGTATATATATATATATATATATATATATATATATATATATATATATATATATATATATATAGTTTCATTTTATAATCTTGAAATACTGAAATATTGAATTTCAGTATCTTGAGACTAAAAGCCGAATTTTCAAAATACCGAAACCCCAAAAACATGAAATTCAAAATCGCGAGCGTAAACACACCATACACCCCATAACACATACATCATCCTTCTCACACTACAACAAGCAAACAAAACACACATAAAGACAAAACCATAATTAAACAAACCGCCCCACATACCCCCTACTTATATATACTAACTCTGAGGTCGCACCAAACAGATAAAGACAGTAAACTCACCACTACACACTCTACACTTCCTTCGCACACACATCACATATATACAAACACCACCATTTTCAACACATAAACACTCATACTTTCACCTACCTACCCTAACCCACACCTAAAACTTCCAAACACATTCACATACACTCAAATACCTACCCAAAACCCTTAAAAAATATTCACTTACCTTAATCTCCAGCCAAATCCACACACCAAACCGTACATCAGGCATACAGTACGTCCCACGTCACATACCGGAACACCATAATCATGACTTCTACATTTCCAGATTCACGTTTATGAAGTTTCGCTATTTTAAAAATTCTACTTTATGGTCTCGAAATACTGACATTAGATATTTCAGTATTTTGAGATTATATATTTATGGAGATACATATGTATGAAAACATGTATATAATATATATATATATATATATATATATATATATATATATATATATGTTTACCTTCATTTTATCACACATGGTATGTGCAATAGTCCTGCTGTGTGACCCGTATTACCAAAATACGGAGAATTTTGAAGGATCGCATGTCGAAAATGGTTTGCTGGAAAGCCATTTCCGAAATTTGATCCATGTGATTGAATAACAAAAAAGCATTCACTTATTTGCCATTCAAACACATGGTGAATCGGCATTGTCTTTTTTTCAGCCGTACGTTCGGCGTTATGCATGTCGGACACATGACGGACGACAATTCAAAGGTAAGCCATATATATATATATATATATATATATATATATATATTATATATATATCTATCTATATGTGTGTGTATATATATATATATATATATATATATAAAACATGTAGTGCAGTCATACCTCAGAACCATACCTCTCAACCTCTTAGTGCAAAAAATCTGGACATAGGCTGTCCAAATGGGGGGACAATGGGCCAAAATAGGGGCATATTTTAAATATTGCTCTTATAAACTTAGAAAGTTACTAGACTAACAGGATTTGTTGCAGCATACATTTTCCAAAGGATATGAGGTCTGAAACTGAAATGAATGTAATTATTTACTGAAGTAAATCCTCAGATCATCACAGTGAATTACCAGAAAAATACAATTTGTGGAACAGAACAAAAATATGAGCCAAACCTTGACATTCTGTGACAGTCCGGGCATGTGAGAGGTATACTCAAAACCCCACAGTGTAACGAATCTGGACCAAGTCTGAAAAAGTGGGGGGACAAAGGCATGAAAATACGGACATATTTGAAATACTTGAGTAGATAAGCTGAGAAAGTTGCTGCAGTAACACCATCTGTTCTAACATATATTGCCTGAAATATCACAAGTCTGGGACTCAATTGCTTTTCATTAGTTAGTGACTTCAGTCTGCACATCATTCCACTGATTTGTCAGAAATACATGACAGCTATGGGGACCAGACCAAAGATAAGAGCCAGACAACTGGACATCCTACGAATATCTGGACATAACATAACATTAGGGAAACTACACTGAGTTGGCAAGCATGTCACCAAGCACCGTCCAAACTACAGTTACACTGGCACAACACTACCCCAAATCAGCTATGGTGAATTACACATGCATTTGCAAATATATCAGGCACTACAGGGATGTAACAGTAGTGAAAAACAGACACTGGTGTGAAAGTGCATACTCACAACCATTTGCACCACATTCACAGGGACATACCAGTAAGCCAACTGAACACTAGATTATAACGACTGTGTGAAAAAATATATCCTGTTTGCCACTCACACAATACCCCTACATATACTGCCCCAAGTCACAGTGTAGTAGGAATCCTGAGGTGGTATGGAACATGTCTCAGTCTGCCCTACAAACATATACAGCTGACAGACCAGCATGCACATTCAGATAGAAAAAGACCCATGACACTCACATCTACCCCCCTACACAGTCCAACTAACATTTACATATTACACTGCTACACAATCCTGACAGTCTGTTAACTATGGCCAGACATACATAGACCTCTCAACTGTACAGATTCCCATAGAAAGTCCAGGCTTTGGCCTCGTATACATGGCCTCTTCCTCATAACATGTCTGGGATTCTGCTACATCACTGGGACGATATCAAGAATGAAGGCATTAAATAATAACATACCATACCAATCAACCTCTTAGTGCATGACATCTGGACAAAGCCTGACATAATTGGGGGACAGAGGCCCAGAAACAGGGGCATATTTGAGATATTGCTGTTATAGACAGACAAAGTTGCTGGTGTTACAAGGTTTGTTGTAACATATCTTATCTGAGGGATATGAAGTCAGAAACACACGTGGATGGTAGCATCTACTGACTGCAATCCCCACAGTATCCTACTACTTTGCCAAAGACAAAAACTGTCTGAGGAACAGACAAAACATAAGAGTCAAACTTCTGGCCATTCTGCGGATAGCTCTACAGTTGAGAGTTATGTTGACATAAAACTGTCAGACTTGAAATCATGCAGAAAATGCATGTCCAGACAAACCCTTTTAATCTAACATTATTCCAACTATATAACAGCAATAATTACATACTGTCTCTAAGTCTGGAACCTTTCCCCCATTTTGTTGGGCTGTCTCCACATGTTTTGTTGTAAGAAGTATTTCCACCTACCCTCTGTGATGCTGTAGTTCACACACCTCCATGATGTCCCCCTCACAGGCAAGTAAAAGGGGCAATGTCCACACGAAGTACTCAATTATAGGAGTGTCTTGCCATGCCATTGACTTTTGGAATAATAAAACAGCTGTTCTGCATGCAATTAGCAAGAAGGGACAGCAATCGGTGCACAGGCCATCACTTGCTCATAAGCATTACCTACAAAAGGCAAGCTGCTGCCTATGCAAAACAGGTCTATCCATCTACATGTGTAGACAGAGAGAGAGAGAAACAAAATACAAGAATACATGGGGGGGAGGTATGTCAAACAAGTAAGCATGTAATGGAATGCAGTAGGGTGTATGCAATAACAGGAAATAGGAATTTAAATAAATATGTCTCAACAAGACTTGCTGTACTGACATATTGCTGAACAGCACCTATGGCCATAGCATCTGGCTCTGTCTGCAGTGACATACATCACAGCTCAGGCCCCTGAGTCACCCCAGGAAAGGACGGCTCACATATGACTGCTACTGGAGTGTCTGTTGAACAATACTGACTGTGTCACTGCTAGGCCAGCTACTGGGATGTCGTAAATATCCATATGTTACTTGTGAATACAACTATGATATACATGTTTGTCTTACAAATCTAACGGTGTGCATAGTAAACTACTGTCGCAGAAGTGTGTGTTGAACGGCATGTGATATACTGAGCTCATACCATTCAACTGTCCAGTGTTCTGCACACTGACCAAATGTGTGCCTCATATTTGTAGTCATTTCCTCACAGAGTTGTGTCATGTCTGGCAAATCATTGGCAAATCTGTGAAGACTGACATCAGAACATAATAGCACAATAATGAATGTTGGGCATCCTCCAGGATATTTCTGTGAATGCAAAGCCTACTGTCCTATCAAATGACTTAAGTGTGTTACAGCAATGTTAATAAGGTGTCACTAATTTTGGGCCATTGCCCCCCATTTATGTGTCCCATCATCCAGATGTTGAGGTATGACTGAGCAGCAAGTGTGTAAGTACAGTGTGCCACACTGATATAGAACAGAAATGTATATCAGTTATTACCTGTGTACATGTATGTATGAGTAGGTGTAGCTGGAAGCCTCCAAACAACAGACATGAAATGCAAAACGTCAGGTAAATAAGCTGTAAATGTGTGTAATCATAGTTTCAGTGCATCCAACAGACATAAATGTCTACAGCTACTGGTTGTTGCATTGCCCTGACACAGAAATGGGTACAAGAATAAGCATGATTATCAGGTTGAAACTGGAGAAGTCTACAACTCTCTTATGACCTCTTATGACCTACTACAAACAGCTATATGAACACCTACATAGCTGTATGCACTCAGCAATACTTGACTCATAAAACCTGCCTCCACCAAGGTAGAGTAATCCTCTTTGGTGGACAGCTGCAATACACAAACCACATGATAGGTCGCTGTATTAGCTGTACAGGGCCAAGTAGGAGCAGGCACCAACTTGGAAGCAAGTCGACCTTTGTCTGAACAAGCATATAAGGTCACAGGTGAATCACTGTAAGGCTAACTATGAGTACAGATTGGACGCATCCACCAAGGCCAATCACAAGGCCATCGTCACATATCTCTTCAATCTCAGAGGCAACAACCCAACCCATCCTGTACTGGTGGGCAATCACACCACATACACACATGACATAGCTATAGCCAACCCACTGCAGACAGGTTAAGTGAAAACATCAACCTCCTGTCCCTCCATCAGTATAGGTGGATATGCACAGCACTCACACCCCTCCCTCTTCATCAGGGAGCAGGTCCATAATGCCTACTCAAAGGCAACAAAATTAAGTCTCCATGAGACCTGATAACATCCCTGTCTGCATCCTACATGAACTCAGGGATGTGGTCCCAGCTCCTTTACACACTGAAGTCAAACAAATCCTGAGCACCATCTACATCCCATCTGCATGGAAGATGGCCACCGTCATCCCTCTACACAAAACTGAAGGATGATTTACTAGCCCTCAATGGGGGGAGCATGACACATCAGAACCAGGAGGGCAATGCAAGCTCATACTGTGCTGACAGATGACAGGTGTATTATGTGGTCATAAGTGGTGGTTAGTGCTAGTCACTGTTGATGTGCAGGTTCTGTGAATAATGTTGACCAATGTATGCGGTCCTGTGATGTGTTTCCCTGTTTATGTCATCCAGGTGAAATGCAGTATGTCAGTCAGCCGCCATAAATGGATGCCGAGACATCTGCAATCATTGACATCATAGTCCAGCACCATGGGGTGATTTTTGGCCGTAGCCAACAGCATCTGCAGGAGTGGACCGCCCTGTGGGCCAACCTCATCCACAGGGTAAATGATGCAAGTCAGCATGCACAAACATACGAACAGGTCAGGCATCATGGGACTGACCTCATCCTCCATGCCCAGAAAAGGGCTGCTGCCATGGCCAGGAACCACACAGCCACAGGTGGGGGTCCTGCTATGTAGGCCCCACTTACACCTATGGAAGAGCTCCTTGCCAACCTTGGGGCACCCACCACACAACAACATCAAAGTCAAGACACCCACATTGTGGAGGTGAGTGGCACCCAGACAACAGGTGAGGAACATGCAGGTAAAGTCCCAGTGGACATCAATCTACTACTGTAGCAGCCATACTGGCATCCATTGAGTATCTAGATGCATATGTCAGGTCAAAACACAGTTGTGGGAAGTGCACATCTATGGTGAAGGACAGCAAATTGTGTAGTATCAGAGCTTGTACTGTACATGTTTAGAAAAGTAGCATTCATCTTGTACCAATGCCACATGTGAGTCTGCTGACAATACCTCTCTCCCACAACTACATAGGCCCTTCTGGTCTGGGTGTGGCACAGTAGCCTGAAGCCGGTGAGTATGGAATTGTCCTGTTGTGGCTCACCAATACCCCAGGCATGTTAAGGGCATACATTTTACCATGCACACAACGGTCATTCTTAGCCATATTGCGATATGTGCATGTTCACTTGTGGTGGGGTTACCTGCATTGCATCACAGTGGTCATCACAGGGGCCTATTTGCAGGAGATGTAACATATATGTAGCATACCTCACAACCTGTCAGTGCAAGAAATCTGGACAAAGACTGACAAAATGGGGGGACAAAGGCCCAAACCTAGGGACATAGTTTAAATATTACTCTTATACAGTGGACAGAAAAGGTGTACACACCCCTGTTAAAATGGCAGGTTTTTGTGATATATAAAAATGAGACCAGAATAAAACATTTCAAAACTCTTCCCACCTTTAATTTGACCTATAACCAGTACAATTTATTTGAAAAACAAGCAAATATAAAAGTAAACAATGTACAGTAAGATAGATCCATAAGTGTGCAAAGTCTTAAACTAATACTTTGTTGAAGTACCTTTTGATCTAATTACAGCATTCAGTCTTCTTGGGCACACCCCTGCACTTAATTAAAGGGACTCTGATTAACACCAAAATCTCTAAATCTCAAAATGCAGTCACTTGAAGCACTCCTTAAAATGGAGAACATTGACATTTGTGCTGTAACAGAGACCTGGTTCAGAGCAGCAGAAAGCACCCCTGCACTACCAGGCTATAACTCATTCCACACCTTTCAGCCCCAGAACTTGGACCGAAGCTCTAAAGGCAGTAGTGTTTCCATACTCATAAAGGATGCACACACCTCCAGACTGGTAGCCCAACATAATGCATCAGAGATTCCTCAGGTGCAGCTAACATTGGGTAAGACTGAGATTCAGGTCGTAGCCTGTTACAGGTCCCCAACCACTTCCCAAGACACTCACTCCATGTTCCTAAGCACCCTGGAGAATATTAGGGTCCAACCTAACACACTCATACTGGGTGACTTCAACTACCCCTCCATTAACTGGGAAAACTACTCATGTATCAACATACTTGCCCAACATTTCCTGGAATTCATTAATTCCATGGCCCTTGACCAGCTCATTCTTACCCCCACTAGAGGTAGCAACATCCTTGACCTGGTCATTACTAACATGGGCGACCGTTGCTCTACATTAGTAGTCAACTCCTCCCTGGTCAGATCCGACCACAAACTAATCACCTTGGAAATCCACATCCCTCCCACCACCACCCTCACGCAAAAGCAACCACCATGAAAAACTTCTCCAAAGCTAACTTTGGGCTCCTAAGAACAGAGGTGGCTAACTTCACGGCACCCATGCAAATGGAGAATAATTGCATGACTGCCGAATCATACACCAGTGCACTGTACGAACACATACACAAATGCATGGATCTCGCCATACCCAATAGAACCAAGACACTCTTCCAAAAAAAGAAAGTCAATCTGGTGGTCCCCTGCCATAAACAAACTCTACAACAGAAGGAGGAAATTGATGTGGAATAAGGTGAAATCCCAAGACTGGAAAAACTCCCTTATCAGCCTCAACAAAAAGTTGAGATCCCTCATTAAATCCTCTAAAGCTAGCTATGAAAACAGAATTGCAGCAGATAGTAAAGAAAACCACAAGGCCTTCTATAGTTAAGTAAAAAACCTCCACGGCAATACCTAGATTTGCTCTGAGCTACTGCACAATGGTACCTCCTATACCAAGCCAACAGATATTGCCAATATACTGGCCGACACATTTAGTGCCAACTTTTCCCCTCCCCCAAAAGGACCAAACACAATACCAGTAGATTGCCAGGCACCCAGTACTACTGCTGCACAGGTTAAAACAGCACTGTCCACGGCCAAGAATACAGCTTCTATGGGAAGTGAAAATATCCCTGACTGTTTTACATGAACTACAGAATGAACTGGCACCTCATCTGTATGCCCTGTTCAATCACAGCCTCACGTCAGGCTTTGCCCCTACTGAATGACGCACTGCTGTAGTCATCCCTCTCCACAAAGGAGGAGCGACTACAGACCTTGGGAACTATCGCCCCATTAGCCTGACAAGTCTGAAATGCTAAGCTATAAAATGCATCATCATGGACCTAATAAACAAGGATATAAGGACTCTCAAAACTCTGGATCCCACACAGTTTGGTTTTGTGAAGGGTAGATCATGCCTGCTCAACTTGGTTGACTTCTTTAAGTCAGTCACTAGAGCTGTGGATGAAGGCAAGGTGGTTCATGCAGCCTACCTTGATCTGGCCAAGGCCTTTGATACCCTTCCCCACTCAGGAATCATAGAAAAACTCACTAAGCTAGGCATCAACCCCTATAGCACTAGGTGGGTTGCAAACTGGCTCACAGATAGAACCCACAGTGTGAAAGTAGCTGACTCCAAGTCAGACTGCCAACCAGTCATGAGTGGAGTTCCACAGGGATCAGTCCTGGGTCCTCTCCTGTTTGGTATCTACTTCTCAGAAGTCCAGTCCAACGTGAAGACACTCTGCCTGACAAAGTTCAAAGACGATTGCAAGTTGGGAGCCATTATTAACTCCCCATGTTATGCTCATATTCTATAGAAAGGCCTCACTGAAACCAAAGACTGGTGTCAGAACCATGGCCTTAAGCTCAATGCCAAAAAATGTGTCATCCCCTTTGGGAAAAATCCAGTTCCCATGAACTACCACCTCAATGGTAGTCCACTGAACACAGAAGGAGTTATAAGAGATCTGGGAACACAGGTTGACAACAACCTCTATTTTGACCATCAGACTGCCACTGTGGTCAGAAAGTCCTTCTATGTGACACATCTCATTGCTAAGGGTTTTGCATCCAGGAAGAAAGAGATCAGTGTCTCACTCTACTCTTCCCTCATTAGGCCAACCATCGAGTACAATGCCCCATTTGGCATGTACTTCTCTAGACACCTGCAACAACTGGAGAGGCCACAAAAGTATCTCACAAAGAGGATCCTAGGCCTTAAATACTTGTCCTATATGGACAGACTCAAAAACTCCAACTATTCTCTGTCTCATATCACCTACTTAGATGTGATCTCTTCTTGACTTATAAAGCCATGTCTGACCCAGCTCTGTTAGAAATGGTACATCTAAAGAAATCCCATTCCCTCCGCACCACAAAGACCTCAACCTCATTTCCACAATCAACAGAATGTGCTGGAGGGACACGCTCATAACCTAGAGACTCCCCATGCTATGGAATAGACTTCCCATACATGTCAAACAGAGAACCTCACTGGCCCTCTTCAAGAGAAATCTTGATGAGTGGATGGGAAATAGAAAATTCACCCTGGGGATCACTGCAGTGGCTCTACTCGACAGAGGCACTGGAAACTAAGATCGGGTGGCACAAAGCCAGGGTAATCCTATGGGCTATGCTTGTAAAGGCTCCAGGGCCATTAGCCTAGTACACACCTATGAACCCATAATGGTCAGCTCAGTTGCCTGCTACAGCAAATGCCATGGTTCGCACAGAGCTTACAAAGCATCAAAGGGATCTCATTGTTGAAAGATATCAGCCAAAAGAAGGGTACAAAAACATTTCCACAGCATTGCATATACCATGGAACACAGTGATGACAGTCATCAAAAAGGGGAGAAAATATGGGACAACAGTGACATTGCAAAGAACTGGACGTCCCTTCAAATCTGATGAAAAGTCAAGACAAAAACTGGTCAGGGAGGCTGCCAGGGTGCCTACAGCAACACTGCAGGAGCTGCAGGAATCTCTGGCAAGTACTGGTTGTGTACTACATGTGGCAACAATCTTCCATATTCTCCATATGTCAGGCCTATGGTTGGAAGAAGGAAGCCTTTTCTCAAACAGAACAACATCCAGGCCTGGCTAAAATGTGAAAACAATATGTCAAGTCCCCCAAAAGCATGTGAGAAAATGTGTTATGATCTAATGATACCAAGGTTGAACTTTTTGATCACAATTCCAAAAGGTACGTTTGGCTCAAAAACAACACTTTGCATCACCAAAAAAAAACACCATCCCCACGGTGAAGCATGGTGGTGGCAGTGTCCTGCTTTGGGGTTGCTGTTCATAAGCTGGAACTGGGGCTTTAGTCAAGGTGGAAGAAATCATGAATAGTTCCAAATACCTGTCACTTTTGACCCACAACCTTCAGGCATCTGCTAGAAAGTTGAAGATGAAGAAGACTTTCACCTGTCAACATGACAATAACCCGAAGCATACATCCAAATCAACAAATGAATGGCTTCACCAGAAGACAATCAAAGTTTTGGAATGGCCCAGCCAGAGCCCAGACATAAATCCAATAGAAAATCTGTGAGGAGACCTAAAAAGGGTTGTGCACAAGAGAAGCCTTCGTAATCTAACAGAGTTGGAGGACTTTAGCAAGGAAGAGTGGGCAAATATTGCCAAGTCAAGATGTGTCATGCTGATAGACTCCTTCCCTGGAACACTGAATGCTGTAATTAAATCAAAAGGTGCTTCAACAAAGTATTAGTTTAAGGGTGTGCACACGTAGGAAAGCAGTCTATTGTACATATTTCATTTTCTATATTTTTATCCTAACAGATTTGGTTTTCAGTTGGATTGCATAGGTTATAGGTCACATTAAAGGTGGGAAAGGTGTTGAAATTATTTATTGTGGTCTAATTTAATATATCACAAAAACCTGGCATGTTAACAGGGGTGTGTACACTTATTTCCACTGTAAGCTTTGAAAGTTGTTAGAGTAACCGGATTTGTTTTAACATACATTTACTGCAGGCTTTGAAGTCTGAAACTCAAATGTATGTAATTAATTATTGACGTCAATCTTCAGATCATCCCAGCAATGTGACAGACAAACACAGTATTTATGAGGAACAGACCAACAATATATGCCAGACATCTAGACATTCTGCGAATGTCTGTACAGTGGAGAGTTATGTTCTGTAGGAGTGCCCACTGTGCTATACAGGTGAACAGCAATTATGTGTACATGGGTGCAGTGTGCGCTATGTGAAGGCCCATCACCTACTAACACTACTCACGTATCACAGAGGTGTATATCAGTAGTAACATTGAGTGGAAATGGCTGCACTGCATGATGTTGAGGGCCTGTCCAGAGTGTGTATGCTGTGGTCTGACTGTGTGTCATGCATGTCACCATTTGGATATTGTGAGGTCTGTGTAATGCCTTTGTGCCACCTCAGCTGTATGTGTCTGTGTGTATGTCCATGTGTGTGTGTGTGTGTGCGTGTGAGTGTGTGTATATGTGTGTGCGTGTGTGTGTGTGTGTGTGTGTGTGTGTGTGTGTGTGTGTGTGTGTGTGTGTGTGTGTACCAGCAAACCATATAGTGCAGGTATTAATCTACATATGTTGTTTCCCCTCACAGGCAGACATGGGGGTTATGGTCCCTCCCACTCAGAACCTGATGTCAGTGTCTCTGCAGACTCTGATGATGATGGTAGTCATAGTGAGCCACAGGTGGGGTTGTCAGAGGCTGAATCTGTGCCATCGTTTGGCATCCCACTGTCATCTACAATGTTTGCCGGACACAGTCACAATGCCCACACATACCCTGTCCCCAGAGGCCACAGATAATGGACAGTTGACAGGTGGTGGCATGGAACAGGCTAGTGTGGTGACTATGGCAAGTGTGAGTGTAGACACTAGCCATAGCCAGAGTGCAGGTGAGGTCCCACCAGGTGGATGGACAGGGGTGCTCGAAGGAGGACTGCTGCCTGTCAAGCCCCTGTCACAGGTGCCAAAGCAGGTGTCACCAGATGCATGATTCGGGCTGTCATGGAGGCACAGGAATTAACTGAATGCAACACCAGACAAATACTCAGGGTCTTGAATGCAACTTTTCCTGGCATCTGTGATGACCTACATGACCTTGTGGAGGCCACACGTTACAAGAGTGAGGTCATGAATAAACGGTGGGTTGAGATCTTGGCAATCCTCAACCGTGGAATGTCTGTCTGGAGCATGTGGTGGGAGATGGGCATCAGCCACGTGGACGTAGGTCAGCACCAAGACCAGTTGAGAGTCTACGGGGCCATGCACCTTCACACTGCCACAGTGGCAGTACCACCAGCACTACCAAAGGGGGGGTGCTGTCCACACCACATCAGAGAAGGCCATGAGCACATGTTCTTGGCCTGTCCCATCAGAGACACTGATCCGACAAACAGCAGTCACCATCGGAGAGTAGTAAACTACATCTGGCCTTAGGCCTAGTGATGTCAGTAATAACCCTGGCAAAACCAGTTCCCGTGTCTGCGGCCAGAGACTGTGAACTGTACACCCTGCCATTTACAGTCCACAGCTGTCCAACATACCCCTGTGTACACCAGCCACATGGCATGACTGTGTGCAAACACACAGACATCTCCATCACATGCATGTCACCTGCAGGCACACACTGCACATCTGCACAGCCCATTTCTAGAACACCCCTCCAAACACACACACATGTCAACCATATGGGCCAGTCTAGCCCTGTGGCAAACTCACAACACACCCTGTGCATATGATGATACCTGTGCCACATCCCTGTCATCCATACCATCTATGCAGGGACATGCTAATATGGGTCTGATGTACAAGGCAAATATAGTACAGTGTAGCTATGTAATGCTGTGTAAGGTGCTGTCTGCTTGAATTTGTTATGGGTACACATCAAAGTGTATGTACCTTATTAGCCATGATGCATTATTGGTGTTAGCACCACTGACTGAATGTAGTCTGACATGCTGTATTCTGTTTGTGTTCCATGTGTCTGTAGGCTGTGGCTCTGCAAACATTACCTATGTGGAGTATGGCAAAGTGGAAACACTTCACCCATTTCATTGCCAAGATACATCTGTATATGCACATGTTTACCAGCTGTGTTTACATGCAATAGTGTGTGAGGGACAGTCGGGGCGGATGGTGTGACCTTGCATACATACCCATTGACACAGCCAGCTAGCCTTCATACATGTCACCTGGGTGTTCTGTAAGACTGCAGGCTCACACATAAAGAGAATACTTCAGTACTGGCACTATGTCCATCACAAGCTTAGCCATTACTTTAAGTGCAACAGATTCAGCTATCAGCACCTGTTGCCCCTGCCATTTCTGTCCCATCCACTCAACCATCATGCAGTTGATGAGGGTATGCCTGGTACTGTGTACGACAGGTTTGGGGTATGTATTCTTGACACAGGTCAGCCTATGTTAGTCTAATCTGACAATCACCAGCATGTGTGTCTGCTATCTCATATGCATGTCTGGCCTCTTGTGCTGGTAATGCACACAGAGCCATAGTCCTGTACATGGGGCAGCTGATGAAGGACTGAGCACAGCCTCTACATGCACAGTCTTATGAACAATAGCACTAGATAAATAACACAAATACCACAGTGGTACTGTAGTGTGGCAGTGTCTGCCACTACTACTGAAGTGGGTGACAATTGCAGGGGCTGTTAGGATTGCCAATGGTGGGTTCAGAGGCCCTTAACATGTTAGAGACACACACACACACACACACACACACACACACACACACACACACACACACACACACACAGACACCGCTACATGGGGACGTGCACTGAAACACACATGAATATGGAGGTGACACTTATCAGAGTAGATGACCTACCCATCTATTAATGTACAATACACAGTGATATGACTATTGCATGCACCACTGTGGCTTGGTGTTAGAAACTGCGAAACCGTGCTTGTACAGTGGATGACATCTGTATGGGCTGACACTAGGTTGGGAATGGGGGTTCACAGGGTGGAAATTCACACAAAATGGTATATCCATTACATACACACACTAAAGACACCCACAGGGCTGTGCATATAGAAACACATACACAGTTGTCAATAGACATATTAGTAACCCTACGTATCCACTTGTATGCACTTTAGTGCTGCATACAGATGACATGCTCTACATAGATTATATGCCTGGGATAAAACACGCAACCTCTTACAACAGGTAATCTTGCGAATACCTTCATGGATGGTGGGATAACCCACCAGACATAGTGAATGGTCTCTACTGCTCTTACAAACCTGCACAAGTGATAGAGTGACAGACTTTGTATCAGCATGATGTGTCAGTCAGGTACAATGTCTGATGCTAGCATGTGTGTCTCTACAGTAACTGTGACATATTTGGCAATGATATCAGAGGAATGCTCATTGTTAGGGGACACAGACCACATATGGGTTTCAAAGATGTGTATATTCCATGTACATCTGTACAGCTGACTGGTATGGGGTGTACAGTGTTACATGGTGCATGTGAGGCAGATGCCATTAACTGGCTCTTTAAAGTAATGTCATGGGTAGGGAGTAAACAGGCCGTAAAATGGTATAAACTACATGCACAACAGCCACAGGGGATATGCTTCACACACACAACTAGAGTTGTCTGTATTGAGATTAGAACCCCTACCTATTTAATTATTTCCACTATAGCATTATGCTGTTATTGCACATGCCACAGAGCTTATAGGGATGACAAGTGTATACAGGTACATCTAAGGTGAATGACATCAGCAGGTCTTGTAAAGTAGGGTAATGGGATGTGTACTGGGTTTTACACCCCTCAAAATGGTATAACCCACACCATCAGAGGACATGATTCTAACCCATACACACACACAGATGATGTGATTCACACACACACACACACACACACACACACACACACACACACACACACACACACACACACACACACACACACAGTATCATAGCTTAGAACCCCTTCCTATCTAGTTATGTGTACTACAGTGTTACGCAGTTATCACACATGCCACGGGACATATAGGATTTAACAGTGTTACAAAGTATGTCTAAGGTAAGTTACATCACAAGCCTTTGTAAAGTATGGTAATGGAAAATGTACTGGATGGGAAGGGCATCAAAATACATTACCCTACAAACATACACACTTACAAACACCTTCAAACACACACACACACACACACACACACACACACACACACACACACACACACACACACACACACACACACACACACACACATACACACACACTTTTGCCACAGCTGAGTGTAGAAACCTTGCCTATCTTGTTATCTGTACTATACTGTTACTTAGTTATTACACACGCCATGGAGCTTATAGAGCTGAGTGCTGTCCAAAGATACTTCTAAGGGCAATGACATCAGCAGGACTGCTAAAAAGGGCACTGAGAAGTGTTGTGGGTAGGAAAGTCCTCAAAATACTTCATCCTATAAACATACACACTTACAAACTCTTGTACATATACTTAGATATGCATACACACACACACACACACACACACACACACACACACACACACACACACACACACACACACACACTTGCCAGAGCTGAGAATAGAACCCCTACCTATCTGGTTATTTGTACTATAGTGTTATACAGTTATTGCATGCACTACAGAGCTTATAGGGCTGACAAGTGCCCAAAGGTGCTTCCTAAGGTGAATGACATCAGCAGTAGTGCTAAAGTAGGGCATTGGCATGTGTACTGGGTGGGAGGAAAAATCCTCAAAATAGTTCAACCTACAAACATACACACTTACACACACTTGTACACACACTTATACACACACACACACATACACACACATACACACACACACACACACACACACACACACACACACACACACACACACACACACTTGCCAGAACTGGGAATAGAACCAATGCCTATCTAGTTATATGTACTATAGTGTTACACAGTTAGTGCATGAGCTACAGAGCTTATTAGGCTGACAAATGCACAAAGATATTTCTAAGGTGAATGACAGCAGGACTGCTAAAGTAGGGCACTGGGAAGTGTTGTGGGTGGGGAAGTCCTCAAAATACTTCAGCCTACACACACACACACACACACACACACACACACACACACACACACACTTACCAGAACTGGGAATAGAACCCCTGCCTATCTAGTTATTTGTACAATACTGTTACATAGTTATTGCACATGCCTCAGAACTTATAGGGCTGGTTTGTGCAAACGTACTTTTAAGGGAAATGACGTGTTGTGGTGGGAAAGTCCTCAAAATACTTCATCCTATAAACATATGCACTTGTACACACACTTATACACACACAAACACATTTGCCACAACTGGGAATGGAACCCCTGCTTATATAGTTATTTGTACTATACTGTTACATAGTTATTGCATGCACCACAGAGCTTATAGAGCTGTGCAAAGGTACTTCTAAGGGGAATTACATCAGCAGGACTGCTAAAGTGGGGCACTGGAAAGTGTATTGTGCGGGAATGCCCTAAAACTGTTTCACCAACAAATAAAAAAAACACACATTTACATTTGCCAGGACTGAGATTAGAACCCCTACCTACCTATTTATTTGTACTATAGTGTTACGCAGTTATCACATGCACTACAGAGCTTATAGGGCTGATAGGTGTCCAATGGTACTAATAATGTGAATGATGGAAGCAGGTCTTGTGATGTAGGGTGATGGGAAGTGTACTGAGTGGGAACAGCCACCTAATACTTAAACCTACAGACACACACAGACACAAAGGCAGGTGATGTGATATTATAACCCCCACCTCAGTACTATTACACAATGGAGCTCACCTTCATGCTGGCACGTGCAACTGGTTATGACTAGGTATGCCACTGTCCGCAGCAGGACATCACTCTATGCCATTCAGGGTATCCATGTGTATGACTCACTCTCTCTGTGTCCCCCTGTGTGTGTGTGTCTCTCTCTCTCTCTCTCTATCACTGTTTGTCTCTCTCTCTTCCCCATGTCTGTGTGTGTGTGTATGCTTGACATATTATCTGTTGCCCATATATATGCCTGTGTATCACACACAACTGATACAGATATATCACATATGGGCCACCTACAGCTAGCTAAGGGTAATCCTGTCTGATGGTTATGTGTAGGGACAGTTAAGGTGTACATAGCTGTCTGCATGCAAAGACATATATGCGCAATACAGTTATATAGTCCGATGTGGGTTCCAACATGGCCTGTGATTCTCTAAGTGTAGGAGCATGTCCAGTATGACCTTCTATAGTGAGACTGGGATTCCATTCCAGAGATATTTGTACTCCGGTCTGGAGTTTTGTGTGCAACAGCCATACCTCTCAAAAGTAAACAGAACTTTCCTAGAGGTACTGGGTTTGTTTTAGCAGACATATTTTGACATATCTGAAGTCTGACACTGCAAGGTATTGTGTCATTACCTAGTGACAGACATCCTCAGATCATCACAGTACTTTACCAGAGGAATACAAGATGTATGATGCACAAATCAATATTATGAGCTCGACTATATACATTTTTGCCCAAAAAGGCCAGTTGAGAGGTGTGGCTACAGCCGGTTAACTGATGAAGCTGTGTAAACAGTCCAGCAACTTGGTGATATACTGGCTGGGGATCTCCAGCTTGTCTGCTATTTTTCTTACCTGCAAAGTCATATCCTGGTGTGGCCATACCTCTCAATTGTAAATTTTCTGGCAGACTGTCCAGGTGTTTATCTAGAAGTCTCATCCAGTCTACATAAACTTGTGCTTTTATGGCAAGTTAGTTGCATACAATTGAAGACTGACTTACAAAATAATAATATACATTAGTGTTTCAGACTTCAAACCCTTCAGACAATTCCTGCTAATGTAAAAACCCCTTATTCTACCAACTTTCTCAGTATGTAAGGGCAATATTTACAACACATTCCTATCATTGTGCCTTTGTCACACTTTTATTTATGACACTGTCCAGATGTCTTGCTGTCAGAGGTTGGGAGGTATGGGTGTGGGTACAGAGTGCATTCTACTGTGCAGAAATGTCCATTATATTGGTAATATATTCCACATAGCACTGTGACTTCCAGGTATGTCAGTGGTGAACAACTGACAGACAGTTGTGTACAAGTTGATAGGCTGCTATGACATTAGTAGGGTATTCACCCTGAAGCCCTTATAACCTGAAGCACTTGTTTCCTGCCTTTCCTGTAACTAGTCTAGTTCAGGTACAGATTTGCTGTATCCAGGACTGTTTGCAAGCTTCTGAGCCCCCCCAAGCCTTTTTGTGTTGAAGGGAAGCCTTCTAGCTTACCAGTAGGAGTGGTAAGCACTAGGTAGCCTATCTACCACAACAGGAGTGGTCTCTGGCCCAGAAATTGTAGTTTATTAGCCATTTGGGCAATTTTCTATCCCTTTCAACTTTCTGGTTGAAAAGCTAGAATTTGCGCTGGTTTGCACCTATTTAAGATCCGCTCAATGGCGCTGAGCTGAAGTAAACTATTACTGGAGCCAGAAAGTCTGCTCTTCAATATTTCCCTTAGATCTTGCTAGTTCTTTCTCTCTTGCACTTCAAATTGCCTAATCACTTTGTACTTCAATAGGTTTTTGTAGCTATTGTTATAGCACACCTAAGTGCCATCAACACTAGTCATTCTTCACAGAAATAGCTCCGGTCCTTAGTAGTTATGACCACCCCTCCTGGCATGATTAAATGGCAATTCCCTGTGCTTTCTCCTATTAACCTGGTGGACTTGGGAATTTTGAGGCAGTGTAGCAACTGCCTCATGTACACAGACAACCCTCTCCTCTTACCTCCCAACACTCAGACTTGTGAGAGATGCACTTATATCACCAAAATGGAAGCTATGCACTCTCCAGCCAAGACCGGACTAGCTGGTCAAGAGGAGATGGTCAACACCTGCACCACACCACATGGAACACATAGCCCTACAAAACACCCACTATCACAGCTCTCACATAAAAACACAAACCACAAACCCACCTTCACGGAGGCTCTCAATAGCAATTTACCCAAATAGCAAAAACCTCCAAGGCAGAAATGCAATCGACCACCACAACAAAGGACAAACCACAGGACACATAGCTCACCTTCACAGTGTGCCCCTCAACCTAAGCCCCTAAGGTTAAACACTTTTGTGCAATACACTAATCACAGGTGACTCAAAAGTGAGGCACAGAGAAGTCCCACTCACTACGCTGAATAAGGAGAAGGTAACAGTCAGCTCTCTATCAGGTGCCAGAATCCGACACAACACACACACACTCAGGTCACTACATAACAAGTACAAGCATGACTCTGTCATCAACCATGTGGATGTAAATGACCTGAGATGCACCTCCCTAGACTATATGAAAAGAGACATGGTGGAGCTCTTGGATTATGTGGCCCAGGCAGGTATGACATTAGCCCTGAGCAGTATCCTAACATCACCTAGAATGATACCACAGTGCAAACACAAAATGATTGACTTCAACAATTGGCTAAGTTTCTGGTGTCGTTCTAAGGGGATCCAGTATCTGTCTGCTTGGGATGGCATGACTGACAGACCTCGATGTTTTGCCAGAGATGGCCTGCATCTGTCAAACCTGGGTTTCTGGGTACTGGCTAAGGCTCTTGCCACCCCTATAGTGCCTTTTTAGGCGGTGTTCCAAAGACCAAATTACCACCGTAACAGCTATAAATAAATGCAATCTGAGGGTCATGCTGTTCAACGCTAGAAGTCTAAATCTCAAGATGCACTTACTCAAAGCACTGCTCAAAATAGAGAACATCGGCATTTGTGCTATAATGGAGACCTGATTTAAAGCAGCAGAAAGCACCCCTGTGCTACCAGGGTATAACTCATTCCACACCTTTCAGCGCCAAAACATAGACCAAAGCTCCAAAGGGGGTGGAGTCTCCATATTCATAAAGGATATGCACACCTCTATACTAGTAGCCCAGCATAACACATTTGAGATACGTCAGGTACAACTAACATTAGGTAAGATGGCGGTCCAGGTCATAATCTGCTATAGGTACCCTACCATGTCCCTAGACTATCACTCCACATCCCTAAGCACATTGGAATCTATCAAGGTCCAACACAACACTCTCATACTAGGAGACTTCAACTACCCCTCCATCAACTGGGAAAACTACTCAAGCACCAATACACTGGACCAACGCTTCCTGGAATTCATCTATTCCAATTCCCTGGACCAGCTCATTCTGACCCCACTACAGGAAGCAACATCCTTGACCTGGTGATTACTAACATGGGCAACCATTGCTCTACACCAATAGTCAATCCCTCTCTGGTCAGATCCAATCATAAACTAATCACCATGGAAATCCATATCTCACCCATACACCCTGCCTCCCGCCGAGGTAACAACCTTGAAAAACTTCTCCAAGGCTGACTAAAAATAGAGGTGGCAAACTTCACGGCACCCATGCCAATGGAAAATAGCTGGATGACTGCAGAATCATACACCAATGCACTGTATGAACATATACATAAATGTATGGAACTAGCCATACCCAACAGAACCAAGGAAGCCAATCTGGTGTTCCCCTGCCATTAATAAACTCTACAACAGAAAGAAAAAACTGTTGCAGAAAAAGGTGAAGTCCCAAGACTGGAAAAACTCCCTTATTAGCCTCAACAAAACATTGAGATCCCTCATCAAATCCTCTAAAGCCAGCTATGAAGGCAGAATTGCAGTAGACACTAAAAAACAATCACAAAGCCTTCTATAGTTATATCAAGGACCTCCATGGCAATACCCAGATTTGCTCTAAGTTACTGCACAATGGTACTTCCTATACTGAGCCAACAGCTATTACCAACATACTGGCCAACAGATTCAGTGCCAACTTTACCCCTCTCTCCTCCCTAAAGGACCAATCATAATACCGGAAGAATGCCAGGCACCCAGCATTACTGGAGCAAAGGTTAAAGCTGCATTGTCCAAGGCCAAGAATACAGCTTCCACGGGACCCGATAATATTCCTGGATGTGTTCTACATGAACTACAAAGCGAACTGGCACCACATGCGTGTGCCCTGTTCAGTCACAGCCTCACCTCAGCTTTGTCCCTACTGAATGGTGCACTGCTACAGTCATCCTCTCCATAAAGGGGAAGTGACTACAGACCCTGGGAATTATCTCCCCCATTAGCCTGACGAGTCTGATATGTAGCGTTATGGAGCACCTCATCATGGACATGATTAATAAAGATATAGAAAATCTCCAAACTCTGGACCCCATGCAGTTTGGCTTTGTCTGAAAAGTCACAAATATTGTTAAGTGCCTCACCAAAGTTCAGTCAGATGAAAGAAAACGAAAATCCAAAAGTCACAAAAGACTGAACACTGCTGGAGTCAAACACCTTCTGTTTATTAAAACACCAAACACACAAAGTATGAGCGCTTTCGGGCCTCTGCCCTTCATCAGATAAAGCCTCTCACAAAATCCAAACTATTTAAAAAACAAGTTAGCCAATGAAAATGTGTAAAAAATCAATAAAAGACCCGCCTATTTTTAAGGGCGGGTTTCATAGGAATGACTTCATTAAGCCCAGGACTCCTGTGAGCCATAAGTTCAACTATCCATTTTGATTCAGCTAATTCAGTTAGCTGTTTAATGTCACCCCCTCTTTTATTCATTCGCATTCACTATCACTCTAAATTTAAAACCATGCAAAGGACAAGCTTCCAAATGTCTATACAATGCATTATGTGTGTCCCGTTCCTAATAGAAGAGAGGTGCTGTAGGATTCTGACTTTAAACATGCAGTTAGTCTTACCTACATAGAAGCTAGTGCAGGACTGACACTCTGCCAAGTAAACCACATTTGTGGTTCTACAGGTCGCTTTCCCTTTGAAGCTGAATGTCCTCCCTGTAACCGGATGTACAAAGACATTACTACTGTCTATATGATTGCAGGCTTTGCAGGAGCCACAAGGGAAAGTACCCTGTCTGTTGGTGGACATGCCACTACTGATCGGTCTTATATCCTTACACAACAAATCCTTCAAGTTTCTATTCCTTTTATATCTAAACATAGGTTTATCACCTATGATGTTTTTCAAACTAACATCACTGGTCAAGATGTTCCAGTTCCCTCGAATAAGTTTACAAATGTCGCCAACATTACTTCCATAAGTCAACAATAACCTAGGATCACTTCTGACAGATCTTTTATATCCACCATCCGTATGCGTCAGTGTGTTACCCAGCCATGGTTTATACCTGTCCTTTCTGTAACATTTACTGATATCTACCTTGCTGTTCACAACCTGTCTATTATACCCCTGGTGTAAAGACATTCCTTCAGAGTGTCTACTTCTTGTTCAAACGTATTATCATCCTTGCTGATTCTGGAAATCCTTGCTACCTGCCCCTGCACTATGTTGGAAAAAGTGTAACGGGATGCATGCTATCATAGGAAAGCAAAGTATTTTTCCAGCAATCTTTTCTATATAGGCCAGATGAAAAGCCTTCCCGAGTCAAGCAAACCCTGACATCCAGAAAATCAACTTGTGTACATGAGCTGTGGACAGTAAACCTCAGAAAAGAAGTAGTGGTATGCAGGTATGAAACAAAATCGGCTAATGAACTGTCATTGCCTCTCCAAAGGATAAAAATATCATCTACAAAACGCATATACTGTATAATGTGATCCTTCCATATCAAATTACTCAACACATTGTTTCTCTCCCAATAGGACAATACAAGGTTTGCATAAGTATTGGCACAGGAGGGGCCAGCAGATGGTCTGGTCGGAACAACAAGTACATCAGCATATAGGTCTGCTGATTCCATGTCTGCTATGACTATTGCCACAGGGGATGCTGTGGCTATCACGGTCACCAATACTAATGCTTCTGCAGACACAGAGGTTGTACCTATGGGGTCAGTTCGTGTCTCGGGAGATAATGAGACAGGAGCCAGACCGAAACACACACAGGGTTATAAGAATTTTTTGGACAAGCTGCCAGCTCCGGTCAAGAAAAAAGGAGGCTGGAACCGATCGAGAAGCGAGGACAGATCTTACAACAAGAGGAGGAGGTTGCAACACTGACTAATACGCACAATTCTGGTATTATTTTTAATCTTTCATCTTACAGTTTATCTGAAGATGAACAGTTTGTTTTAAATAAAGGACTGACTTTTGTGCCCAGTAAGTCATGTGTTTATAATGAAGTTATAATGGACCTCATGGTCTTTTGTCGTAATTTAGCACTGAAGCAGATTTTTGGAGTGAATGATTTGAGTGCTCATGTATTAAGGCAGCCAAGCAGTTTTGTCCCCCCTTTTTCACCAGCTATGAATCTATTTATCAATGCATGTGAACAGGATTTGATTAAATATTTTCAGGAGGAGACACATAGCAGGTTTTTTAATTTGACATTTGCACAAAGGAAAGCATTATATAACCTTGGGAACAATGCAGATTTAACCATTAGAATGGCGGATAAGGGGGGTGCTGTAGTGGTTTTGGACACCCATTGGTATGACTGTAAGCTACAAGAGTTATTGCAGGATGTTGACACCTACATTCCGATAAACCCATTGGGTGTGAAAAGAGTGATAGACAGGGTACACAATAGTCTACGCCAGTTCTTGCACAGCAATCTGATAGATGATGATCTATTTAAATTTCTTTGGATAGACAAACCAGTGACACCTGTATTTAAAGCTCTACCGAAAATACACAAGTCAGAGACCGACCCACCCATAGTGTCAGGGAGGGGTTGGGTGACAGAGAACATCTCCATTTGGTTGGAGAGTGAGTTGAGACCCTATCTAAGTAAATTAGATAATGTTTTATTAGATACGGGACATTTTTTGAAATCTTTAGGGGCTTATACAGGTGTTTTTGATGGTGGTTTACTTATGGTAACTATGGACATACAGAGTTTGTTTACCGTTATAGGTAATGGTTATGGCATCAATGCTATCTCGGAGTTATTGCTTGAATTGGGTGCTACCACATGGAAGATTGAAACCATAGTGGGATTGCTCAGCTTGGTGTTGGAGAACAACGTCTTCTTTGGGTTGGAACAAGTATATAGGCAGGCACAGGGGGTAGCCATGGGCACCCCCTGTGCCAATACTTATGCAAACCTTGTATTGTCCTATTGGGAGAGAAACAATGTGTTGAGTAATTTGATATGGAAGGATCACATTATACAGTATATGCGTTTTGTAGATGATATTTTTATCCTTTGGAGAGGCAATGACAGTTCATTAGCCGATTTTGTTTCATACCTGCATACCACTACTTCTTTTCTGAGGTTTACTGTCCACAGCTCATGTACACAAGTTGATTTTCTGGATGTCAGGGTTTGCTTGACTCGGGAAGGCTTTTCATCTGGCCTATATAGAAAAGATTGCTGGAAAAATACTTTGCTTTCCTATGATAGCATGCATCCCCGATACACTTTTTCCAACATAGTGCAGGGGCAGGTAGCAAGGATTTCCAGAATCAGCAAGGATGATAATACGTTTGAACAAGAAGTAGACACTCTGAAGGAATGTCTTTACACCAGGGGTTATAATAGACAGGTTGTGAACAGCAAGGTAGATATCAGTAAATGTTACAGAAAGGACAGGTATAAACCATGGCTGGGTAACACACTGACGCATACGGATGGTGGATATAAAAGATCTGTCAGAAGTGATCCTAGGTTATTGTTGACTTATGGAAGTAATGTTGGCGACATTTGTAAACTTATTCGAGGGAACTGGAACATCTTGACCAGTGATGTTAGTTTGAAAAACATCATAGGTGATAAACCTATGTTTAGCTATAAAAGGAATAGAAACTTGAAGGATTTGTTGTGTAAGGATATAAGACCGATCAGTAGTGGCATGTCCACCAACAGACAGGGTACTTTCCCTTGTGGCTCCTGCAAAGCCTGCAATCATATAGACAGTAGTAATGTCTTTGTACATCCGGTTACAGGAAGACATTCAGCTTCAAAGGGAAAGCGACCTGTAGAACCACAAATGTGGTTTATTTGGCAGAGTGTCATTCCTGCACCAGTTTTTATGTAGGCAAGACCAACTGCATGTTTAAAGTCAGAATCCTACAGCACCTCTCTTCAATCAGGAACGGGGACACACATAATGCATTGTATAGACATTTGGAAGCTTGTCCTTTGCATGGTTTTAAATTTAGAGTGATAGTGAATGTGCGAATGAATAAAAGAGGGGGTGACATTAAACAGCTAACTGAATTAGCTGAATCAAAATGGATAGTTGAACTTATGGCTCACAGGAGTCCTGGGCTTAATGAAGTCATTCCTATGAAACCCGCCCTTAAAAATAGGCGGGTCTTTTATTGATTTTTTACACATTTTCATTGGCTAACTTGTTTTTTAAATAGTTTGGATTTTGTGAGAGGCTTTATCTGATGAAGGGCAGAGGCCCGAAAGCGCTCATACTTTGTGTGTTTGGTGTTTTAATAAACAGAAGGTGTTTGACTCCAGCAGTGTTCAGTCTTTTGTGACTTTTGGAGTTTGGCTTTGTGAAATGGAGATCATGCCTGCTCAAGGTTCACCTCTTTGAGTCAGTCACCAGGGCTGTGGATGAAGGTAAGGAAGAGCAAACAGCCTACCTCAATCTGGCCAAGGCCTTTGATACCATTCCTCACTCAGGAATTATTGATAAACTCACCAAATCAGGCATCAACCCCTATATCACTAGGTGGGTTGCAAACTGGCTCACAGATAGAACACGCAGTGTGAAAGTAGCGAACTCCAAGTCAGACTGCCGACCAGTCACGAGTGGAGTCCCACAGGGATCGGTCCTGGGTACTCTCCTGCTCAGCATTTACTTCTCATAACTCCAGGCCAACACAAAGGGACTCTGTTTCCCCAAGTTCGCAGATGACTGCAAGCTGGAAGCCATTATTAACTCCCCAAGTGATGCAGACATCCTACAGAAAGGCCCCACTGAGACCAATGACTGGTGTCAAAACCATGGCCTTAAGCTTAACACCAAAAAAAATGCATTGTCATCCCCTTTGGTAAAAACTCAGTTCCCACTAATTACCACATCAATAGGAACCCACTGAACACTGAAGGTGTTATAAGAGATCTAGGGAGGCAGGTTGACAGCAACCTCTCATTCGACCACCACATTGCCACTGTGGTCAGAAAGTCCTTCTATGTGACACATCTCATTACCAATGGTTTTGCATCCAGGAAGAAAGAGGTCATCGTCTCTCTCTACTCTTCCCTCATTAGACCAATCATCGAGTATAATGTCCCATTTTGTATGTACCCAACTAGACACCTGTAACAGCTGGAGAGGCCACAGAAGTACCTCACGAAGAGTATCCTAGGCATTAAACACATGTCCTACATGGACAGACTCAAAAGATTCCAGCTATTCCCTCTCTCATATTGCCTACTTAGAGGCGATCCCTGCTTGACTTACAAAGCCATGTCTGACCCAGCTCTGTTAGAAAACCTACATCTAAAGAAATCCCAATTCCTCCACTCCACACACTCCAGAGACCTCAACCTCATTACCACAATCAACAGAACATGCTGGAGGGACAGGTTTCTCACCCAGAGACTGCCCATGCTCTGGAATAGAATACATGTCAAGCAGAGCATATCGCTGTCCCTCTTCAAAAGAAATCTTGATGAGTGCATGAATAACAGAAAGTTCACCCCGGGATGAATAACAGAAAGTTCACCCTGGGATCACTCCAGTGGATCTACTTGATATAGGCACTGGGAACTAACATTGAGCAGCACAATGCCAGGGCACTTCTATGGGCTAGGCTTGTAAAGGCTCCAGGGCCATTAGCCTAGTAAACTCCTATGAACCTATGAACCCATGCAGATGAGAGTGTAGCCTATGTTACAACATGTCAGCACACACATACCATGTCCAGCAGGGACACAGGTGGGATCACAGGACTGTATTTTGTGTTTCCCATGCACTTATAGAGGGAGCATATCAATAGGGGTATTGAGGCACTTGGCTTGCTGTTGATAAGGAGTGTATTCCACAGATGGGGGAGTGTGTGCTACATATATCTGTCACACCAACAAGCCATACTGATATCACAGCCCAGGTTAATGCTGCACCTACAGGTTGGTGGAGTGGGCCTTGAGTTCCAGATGAGCAACAGTCCCATCAAGGCAGGGTCTGGATTGCTTTGTATGCCAGACAGGGGTCACCTTAGCAGAGTCTGTATAGAACAGGGTAGAGGGTCAGTGCTATTAGCCTATCTGTGTAGGGTAGGTGTTTGGGGTTTGGGGTAAGGCTTTAGTGTTTTCAAGACCCTGATGTGTGGAGTCTACATGGTTTGTGGTGTGTACGTTTGTGAAGTTCTCATGGGATTTTCCCTCTGAGGTGTCCATTGTTTGGGTTTTGTTTTGTTGCAGATCTCCACTTACATGGGTGTGTGATGTGTATTTGCAGGTGATGTTTACTGACGCCTTACACTGCATGGCACCTATGTTACTGCACAATCTGTTCTGGTGTGCATATTCTCCATTTGTCTGGTCAATGTTTCCCCTTCCCCTTATGTGTTTCTCTTTGTCCTTCTGTAGTCCAGTCACAGGCTTTGGCCACAGTGGCTGCTATGTATTTGTAATTCTGATGTGGGCGGGGTACATGCTGTTACAACACACACAAGGTTGTGGACTTCACACCTCTGAGTGTACCTACTTAACAGGTTGTCCCTCATTGCACCACTCCATTTGCTGTGGTCCTTAGACGGTTTGTGTTGCTACATGTTATTATGAGGCTACATGTGGGTCTAGCTGTCATACCATCACAGACTTGACATCTGGACAGGCCCAAATATGACAGTCAGACAAAGGCTCACACATGGGGACAGGGTGTTAATAATGTTCTGTCAAACATAGACAGTTGAGAGACCAGTTTGGTAACTGCTTGTTTGCTCTTATGGGTATGATGTCTGCTTCCCCACTGTCTGTCATTGCTGTTTTGACATGGCCCTTTCTTGTTTTGCAAATAGTTGGCAGGCAAATGCAATTTTAGGACAAGCAGAACAGATATACAAGGCATACTTGTGCTCCTTCTGTGACAACCTGTGTCATTCCAGGGGTATGGCTGTTGGCCAGTGACATGTTGTCAGTGTTGACACAGAAAGGTGGCAGCCTTTTATACACTGGGAGTACACTGACCTTCAGGTACCTGCTGTCCTGCTAGGCATCATACCTCTCCACTTCCAAGAGCCAGACATCTGGACAAAGCCATAAGTAATTGGGGATAGAGGCCTAAATATAGGGAACATTTTTAAGTATTGGCCTTACAATCCTAGAAAGGTGATTCAATAACAGGTTTTGCATTAGCATGCATGTTTCTATAGGGTATGAAGTCTGACACTACAATCTGTCATTATTTTCTGACCTCAGTCTTGCTTGATTTGCCACTGAATTGTCCAGACAACCACTATTTCATGATATACAGACCACAAATATGATGCAAACCTCTGGACATTCTGCAATAGCTCTGTACAGTTGAGAGGTATGGTAAGCACTGTGTAGGTTACTCCAAGCTGTGTACTGTCCATATGTATGGCCCCATGTCCATGACCTGTACAGCTTTCCTACATTAACAGATATTGATATCTGGACAGTGTGTACAACTCCCACCATAGGTGTAGCTGACATGCAGAATAGTTGGCACTGCAGTTCTTGGACAATGGCCCTGTCAAAGACAGTACTGTACCTAGGCCACTATGACACAATAGCCGTAAGTGCTGGCCACATCCTGGCAGTATTAACCATACATATACATAGCTCACTGACCACTGCATATTGTGGACATGCAGCAAGTTGTCATGTTGATTGGGACTGCCCTGTCAATGTGTGCTCTGCTGCTATTTCCCTACAAACATACGTTACTGCATTTGTATGGGAATATGGGTGTGGGGGGGGTCACACCCGTCAACTGCACACATTTGCACAGACTGTGCTGATATCTGCTTTACATTTTGGTTCCATTTAGCATAGTATTGTGTCCTGTCTTGGAGACTACTGGCATATCACGTAAGACCACAGGACAGATTGTAATGGTTTACATTTTAGTTTCAGACTTCTTACCCTTCAGAGCCTTACTGCAACTGCATGACCTGCTGTGCTATCACTGTGCTAGCCTATAGGGGGTTATTTCATCATTGTCACCATTTGTGGGCCTTTGCCAGACATTTCTTTATGGTTTTCTATGGCTGACTTGCTGGGTGAGTATGGGACCCCCACAGTGACATCCATGCCTGTAATCTATGACCCCGCCACATATACTGCAGTGGGATTTTTTACCTTAGGTACTACTGAATAGTGTGGGGAAGCCAGTATTGGGCAAACATTTCCTTGTGTCTCACATAGCTGCCAGTTGTCTACTGCTATCCCAGTAGGCCACCCCATTCATTTGCATGCATGCAGCGATACCATAGATATGGTTCCAGAACATACTACTCCATTCATTTATTGTTAAGAAGACTGACTTACCTTGTGCCAGCAGCAGTTGTAAGGATGGTGCTTGAGGGCTGCCTATGTTGGATGCATGCAGTACACTGCCTATACATGGTAAGATACAGGTAGTGTGATGTGTGTGGCATCCATTTTACTGTGTGTGTAAGTCAGAGAGAGGGTCAGTCCCTGGGTCCCTACAGTGTCAGTGTGTTTGCTATGTGTTACCTCTTTGCCAAGGCCAGGGCATACTGGGCATGCCTCAGTCTGCCTACAGAAACTGGCTCAGGGGGTTCCTCCTCTGAGTCCCTCTGTGCCTGTGGGGACCTTGGCAATGGTGGTGGGCTGTGTGGCCCTTCCCCGTGCTGTTCCTGCTGCAGCTGTTTACACAGGCTCATACTGTGTAGCATGGCACATACTATGAACATGTGTGCACATGTGGCTGGAATGTACTGGAGGGCTCCACCAGATATGTCAAGGCAGCGGAACCGTGACCTGAGCATCCCAAACACATGCTCTATAATGATCCTGGTTTGTGCATGTGCCTCATTATGGCATTCTTGAGTGGGTGTGTGTGCATTTCTGATGGGTGTCATCATCCACGGCTCCAGTGTATAGCCAGCATCCCCACCAGATGGCCATACAGGCTATCCCCCCAGCAAATCCCTGGTACAGCTGTGAGGAATGCCAGATGTGGGACTTCTCATAGCTTCCAGGGCTGCCAGCACACACATTAGTGATAATGCCCAGGGCACTGCATATGACCTGGAACATGATGTAGTGAAAGCCCTTGCAGTTTATGGAGACCCTACCCTGTTCAACAGGTGGTGCTTTGATGTGGATATGCATGCAGTCTATGGCACCCAGTACTTCCGGGTAGTCTGCTACATGGGTGGAAGAGATGCATTTTGGTGGTCCTCTCCTCACGGGTGCTGGGGAAGTAAATGTACTCACTGGCATGTGGTAGCATAGCACCCAGAACTGGTGGAGTACCCTGGATGCAGATGTCTGTGAGACCCCCATGATGTCCCCAGTAGGTCTTTGGAAAGTGCCTGTAGCTAGTATTCCTAAGGCTATAACATACCTTGGTATCCACTGGGATGGGTTCCCCTCTGTTGGCTCTGGGTTTGAGGTGAGGGCAGCAAAGCTCGATGAGTTGCTGAAGTATGTCCCTGTCCACCCTGTAGCCCACTAGTATCTCCAGATCATGTAGCCCCTGGTAGGTTACCCTGGGTATGAACACTCTTCTCCTCCTCCTCAGTCTGGGGCAGTTGACAGCATTATCCTCCTCACCGCTCTCAGCCTCTAGCATAAACTGATGTATCAAAGCGACAGCAGCCCCTAACATTTTGTCAGTTAAAATTCCCCTAAGTGTGTACAACATGGTGCAGAGTTTGTAGAAAAAAAGAGACTGAAAGGTGTTTGCATAGTTTATACTGTTGTGCTGCAGATGCTGCCTGTATGATTGGCATTCCACCTGCCGGCTATATGATTTGCACTTGATTGCTTTTATTGTGCTATTTCCCATTTTATTTCCCCATTTCCACCCCTTTTAAGCCCCACGGCGTGCCGTGCAAACCCACTGCCCAAATGTAAAGAGTTCTGCTATTTCCGTTTTTTTTTTAAGAGCCGGTGTGCGCCACGCAAACCCGTTTAGCTACAGTAAGCACTTTTAAGCAGAAATGGCCCTCCCCTGGACATGAACACACTCTTCATTTTATGGAATAAGTAAATACAACCTCATACACACTCCCTTGCTTTGATGTGCTTAGCTAAGCTCAAATGGAAGCTGTGGGGCTCCAATGTGCTTGCACCAAGCATGACACACACCCTTTTCATGTCAGCTGTTTCTCCTGCTTACACTACTGCCTTACAGCTCCTAAATGGTTAGGTGCATCCAAACAATGGTCTCCCATTTTGGTATTCAGTAAAATTTGCTCGTATGCATACCCCACTACCTTAGTCCCTTGTTACACCACTACACCAGAGCCTTTCTCCTTAGCTACCAGTGTTACCTGTTATTGTTTTGATTCTGCATGCTATGCACTATAATGGCAAAATGCAGATTTCACTTAAATTGATTTTTTACATTTTTTAAAAATTTTTTGCATGATCTTGTTTGCATGCTGCTGTGCTATGCTTAAACGGCCGAAATCGGACCAAAGAAAATAAACTTTGATTTTTATAATTTTGCAATTCTTTTCCATGCCAATGGCCATATTTCTGGCCATTGGCATGCCTAATGATCATAATACATGCTTTACTTTGAGCTGTCATGCCCCTGTTTTGATTTTTGCAGAAATGTACACGGTCAGTAACCAAATAAATTTCTGCAACGGACACTGTTCTGGCATGGATGCCTGCCTGCTTACTGAATCACTAATTCACCTCATTTGCATGGTTTTCACCAGCAAATGAGGTAATTAGCATTATTCAGTAGTGTCTGTGCCAGAATACTGCTGGCAGGCTCGTGCACACCCCCAGCTTTATTTACTGAATTGATCGGGAGCCATATTCCATGCAGAAGCTGCTGCACTATTCTGGCAAGGAAAAATGTTTTATTGAATCCTGAGGATAGTATATGCTGAGGCCTTTTATGTTGCCAAGGTACATGTATTTACCTATTATCAGCATTCATCTTTGTGGAGACACTGTTGCAAAGAACTAAAGAAAACATGGAACAGAGGACATATAAAGGAGACTGTTTCTGTTCCATGTCAATAACTAGCAAGTCATGGGGACTCTATGCTCCAGACCAGAAGTGTATCCCTCACTGGTAAGATCAGACCATAAACTAATCTCACTGGATATTCACATCCCGACTCCACCCCCTGCCCTGAAAACCACAGTGAAAAACTTCTCTAAAGCAAATTTCACACTCCTCAAAACCGAGGTGGAATCCTTCAAAGCCCCCAGGCCTGTGGGAAATACGGCCCAGACCGCAGAATCCTTTATAAACGCATTCTATGAACACCTTCAGGAATGCATGGATCATGCAATCCCAAATAAAACCAAGACCCAATCCTCCAAAGGCAGACGTTCTGTCTGGTGGACCCCAGCCATAAACAAACTACACAATAGAAGGAGGAAGCTACTACATGATAGAGCAAAATCCCAAAAAGGGAAGGCATCTCTGATTAGTATTAGCAAAAAATTACAGGCACTCATAAAATCGTCTAAGGCCAGCTTCGAGAGAAAAATTGCACAGGACACTAAGGATAATCACAAGGCTTTCTTTAGTTATGTTAGGAACCTGGGTGGGAATTCCCAGATATGCTCAGAATTAGTCCAAAATGAAAAAAAAATACACCAAACCCACAGACATTGCCAACATCCTAGCTGACAGGTTCAGCGGAACCCCCCCCCCCACCAAAAGGGCAAATATCTATCCCAGCAGAGTGCTGCCCCCCTGACATCTCAGATGCTCAGGTAAGAGCTGCCCTCTCCAAAGCAAAAAACACAGCATCAATGGGACCAGATGGTGTCCCGGGCTGCCTCCTACATGAACTCCAAGAAGAGCTAAACCCAAACATAAAACTACTGTTCAGTCTCAGCCTTACTACAGGATATGTACCCAAAGAGTGGCGTACAGCAACAGTGCTCCCTCTCCACAAAGGTGGTGCCTCAATGGATCCTGGAAACTATCGCCCCATAAGCCTGACTAGCTTGGTCTGCAAAGCTATGGAAAGGATCATCATGGACCTCATAAACAAAGATATTGGGGACCTACAGACACTGGATCCTACCCAGTTCGGCTTTGTTAAGGGCAGATCCTGCCTCTTAAACCTGGATGATTTCTTTGAAACAGTCACCAAGGCCATCGACGAGGGGAAGGTGGTCCACACAGCCTACCTGGACCTCGCAAAAACCTTTGATACAATACCCCACTTGGGCATTATAGATAAGCTCACCAGCTTAAATATAAACCCCTATGTCACTAGATGGGTTGCAAACTGGCTCAAGGACAGAACCCACATGGTTAGAATTGCTGGAGCCATGTCAGACTACAAACCAGTTACAAGTGGCGTCCCACAAGGCTCAGTCCTGGGACCTCTCTTGTTCGGTATAAATTTCTCGGAGGTACAGGCCAAGACGGAAGGACTATGGCTGACCAAGTTCGCAGATGACTGCAAACTGGGTGCCATAATCGACTCTCCAGCCGACACAAGCATCCTCCAAAAGGGCCTCATAGAAACAGACAACTGGTGCCAGAGCCATGGCCTCAAGCTAAACGCCAAAAAGTGTATAGTCATCCCCTTTGGAAAAAACAAAGTGCCCACAAATTACCACATAGGTGGTAATCCATTAAGTACAGAAGAAGTAATTAGGGACCTGGGGACCCAAGTTGATAGCAATCTCTCATTTGACAACCACGTGGCCAAAGTGGTTAGAAAAACATTTTATATAGCCCACCTAATCATGACGGGATTCACATCTAGATCAAGGGAGGTCATCGTGCCTCTTTACTCATCCCTCATCAGGCCCATAATTGAGTACAATGCCCCTTTTGGGATGTACCTTACCAGACACCTGCAGCAACTGGAAAGACCCCAAAAGTACCTCACCAAGAGGATCAAAGGGCTCAAACAGATGCCATATGCTACCCGGTTAAAGAAACTCCAGCTCTACTCAGTGGCATACCGCCTGCTCAGAGGCGATCTGTGCCTGACATATAAAGCCATGTCCAACCCGGAATTAATGGACATGCTGCACCTCAGAAAATCCAAATCCCATCGAGCTACGCGCTCGAGAGACTTGAACCTCAGCACTGAAATAAATACGACATGCCGGAGGGACAGATTCATAACCCAGAGGCTCCCTTCACTCTGGAATAAAATCCCAGTCCAGGTTAGGCAGAATCCCTCATTGACTCTCTTCAAGAGGAATCTTGATGAGTGGATGGGAGATCGTAGGTTTACCCCGGGTATCACTTCTGTGTCACTGTTAGACAGAGGCACAGTATACTAACCTCGAAAAAGGGCATAGCAAAATGAATTTAAAATGGGTGGCGAAAGCCAAACACACTCTGGCTAGGCTTATAAATGCCCTAGGGCAGATAGCCTAGTATGAACCTATGAACCTATAAGTATGAGTCCTGTGTTATTTTTTTCACAGGAAAGAGGCCACTACATGGACAAATTACGATTACAGAAAGGGACCCAGATGTCACAATTTGTGTTACAGTTATCTCTCTTCAGAGACTACATGTTAAAGTAAATGGTGTTGCAGGATTAGGCCTTTAGAGTTAAGCTACATAACAACAAAATGAATAGTATTAGACTGTAGTTCCTACATACATGGTACAATTAATTTATTTTTATAGTTTACTATAAAACAGTGCTTCTCCCATTATAAAGATGCAAAGCATCACAACTATATTAGCTAAATAATGCATAAGTTATGAATAGTCAAACAAGTCAGAATTCTTAAAAATACAAAACAGGACTTTTGAGAGGGAAAGGACCTTTTTACTTTTACCTTGACTTCTTAATGTACTTTATGTTAACATTTCTCTTCCATTTTGATCAGAAATGATATCACCTCAATGTTATTTTTGATCTGTTTGGAACTTCTTACTGAAAACGTGGTTAAACTATATCTTATACAATAAATTACAACAAATGTGGCTAGGATAACTATATGACTCAAATTTTGAACTCATACAATCTCTAAATAAATGCATTGTTTCATGCAAGCACCTTCCTATCTTACAAAATAAACATAGTAGTTTCTTGATAATTAGATGAAGACATTCTAAACTGTTACACAACTGACATACTGGTAATTTCTTATAACTGTTTTATAGATGCGCAATTGTTTTGAGGAAAAGTATTAGTCTAAGGAAAACCAGGAGAGATGTACATGCAAACTGTATGCACAAAATATTCATATTTTACTCATCGGGTACTTTTTTATTTCTGCAGTTATATTTTATGTGATGTAAAATATCATTAAACCACCTGACTCTTCAATTCATACTTTAAATGTAACTTGTACTGTACACATCTTACAACCAGGTGTCAAATATCATGCTTTATTATAAACATATAGGAAAGTACAGAAATACAAAGACTGGATAAAAATATACATTCAGTTGTTAGACTTTTGTGCAACACATTGTAAAATTCATATTAATTTATATATCTTAAAATTAGACACACATACATATAAATTTTAAATGGGAAAAATATCAAAAAGGGATAGGAGATCCCTGCTTCACATGTAAAGTACTATACCTGTATTGCACCTCTTAGGTTGATCCCAGTTTCAATGGCAATATAATATGACGCCTGAAGAAATGTTCGTTGAAGAAGTAGTGCAAAAAACAGGAGAACAGCTAAAACATATGCATTGGCTAGGAACTCTTGGGAAGAAATGAAATAAACACCCAACAATTTTACCTACAAGAAAATGCATAAAAATCTGTCAGAACCCTACAAAAGATAACAATATATCAAAACAGAAAACAATAAATATGAATTTCAGGATACATAAGCTACCTATATTTAATAAATTAAAGATAATTTTGCATACTGATACAAACTAGTGGACCACATATTTAAATGTACAAAAGCTTAAATACACCAACCTGTAAAAAACTATATAAAATGAAGTTACCCTTTGTGGACAAAGATGTTACCAATATTTTCTCAGACTTGCGAGTTTTTGCACAGAATGCCAACCATTATTACCACTATATTAGCTGACAGCTTATAAGGAGTTTTGTAGAGAATATGTAAATCATGTAGTGTGTTTTGTGCTGGACACTCCATACCTTCAACAGGAACCAAATGCATCTGAAGGGTATTATCAGGTCTACTTAAAATGATGCCACAATTACTTGACAAGTAGAACAGAACTAATGGGACAGGTCATTCCCGCCATCACTTACTACAAGTCTTCTCAAAATGCCAACCTGAGCTTACACTAGAGATAAGACTGCATCATTTAAATTTGAACTTCTACTTGTCGTCTGCACAGACCTGTAAATGGAGTTCTAAAAACAGAGATGCAAGCTGCTAAATAAATATCAGTGTCCAGGAAAAAAATATCGAAATGATGCTCTGATAAATAAAAGTAACATCATCTGGGAAACACACTAAAAGGAAGTGGGGTTTTATATCTCTGATCTCACATTTTTTGAGAAAAGGCAGCAATATGATAATGGTATTTATTTAAGGCATCTGAAAAACCTTAAAACCTATATTTCATGCCTTGGCAGTTTTCATTTATTTTCAGCTATTTTCAGAAAGGATTGCTTGAAAAAACAGTTATGCACGGCAGCCTTTATTTTTCTTTTTTTAACAGAATTGTGTTTGTTTTTCAAAAAAGAAACATGGATAACACATCATAACATCCTTCATATGCCAACTCCAAGAAACATTGAAACAAAATGTGTCAACCATGCCATTTTTTTCTTTTTTAACATTAATGCTGATCTATATAAAGCATATACAAACATACAGAACCCAAATCCTTTTGTGCATAACTATATACAAGAAGGCACTCCCTTGTATATGTTCCTGCTTTACTATTGTCATACAAAGATGGGAATACAATAGAGATTTATCAACATAACTTTCTAAAAGATGTTGCCATTGTACTAGTAATCTATGGGATGATCCTGCCTGCTTAAAGGAATACATGATTTTGCTCAGGTGATTTCATAGAAAATCATCTAGATTCTCAACTGATGGGACCATTTTCTTTTTACAATGTTGCACTTGCAATGGTCCACCACACCTCTACAGAACAGTAGATGGCTCAACCAGTACACTGTGCTTTCTTCAAGTCAAGAGCAAGGGACATCTACAAAACTTGCAGGATGCTTCCATGTTTCCTGCAGACATTATGCAATCCAAGTGACCCCCCCCCAGCTCTTCAAGTGAAGAGCAGGAAAAAAAGCCCATTCCTTCTACTAGCACACCAACCAGGTAGCCAGGTACATCACGTAGCTTCTCTCCCTCCTTCTCCAAAAAATCATACCCTCCTTCCTCACATTTTTTGTAAATAATAATAACAACAATAACAAAACAACAATAATAATAATTATTATTATTATAATAATAATTTTTTTAATTTATTTTTTAATGTAGACAATAGTTGCTACATTTTATATCCTGCAGGGAGTGATACAGCACTCAGGCTTTAGTTAGAGGAAAAAAACACTTTCTCACTTTAAACTATAGTAAACAGTTGCTGCAGTTTATACTCTGCATGGAGGTCTACGGTGCCCAGGTTTTAGTTAAAAAAAATATTTTTAAACTGTAGCAATGGTTGCTGCAATTTATACCCTGCAAGGAGTGCTAGGTTCTCAGGTATTTTAGTTTAAAAATAAATATATAGGTCCACTTTTTAATTTTGAAAGATCAAAATCTCGAGTTTTGACATACCGAACTCAAAACATCAAGATTTTGGAATCTCAAAAGTAAAAAGTCCGACCAGAAAAAAAAAAAAACTAAAATAATGTTTTTGCAGGGGGGCAAGTAATAAGTAATTGTAACAAACTGCTTTCTACAAATCTAGTCAGCAGTTGTAACAGTTTATACCTTGCATACAGTGCTACAGCGCTCAGGTTTTAGTTAAGAAAATTTTTTTTTAAAACTGTTGTAAACTGCTTGCAATAATGTTGAAAACAGTTTGCTACAGTTTACACCACATACAGAACACTACAGTGATCTGGTTTGATCTCAAATGCAATACCAGCTTTTAAAAGTCAGTATTGAACTAAAGAGTGATGGGGATGATCGACGGCCAATTGTGCACTATAACACTTTGCACCTAAGGCAGCTGCTCTTTTCGCCCTACTCTAGCTATGGAATTAAACTGAAGGTCTGGTATGTCTTTGGGAAGGATGTCAAATAGCCAGAATTCCCAAATGAACATTACTGTAACTCCTAGGGCCAACTTCAGCTTCTTTAGAATCCCATACAGCATCAGTCTTGGAGCATCCGTAGAATATGTGGATATTTTCTACCCCATCCTAATTACATTTCCAGCAGCTGCTATTCCACAGTGACCCCATTCTCTATTGTCTATGGGAGTGAGATACCATCTGACCAGAATATTTAACTCTGTAGTCTTACTTTTATAAGGGTGTTTTAGTAGCTGATACATTTTAGTGGGTGGTGGCAAGTGGTACTACTGTATAGTCTGGGTAAAAGGGGGACAGCCGGAGAACATGTGCTAGTCTTCCCCAGGAGTGTCTATGTGGTTGTATATAACTGTTATCTCAAAGTGTGTGCGTATGTGTGTCAGCAACTTGGGCAGGGACACGAAGCACTGGTTGGACAGAGAGGGTGGTGGAGGTTTTAGCTTGCCCGCTAGGCTGAGATCTGAACCCTATAGCTGTACCAGTGGGGAGTCTTATTGAATATCTGGAGAGAAAAAGAGAAACCAGCCCCAGACTGACTTTGATCTCTGTGTGCTCTTAAGGGAAATTGCACTTTACGGTGTTTGTATTTATTATCCTTTCCCTATATGGACGTCCTTCACTGGTGATAGTGGTGAGGATTGAAGCTCCTTGATTGCTGGGCCAATGCACGGGCATCATATATTAATTGGTGGTAGTGGTGGAACCATCCACACCACATATTAACTGGTTGGCAAATACCAATTGGCTTGTGGTGGTGTGGGTAGTGTGAATTCCTGTAGCTTGTGTACAGTGATCACTGAATGTGTTTCTGTACTCTAAATCAGCCACGCAGTGAAGACTCAGAGTTCAGATCACAATTGTTTTATTTCTTTTGTTAGCTTAGTTAATCAGGGACAGCAGGCAAGCATGTCAGCAGAGGAGTATCGAAAGCTGACAAAGAGCCAGCTGGCTGAGATGTGGCAGGCTAAAGGACTGGTGCATGGAAACCTGACTAAGGCAGACATGACTACAGCTTTGGTCACAGCTGCATCAGAAAACAGCAATCAGGAGGACGATCAGACTGGCAGTGGAGATGTACCACACTCAGAGAATGGACAGCTCAACCTTTCTGCAGAGGACTTAAAAATCCATCTGGAGCTAAAGAGTCTTGAGATGGAGGCCAGGTGTTCGGAAATAGAAGCAGTTGACAGACTGAGGCATCTAGATAGTGAGGACAATGAAAAACTGCTATGCCTGGAAGTTGAGTAAAATTAAAGGCAGAGGCAGCATGAAAAAGAGATGCTGACTCTTCACCAGACTCATGGAGGAAATGGGGAAGGGAGTAACTGGACCCCTGAAGCACAAAAAGTCAGTAAATTTCTTCTGCAGTTTACAGAGGGGGATAATTTTGATAGTTTCATTCATATGTTTGATAGGCTATGTAAACAGTATGATGTTGACCAAAGGCTCTGGGTACGGTTCCTGACCCCCTTACTCCATGGTAAAGCTGTAACTGTGTTGTCTAAAATTTCTGATCAGGAATGCTTTGAATATGCTACTGTTAAGAACTGCTTGTTAGAATATTTTAAGCTAACACTTGAAACGTATAGGAAAATGTTTTGTCAGCACAGACGGAAGGCAGATGAAAGTGTGTGTGAATATGTTGCTGAACCGAGCACTTATTTTCATAGGTGGATGAGTGAATGTCAGGTCACCACTTTTCAAGGGCTGACAGACTTTTTGGTAAGGGAACAAGCCCTTAGCACTTTGCCTGAGGACATGAGGATCTGGTTAGCTGATAGACAATGTGCTACTTCAGATCAGTTGGGGTAGAAGGGAGACCTATATCTAGCAAGCAGGGCATCCCTGCACAGGAAAGGGATCCCCAGTACTACTCATGGGTCTAAAGGAGCCCATGGTGGGCAGCACAGACTGCCCCAACAGAATCTGCCAGTAGCAGGGGAAGCCACTAGTCCAGGTATACATCCAGGACCTAGGGTTAAATGTTTTGAATGCAACCAATGTGGCCATTTGGCATACAGATGTCCACGGAGGCAAGATAGGAAACAAAACGTGAGAGAGCCAGTAAGTGGGAAAGACAAAATGCCAATAGTAGATTGTCTTGAGACAACAGGGGCACTGAACTTCCACCCTGCAGATGCCCTGATAGGGAAGGATTTTGATGAGGCAGTACCATGTGTTCATGCAGTTACATGCAGTCAGGCTTCGAGACAAGCATGTGGGCTTGGTAGCCTGGGGGAGACCTAGACAGACCACATACTTGCAGCCAGGACTGGTGAGATGGTTACTTCAGGGAGGAAACTACACTGTAGCAGTAAGACTGAAGGTGAGCCACTGCTGCTTGTGGGTACTGATGTTCCCTTGGACAGAGTGACTGCAAAGGTAGAGGTGAGTAGTAGTACCCAGGCTGACAGAGAGCAACACTGTTAAGAGGATGTCAGACTTCCTGTGGAAGGGCAGCTGGGAAGGGTTACAAAGAGAGAGTTGAGACGGACTCAGCTCCCAGACCCTACATTACAAGGACTGAGAGAGGTAGCTAGGGAGAGACCTGATTCTCAAGTGAAGGGGGAATCTGTATACTGGGACAAAGGGTTACTGTATAGAGAGTGGACCCCTGAGGGAGGGCTAGAAGGTGAGAGAATACAGCAGTTGGTAGTGCCTAGAGCCTACCATCTGTCGCTTTTAGCCACAGCCCATGATATTCCCTTTGCAGATCATATGGGCATAAAACATACAAAGAGACATATTATGCAGACCTTCTATTGGCCTGCAATTTCCACAGATGTAACAAGGTGCTGCAGGACCTGTGAGCAGTGCCAAAAGGTAGACAAGGTGAGAGCTCCTTTGATGCCTTTGCCTGTGATTGAAGAGCCATTTCAGAGGGTAGCTATGGATATTGTGGGGCCTCTGAGTACCCCACATTCCAGAGGGAAAAATTATATCCTTGTGGTAGTGGATTATTACACAATACCCTGAGGCAGTGGCTTTGTCCTCCATTGAGGCAGAAAAGGTGGCAAAATCTTTGTTATAGACTTTCAGCAGGTAGGTTTCCCAAAAGAAATACTGACTGACAGGGGTGTCAGTTTCATGTCAGACCTGCTGACTTGTCTGTGGAAGTACTGTGGGGTGAAGCACATGAAGACCACCCCCTACCATCCCCAGACAAATGGTCTTTTTGAGAGGTTAAACTCTAAAATCAAGTCCATGATATGGGCATTTGCAGACCAGGTTAAGAGGGAGTGGGACAAATATTTGTCCCATCTGTTGTTTGCTTACAGAAAGGTTCCACCACAATCCACAGGCTTTTCACCATTTGAGTTGATGTATGGGCAGAGGGTGAAGGTACCTCTAGATTTAATTCGAGATGAGTGGGAAGGTGAGTGTGTATCTCACAAGGAGTCTGTTGTGGCATATGTCCTAAGCCTCAGGACCAGGCTCAGGGAACTCATGGGCTTGGCCCAGGAGAACCTGGCAGAAGCCCAACAACAGAAAAATGTATGGTATGACAGGAATACTTGAGCTAGAGAAAATGCTGTAGTGCAGCAGGTAATGGTTCTCATTCCTGTCAGACACAAAAAGCTGCAAGCAGCCTGTGAGGGACCCTACAAGGTGGTAAGAAAGGTAACTGATGTTAACTACATGGTATAACTGTTAAGGAGAGGCAGGGGCACAAATTGTACCATGTTAACATGATGAAACCTTACCATGTTAGGGATACCCTTGTGCTGAGCATTTGCAGTGGATTGCAGGAGGAGTCTGAGGGAGATCTGGTGACTGATCTCCTCAGTGAGGGTTGGACTGACACCTCAGTGGAAGGGGTAGCAATGTCCCAGCAGCTATTTCCTACACAGGTTCGAGAAATCTGAGCAGTGTTACAGGAGTTTAGGAACATGTTCACTGGGAAACCAGGGTTCACCCACCTGGTGCATCACCAGGTGGATACGGGACCCCAAAGGCCTATTATGTAGGCCCCTTATAGGGTGCCTGAGAGAGTCAGACCCTCTGAGGGAGGAGATACAGGAAATGTTGGAACTAGGGGTAATTCAAGAGTCCAACAATCCCTGGGCTTCCCCAATCATGCTTGTGCCAAAGAAGGATGGCAGCACCAGGTTCTGTGTGGACTACGGGAAATTAAATAGTCACACAGAGTCAGATGCTTATCCCATGCCTAGGACAGATGAGGCCCTAGAGCAGCTGGGTGAGGCTAAGTATCTTACAACCATGGATCTTACAAAGGGTTACTGGCAGGTGCCCTTGACTCCCAGTGCTAAACATAAGTCAGCCTTTGTGACTTCTTTTGGCTAGTATGAGTTCACAAAGATGCCCTTTGGGATGAAAAATGCCCCAGCAACTTTCCAGAGGCTGGAAGATTACATCCTAGCAGGAGCAGGAGGGTTTGCCCTTGATAATTGAGATGATATTGCCAGCTACAGCCATTTCTGGCAAGAGCACCTTCAACATGTCAGGGAGGTGCCGGGCAGACTACAGAGGGCAGGGTTGACCATTAAGCCCAGCAAAGGTCAGGTGAGTATGGCAGAGGTCTCCTACCTGGGACATAGAGTGGGGAGTGGTAAGATCAGGCCAGAACCTGCCAAAGTGGAAGCCATTCAAGCATGACCTGCACCTGTTACCAAAAAGCAGGTGAGGGCATTCTTAGGGACAGCAACGTACTACAGAAAGTTTGCCTCCAGTTATAGCATCATAGCTGCTTCCCTCACAGACCTGACAAGGCAAAACAGCCCAGATAAGGTAGTGTGGACTCCAGCATGTGAGCAGGCATTGCAGGAGGTTAAGGAAGCTTTGGGAGGACCCCCTGTGTTAGCCAGTCCAGATTACAGCAAATAATTTGTTGTGCTGATGAATGTTTCAAACCATGGGGTGGGGGTGGTACTTAGCCAGATTTCTTCAGAGGGAGAAGAGCACTCAGTGGTTTATCTCAGTTCTAGGCTCCAACCCAGGGAGGAGTGCTAACACAGCTGTAGAAAAGGAATGTCTAGTCATAGTGTGGGCAAAATTCACTGTAGTGACAGATCACAATCCCATAACATGGTTAAACAGGGCCAGCCAGCAAAATGCCAAGTTGCTAAGATGGAGCCTATGGTTGCAATCATATATATCAGTGCAGCACTGCAGTGGGATTAGCAATGCCAACACAGATGGGCTCTCAAGAGAGGGAATGGGGTAAGTTTAATCAGATAGACCTAACTCTCTCAAGCAACGCTTCTCAAGGGTCACTTGAAAAACCAGCTTGAGTTCTCTGGGGGGGGGGTGAAGATAGGTGAAGGCTGCAAGCCTAGCTAGAAAGAATATTGTAGATAATCTGTCATTTGTAAATATTAATGTAAGCCACAGGCTTGTTCTCTTAAATGTGAAAAGACTGTATTGGATGTTGAACTGAAAAAGATGCAACAATATTGCACTCTGCTGTAGGAAAGCTGAAAAGTCTAGCATTGTAAAATTCTTTGTTCTAAAACTCAGAGCCGAGATGTCTAGAGGGAGGCATTCTGCCTACTGTTTTGAGGCCAGAGTTAATGGCTAGAATTTACATGTATAATTTCTTTTATTGCTCTGGCTTCCTGACCAGCTGCAAGATCAAAAGGGCTATTAACCTCTGAGTTTCTGTTAGGCTGGGAACCAGAAAGAAATGGTGTAATCTGAAATGAACCAGTGGTACTGAGTTATCAATTTAAGGTTAGAAAGAATGAGGGCATTGAGCATTTGTCTTGAGAACATCCAACTCACTAGCACTGCCTGTGTTCTAGATGTAAGTTTATGTTAGAACTGTGTTTTCTCTTAAACATAGCAAGGAACTAGGAAGATTAGATTAGTTTTTTTTTTCTTTACTGATTTCAGAACTTTTCTACTTTATTATTTTAAGTATTTCTCTGTGATCTCTGAACCCTTGACTAGCACTGTGTAGTAAAAAGTATTGTCTTGTGGTTTTATTATTTATTATTAAATAGTTTTAAACCTTTCAACTGTGGCTATTTTGTGTAGAGATAATTTAAGCTCTAGAGTGCATTGCATGTATATATTGATACTAAGTCACTCCAATAAGCCTTGACCATTCAGTTGTACTTACCATTTGGATAATAATATTGCACAGTATAACTGGGCACCCTTTCATAAGGGGCTTTTAGTAGCTGATAAATATTAGTGGGTGTTGGGAAGTGATCTACCATATAGTCTGGGTAAAAGGGGAACAGCTGGAGAACCTGTGCCAGCCTTCCTCAGAAGTGATAGATAGTCTCTGTCCCAGAGACTTCCCATACTCTGGAATAAACTACCTATCTATATCAAACAAAGCTCCTCATTAGTACTCTTCAAGAAAAATCTTGATGATTGTATAAGAAATAGGAAAGTCATCCTGGGGATCACTTCTGTGGCTCTGCTCGACAGTGGCACAGGAAAATAATTTTCTTGGGTGGCAAAAGCCAGGGTACCTTTTTGGCTGGGCTTGTATAGGCCCGAGGGCCGATAGCCTAGTACCTACCTATGAACCTATGAGTGTCTTTGTGATTGTATGTAACTCTTATCTCAAAGTGTGTGTGTGTGTGTCAGCTACTTGGGCGGGGACACAAAGCACTGGTTGGACAGAGAGGGTTCTGGAGGTTTTAGCTTGCCCACTAAGCTCAGATATGCACCCTATAGCTGTGCCAGTGGGGAGTCTTATTGGGGATCTGGAGAGAAAGGGAGAAACCTGCTCCAGACTGACTGTGATCTCTGTGTGCTCTTTAGGGAAATTGTACTTTACAGTGTGTGTGTATTTATTATCCTTTCCCTATAAGGACGCCCCTCACTGGTGTTAGTGGTGAGGACTGAGGCTCCTTGATTGTTGGGTCAGTGCACGGGTGTCACAACTTTCATGCATACATTCTGCAGTAAAAGTATAGTAATCAGCCCATCTTTAAAATTAGTGTATTCTGAACTCTAAAAGAAGATTAGATACATCTTTTTCCAACCACTTAATGAAAGACAACATTTAGTATAAGAAATAATGCCCAAGAATATGGGCATTACAGGGAAATAAAAGACTATCCAAGTAAGTTTTAAATCTAAATCCCACATGTGGAGGGCTTCTCGTCTTCTGAAAGCCCAATTGTTTCTCTGTAACAATCACCTTTGAAAGCATTATTTTGCTTAGAAAATAGATTTTTTTTAATTTTTTTCACGTTATATTTATATGCCTCTTTTTTTCTTTTGATTAAAAGTATTCCTACATATTTTTAGTCAAATGAGAAAGAAGCATATACAGACTAATTAAAGTAAAAATACATAAACGTATCAGTGTAATATACAAGCCATGCATTCCTGTCTGTGCTTTTCAGCTGTTGCAGGATAAGCTATGACAAGATGATCTCCTGTATCCCCATGCAAGCTCTCAGATAAATCTCACTGCAATAATACTATAGGCATGATTCTAAAAGATGTGTTCTAAGTTTAAGTGACATATTCTAGGGAAAGCTTTATAGATAACCCTTATACCGAATTAAGGCATTTATATGCAGAATAGCTAGTTTTAGGCCAATTGGGCATATTTGGCCCAACATGACCCCACTCCCTCAGGAGCCCTACACTAGGCTATAACAGAATTATCATGCCTTATGAGGATGAGATATTTGCTTGATAGACCAGAGCAAAGTGCAAGGCATTTTCCTACTGTTAGTCTTTCTCCCACAACTGTAACTAGTCATACTAGTGGAGCAGGTTGCATTTATTGTCATGTACAGTAGAGAGTTGATTATCTGAACCTGGATTATCAGAAATGTCAGTTATCAGAAACAGCCTTGCGAAGTTTTCGAGCAGGAAAAATCATAAAGCAGGAATATGTAAACATTATATGTATTCGTTTGAGCATGTTTTTTGAGCTTGTAGCCGGCTCATGTGTGAAAAATACACTTTACTGTCTACTGGAATCGCTGAATGTTTGAAAGTGTATTCCTGTTTGCAAAAGAGAACAAGATTTTAGATGTTTTTTATCCAGTTCAATTATACGTTTGATTATCCGAACAATTTGATTAGCAGGACTACCCTAGGTCCAAATTAGTTCTGATAATCAACTCTCTACTGTATTGCACTAGTGGCTAGTGCAGAATTATATGTAATTGCACTATCATACCCCGTGTATAGCTTAATGCGCTAGTGACTCTTAAATTAAACCTTGTCTTGTCTTCCAGGAGAGTGACTGGAACAGAACAGAAAACCAAATGGTTAATCCAACCAGCTTGTGGGGAAAATCCTGTTGAACACTCAGCAAGAGCAGTTGACTACTATCGGAGAGTGAGCAGCTAGGTTTTCTTTTCTTTCTCTTGCTGACATTGGGTTTATGATTGGCTGCTAAACATTATAATTACAAGAAATACAGTCATGGGACTATGAAAACAAGCATTAGTAAACAATAAAAAAGACAGATACTGTGATTTGAGGTAACTTCTGATCATTAAGACTTGTGACAGAATGATAACAATTCAATAGTATGTCAGAAAAATGCTTGTTGTAGTCACTGGTAGAAGCAAAATAATCCCTGAGAAGTAATGCCCGCATGTGCATGTGTATGTTGAATGGGAGGAGGCAGAAATGGACAGGATAGTGATTCAGTTTGTTGAAAATAGGAAAACAGTAACATAAACAGTTTCACTTTTAAAGGTACTGCATGGGTATCACAGTTTCAGAATCACATACAAAATAGGGTGCAAGCAGAAACTTAAAGACAGAAAATAGTTCGACTGGACTAGGGAGGGTTTTATGCAAAAGTATATTACTAGCTGAACAATTTATGGAGTTCTGCGTGTTCTCCCTATATCCACGTAGGTTTCCTTAAGGCATTTTGAGTTTTTGTCACCTGTCAAAATGTGATGCTTAGTGACTACTATAAATTATCCAGGCATGTAATCCTTACTTTTGTCTGTCACCTGGAAAATGGCTGTAAAATATCTGCATGTATTAGTCCACTTACCTAGTTTAACACTTACCCAGCTTTTGGTAGTGTCAGTGTCTCAACAAGTAGCACATTTGCCACTGGCACAGGAAGAACAGAAGGCTGTGTGGTCCTATTCCCACCCCAGGTGATTTAGTTAATTCTGCTGTACTGACAGAACAATGCAGCATAAGGGGTGTGCTGCATTCTTGAGTGTGCTGTCCTTTGAATGAGACATTAAACAATGGTCCCATCTACTTGAGCTGATGGTAGTTCAGGTGTATATAAAAGATCACATGGCACTTATCAAAATGAGAAAGGTATGTTCACTGGTGCTCTGCACAAATGTCCCTAGTTATTATAAATACCACCTCAGGTCTCCTCTGAAAAGGCACTACTAGGCTAGTGTGACTAACCCCATCAACAAAGGATAAATAAATAAATAAATAAATAAAAATGCACATTCAGAAACAGTTATAAGTAGAGTGATATGTGAGTAATGTCATTTCTAAGGCAATATAATTACTGTTATTAAAGTTGAGCATTCTGAGAAATTTCAACAATTATGTACAGTTCTGCGGAAACACACGGACTTTAACAGGGTGTGAGATAAGGGCAACAAGTAAATATCTCAACATATCCTTGTTCTGTTTCCCACTGGGTTTTTCATATGCAAAACATAAGGTGTGATTTGCAGCACCTCCAAAAGATATTCGTGTGTGTAGGGTACTTAATTTGCAAAGACACTTTTTTTCCCCATTTTTTTTTTTTTTTTTTGTAAAGTTTAGTAACCAAAAAAGAGCACTGATCCTGCTATACTGTTTTCAGGATCAGCATGGCAAATATACAGCCAAAGAAGTAAACTTTAATTTGATTTATTTTACTTATTTATTTTTACATTTGTTAACCAGATTAGTCCGACTGGGTCCAGAGAGCTCTTTTTCATTGCAGACCAGAGGAGCAAAGTTCCAGGAAAGTAACTAGTAAAAATAAGAAAAAAAAACTAATAATTCAAGTTGTAGGATACTTAGTACAAAACAAAGAAAGAGAAATATACAACAGGAATATTTACAAGGCAAAAGTACAGTAATTTGAAACTGCAGTAGCAATATGTTTGAGAAATTTGGTTAGCATTGTTATATATGTACAAGGAAATATAGCAATGCCTTAAAATAAAAAATATTTTCTAATTAAGCAAAAACCGTTGACATGGTGTGGTATACTGAAGATTTACCCACGGTTGGTATGGTTTAATCATGAGGGCGAAGCCCATGTGATTAAACAACGGCAACCGTGGGTAAATCTTCACTATACCACAACCACTGAGTCGGTCATTGTTATTATACAATGACATTATTTAAGAAAAAAAAGACTTACTTTTCTTGAATAATGTCTTTATATAATGGCGGATTGCTGTTCTTCTGCTGGTTATGTTATACTGAGTCAGCATTTTGATGTACTGGGCATGTGTATGGGACTTGCGTTCCCACACATGCCCAGTACATCAAGGCTTTGAAAAGGAAGCAGCGGAGAAAAGAAAGTCTCCGTTGCTCCGTTTTCTTTCTCGCTCTCTCTTTTTTTTTTTTTTTTTTTTATTGTAAAAAAAAAAAAGTTTTGGGGCAGTTTATATCAACGGAAAAAAGTCCGGGCGACCGGACCTTTTTCTGTTGGTATATTGTGGGATTTACAATGGGCATGCTGGTTGGGCTGGCCAATCAGCGTGCACATTTTAGAATATTAATAGGGAGGAATTGTATAATATGCAATATACGATTCCGAGTATCATCATGACATAGTACATCAAAGATGTATTTAATCGCGTAGGTATTAACAGCAGTGAGAGTAATATGTGTGGAAAGTGTTGATAAGCAATACGTGGCAGATATGTTAATCGAAAGAAGAAAAATTCATTGGGTTATTTCCTGACAAGTACAGATACATGCATGTTGGAGATTCATTTTTAGTTGCTTTTTGAATTCGCCACTTTTGGTAGTGGAGCAAAGGGACAATGGAAGTTTGTTCCATGAGTATGCAATTGAATGACTGTAAAGTATTTTTCCAACATTTTTCTTTGGATTGCTCACATGAAGTAGGTTTTGTTGTGTACTTCTGAGATCACAATTTGGTGTGTAACGTGTAAGTATGGATGTAAGGGCAGGGCAGGAGTTGGGGCTATTCAGGATGCTATGCGGAATTTGTAGTTGTGATATATGAAGCATGTGGGGGAGTTCAGGCCATCTTAAGCTTTTTAGGAATATGCAATGATGTGATTTGTAGCTATTACTGGCTGAAAATCTGGCTATCTTGTTATAGGTGGATTCTAGAGTATTTTGGAGGTTAGTAAGTATGGCAGCAGCATATAGCAGGTATGGTAGAATAAATGTTTGAGCTAGTATAGGTCTAGATTTGTTAGGTATATATTCGTTGTTACGGTATAGAAGACCTAGGGCAGGATTCACGAAGCCTCCGTGTAAGAGATACAACGCTTACACGGAGGCTGCAGTTAAACGGTGTGACGTCAACATGTCATGCATATGCATGAGGGCATGCTGAATCACACCTAAGGCTAACACGGTCTGTGGAAGACAGTAGGGGGCGTGTCCGTAGGCCGAGCCCTGCAAGCGGACACGCCCCCAGAAGAGTAAAAGTGCCCAAAGTAAACCCCCACGACAGAGTACATGGAAATGTGAATAAACACAACACAACACATGCCCCCACAGACTATGAACATAAAATCATATAAATGAACATGTTTAATATTTTTTTTAAACTGTAAAGATGTTTGCCCGTGAGTGTGCTCGTTTGCGCGGGCGTGCCCGTAGCTCAGCCACAGTTAGCAGTAAGTGGAAAAGCATATAAGAACTAACTATGCAAAGTAAGCAAAAAAGCAATAGCGTAGCGGTAGAGACGTCGGCTGAAGAGCAGGCAGTCATGGTTCGAGCCCCCGCAATATCAATTTTTATTTTTAGTGAAATAAGCACGAAACAAGTCCCTGACACATATGTACACATATAAAATTATACTTGATGTAAAATGTAATGAAATAGGCCAGTTATTGTGAAGAAATGTGAGATAACAAAATAATAACAAATGCCAGATGTGCCCATAGCTGAGCTACAGTTTAACAAGTTGAGTGCATCTGCCCGTAGGTGAGCAGTGATTTAACAGGTGCAAAATGAGTGCCCGTAAGTGAGCAATGGTTCAATAGGTGCAAAATGAGTGCCCATAGGTGAGCTGAGCATAATATGCGTGCTTACAGCCAAATGTAGCGTACACCAGCGTAACCCGTTTGCGCGTAGCTGCGCACCGCGCCAACAAGCTAACCGACGGGCAACGTTCAGCAAGCTGTAACAAAACTGCCTTTACACAGACACACCCCCTAGCCTGTCTAGACAGACATAAAATATAAAAAGCAGTGGCCATGTTCGAACCCAGGATACCATGCACCATACTCAAGGTACTGAACCACTAAGCCATGACAGCTGCACTTAGAAATGCAGTAATAGCAAATATATAGGAATGAATAGAAAGAGGAGCATGACAAAGCAGGTTTTGTGAAGCTGATACAATTCCAAAATGGCCAATCACAGATAAGTGCAGGAAAAACGGCATATATAAGCCCCATAGGCGGGAATACACAGCATAACCGATTGTAGAACTAACCTGCGGCCAGAATGTCAGGAGTAGGTGAGGGTAGTTGCTTCCGAGCACAGAGGTGGGGTGTTGAGGAGTCCAGATATATGGTCTGGCTCCTTGTCCACAATCATGAGGCCCAACTCATGCAGGGCCAGGTCCTGTGGGGAGCATATAGGGCTGAGGCGTGGGACCGGTTGGCACATGATCTCACCAGTGCCACAGGGATTCCAAGGACTGGTGAGCAGGACCGTCACCACCATGCGGATCTGAAGAGACATAAGCAGGACCAACTGAACCGTTGGATCCAGGAGGCCCGGCAAATGCCCAACGCCCCACTACTGAGTAAGTTACATTTAATTATGTGTGTAAGAAATTAACCTAGCTGATATTATGGAGATGTGTATTCCAATATTACTTTATTTATATTACAGCTGCAGGTGTCCATTCTGCGAACCGCAGAGCCTATGGCGATAGGCTGGTGCGGTTGCGCCACCAGGCAGGTCAGTAATCCTTCCCCTGTAACTGTAAAGAAATATAAAAGTATGACAGTTAGCAAAAGAGTGCAGTGTAGTCACTAAGTAATAAAATGTGCAAGTAACAGTGTAAGAGTGTTTGCAAGTAATGCTTGATTACAAAAGTGTGTTGCAGTCTGTAATCCAAACAGAAAAATGAAAATGTCTGAAATAAAGTCTGAAATAAAGATGCCCCACCTGTAATATAATAGTACACAACCTGCAGCAGGCTGAAAAGTACAGCTGCAGAAGATGAGCAAATCACATGTGTGAAATATAACCCTGTTGAAATACTGAAACATGACAGAAGTGAGACTGTTGGAAAGGATTGTAATAACTACAGGTAAAACATGTCAATAAAGCCTAGAAGGAAGTACCATCCTGAATTGTAAAATTAAAAGAAGTGAGAGAGTGTGAGAAAGAGTTAAGAATCCACCAATAAAGTAGTAATAACCCCTGAATAAAGTATACTGCAGTCAGTACAGAATGAAATGAATGTGACAAGCAGAACCAAACTGCAAAATGTGTTCAAAATGTTGTTGCAGCTGTAATGTGTATCCCAAAATCTGGATATGTTGCTCTCAGTCTGCAATATGCAGATAGTATGATTGTCTGAAATACCAAACATCCACAGTTGTCTATAGCTATATAAAGCAAATGTAGCAGGATGATGTAGCTGAACAAAGCCAGATATGAACGTGTATGAATAACAATAAAATGTATATTGATATAGCAGTAACAGTCCTATCACCAACTTGAAGTAGTTATCACATAGGAAACTGTAGGTAGAACAGTAGTGTGTATATATCTGCAGCTATTAGAAATGTACAGCATATGTATTGGTATTTGATGGTGTTAATTTATATTTTCCTCACCCTACCCTATAACCACATATAATCCATTCCACGTGAAATTGGTATGTGCAATCACAATTAACACCCCTGGACATTTGTCCTGTTGGGTCATACATATTTGCATGTACGTTGATGCATCTGCCCTGTTCATACATCCAAACCTGATGGCCTGTTGCCCATCAATCAACCCTGCATGTTGTTGGACTGTGTATTGCTGTTCAAATTATGCATGTGTTATGCTCGCTGTTCAATGGTGTGAATATCTGGGTGTTTGGTTAATGGGAATACTAATGCATGCTGTTACAACTAATTGTGAATGGTATTGTATGTTACTAACCCAAACTGTCATGACATAATGCAAAACATAGGACGACAGGGAAGGCGGGTTCCAGCGGACCCACCTCTCCCACCTCAGCTGGCGAGTGCACCTGGCAGCAGTGCCCAGTCTGGACCCTCCTCTGGTGGCCCTGTGCCACCTGCGGGTGGAAGCGCTGCAGGGGATGGGGCTCGTCCCCCCTCTGAAAGTGTGGCCGGAGGAGAACCACCACTCACCCTCCGTAGCGTCCGGACTGTGGTGCATAGGGAGATCCGGGAATCTGTTCTTGGGCCCCTACGCCAGCTTGAGGCACAGGTGGCACAACTTACGGGCATGCCTGTTGCCCGGCCTACACAGCCCCCAGCACAGCCCCGTCCTGGGCAGTGTAGGAACAGTGGCAACTGCCCATGGGTGGGGATATCAGTTCCACTGTTGCCATCTGTGGGCTCATGGGCTCTGGATATCCAAACATCCGTCCCCGTCAATTGTGTAACCCCCCCACACGTGTCATACACCGCCCCTGTATGCGTCTTGTTTGTCTTGTCTGTTGACCTACCCACCTGGAAGGTTTCAAATGTCACACCAAATTACAAACATATGCACAGCTGTTGCTGATGAAGAAATGGGCAGCTATGGGCCATACCTACATCCGTCCTGCAAAACCCAAGCTTGTTTCCCTACTGTCTTACCCTCTTTGTGACCCCTTTTTCACCACTTTCCTGTCTCCCCATTTTCATTTCTTTCAAAGAAAATAGCTGGTCGCCAGAGTAAGCACTGTTAAGCGGTTGTAGCGGGTGTGCGTGAGCTGAATGCCAGTGCGCATGCGGAGCTCCGCAAACCAGGGCTAACCCGGTTACAACTGCTTAAAAGTGCCTTAGTCACTCTGATTGACAGGTCCTGTAGTCAGTTCAAAAGCAAAATAAAATCCCACTGTCAGTCCCGAACCCAGGAACTTGGAAACAGTAGTCTGCATGACTTACCACTAAGCCATGACTGTTATACAAGAACATTGTGCTACAATAAATATATCATGTAATAGTAGGAATGAATGTAAAGGGAATATAGGATGTGTAGTACGCAAAGCATGTCATGTATATTTACTGTCAAATCTAGTGGATTTCTATAATAGTAGTGTGTGAACAGAAACAGCCATGCTAGTTGGTAGCTAGTAGGTAATAATGTCAGTTATTATTATACATATATAAATATATGTATATATATATATATATATATATATATATATATATATATATATATATATATATATATATATAGTTGTAGGTGTCAGTGTACATACACACTTAGTACAGGAAACAGGAGAGATGAATGGAGAAATGTGAATCTACAACACAGCCTGAATCATGAGAGAGATACTAACCTTTACACTCACAGAACAGTGTCCACAGCATACCAGCATGGTCCCCACCCTTACAATCTGAAAGGGCAACGCCTATCTCACATACCCTTTTATAGCACTGTCCTGAAATCACAGTGAGAACTGCAATCAGTACACAACTGGCTGCATGCAATTAGCAAATGCTGGCTTACAATTGGTGCAGAGGCCATCACATGGACTTATGCAGATACCTACAAAAGCATCCTGTACTCCCACTCCACACATGCAATACTTTCATTGCACCATCTGGAGGCAGAGAGAGAGAGAGAGAGAAAGAAAAAAAGAAAGAAAAAAAGAAAATAAGAACACAAACAAAAACCACATGTAAGACAAACGAAGTTGAAGCTGTCATCAGTGTCAGTATCAAGCTGGGCTAGCAGCAGCAGGAAGCTATACTAACGGTAACACAATCAGCTGCGACAAACACAGGTAATGTAAAGTAACAAGTTAATAGTCTACATACTGTGAACCCTCCATATGTGTTATTGGTCTGTATCTATATGTATATCTATGTGATAAGTTGTGTGCACGTAGTTTTACCCAAAGGGGATGACTATACATTACATGTCATTCAGTGTTAGGCCATGATTTTGGCACCAGTTGTCCATTTCAGTGAGGCCTGTCTGTAGGATGTGTGTGTCAGCTGGTGTAACGACTATGGCGCTTAGTTCGCAGTCATCTGGGAACTTTGTCATCCACAACCCGCACATGTTTGCTTTCACATCTGAGAAGTAAATGCCAAACAAGAGGGGTCCTAGGACAGAGCCCTGTGGGATACCACATCTGACTGGCTTTGAGTCAGACATGGCTCCCGCAATATTGATTTTATGGATTCTGTTGTTCAACCAGTGTGCAACCCATCATGTTACATATGTATTAACATGTAAGCTGATGAGCTTGTCTATGATGCCTGAGTGGAGTACTGTGTTGAAGGCCTTAGGCAAGTCCAGGTAGGCTGTATGGACTGCTTTGCCCTCATCAATGGCTGTAGTGACTGTTTTGAAAAGGTCAACCAGGTTCAAAAGGCAGGATCAGCCCTTCACAAAGGCAAACTGGGTGGGGATCAAGTGTCTGCAGGTACTCAATATCGCTGTATATGAGTCCCATAATGAATCATTCCATAACTTTGCAGACTAGGCTGGTTAAGCTTATGGGGTGGTAGTTCCCAGGGCCAGTAGAGGTGCCTCCTTTGTGGAGTGGGACCACTGTTGCTGTATGCCAGTGTTCAGGTACATATCCCGTAGTAAGGCCAAGGTTAAATATCAGTTTTATATGTGGTTGTATCTCCTCTTGGAGTTCACGTAGCACACATCCAGGGATACCATCAGGTCACATTGATGCTGTGTGTTCTGCTTTGCTGAGGGTGGCCCTCACCTGGACATCTGAGATGATAGGGAGGTTACATTCAGCTGTGATAAGTATTTCTAATTTTGCGGGAGAGGGAGGGGGGATATTTGCACTGAACCTGTCTGCCAGACTGTTGCCAATATCTGTGGGTTCAGTGAATGTTAAGTAGGTGTGTAGCAACTCAAAGCATATCTGAGGCTTTTGGTCCATGTGTCTAACAAAACTGAAGAAGGCCTTGTGGTTATCTATAGTGTCCGTGGCCATTTCCCTCTCAGAGTTGGCCTTGGATGTTGTTATGAGAGAACTTAGCTTATTACCAGTGCCGACCACAGATGCCTTCCCTTTATGTGAATCTGCTCTGTCCTGCAGTAGCCTCCTTCTATCGTTATACAATTTGTCTTTGGCTGGGGTCCACCAGACAGGATGCTTAACCTTTGTGCATAGGGTCTGGGTTAGAATTGTGTGTGCATGTTCCATGCATTCTTTGGGATGTCCGTGGGAAATATTTGCAAAGGGGTCAGCATTGTGGGTTGTGGCTTCCACTGGCCCAGTGGGCTGCATGGATACCATGTCAGTCCTAACAAGTAAAAATCTGTCTATTCACATATATATATCAAAGTAGTCTACTGTGCTGGTGGTGGTGGTGGGATATGTATATCCAGGCCGATTATTTTGTGTCCAGATCACACTAGTGGATGGCGTTCCACATACAGTACCTTGGTATGAACCCCCAGAGTGAGGTTGTGCATTGGACCTGTCTCAGTGTGCTGACCGATGGGGCTTGGTATTATGTTGTATGGAATGTGGCAGGTATTGTTGCACAGGTGTTGGCTGAGCACTGATATCTGGCCATGTACATGTGTATCCACCAAGAGACACACACGTGCTACATATGGGAATAGTAGTATATCACTACAGTTGAGTATCATGTACAGTATGTGTGCCATATTGTGCTGACATAGTTTGCTGATATCCTGTTTGTGTTCTCTTTCAGGGACATGGCGTGACAGCGAAATCCTGCCTACTTTGCTGCAGAAGATGAAGAAATACACCAGAGCCTGGTGTGGGATTATGACATACTGTTTTCCCGCACCAGCCAGAATCAGCAGGAGAGGGCTGCACTGTGGCAAGACCTTGTCCGTGGGGTAAATGACATTGGCACGCATAATAGGACATATGAGCAGGTACGACATCACTGCAGTGATTTAATCAGAAATGTCCGTCAGCGTGCGTCGGATATCCACAGGCAACAGGTCGCCACAGGAGGTGGGGTGGCCACATCCCCCTCACCAGACTGGAGGGCTACTCCTAAGTGTTGTGGCTCCAGCCCAGGAACATCAACAGCAACACACCTGCATTATGATGGAGGCTGGATCCACACAGCAACACGACATGGAGCATGCAGGTAATATGCCATATGTACACTTGACTGTTCTGTACACTGTTAGTTTATGCATGTGTAATGTGTGTCCTTGGTATGTAGCTGTCAACATAGTATGTAATTGTGCAGGTGTGATATTGCCAATATCAGCAGCTGACATGTGAAAGGCAACTGGTGTACTACTGAACTGTATCATATGCAGTATCAATGGCACAGTTGTGCCCACTGACATTAATCCCCTCATTTCTGCAGGCCCCTCCGGTGTTACAGCAAGGCAGCCCATCCATGCTGGTGAGTGTGTTTTAACAATACCTATAATAGTCCTGATAGTGCTAGTAATAATAGTGTAACTCAGTAGTGCTCTGTGTGTATACTGCGGGGTGTGCATGTGTGCATGTGTCCACGTGTGCAAGTGTGCATATGTGCACGTGTCCACGTGTGCATGTGTCCACGTGTGCATGTGTGCATATGTCCACGTGTGCATGTGTGCATGTGTCCACGTGTGCATGTGTGCATGTGTCCACATGTGCATCACTGGTAACATTGTGTAGACATTGTAAACTGTGTTTCCTGTCTTCCTCCCACAGGTTCTGGTGCTGCTCTGGTGTCCTGCAGCAGGGAACCTGAATCTGGTGCCACAGGTACTGATAATGATGATATCTGTGTAATGGCACAGGAAGGTGTGTCAGGGTCCGTCATTGGTCAGCCAATTGACAGTACACAGCTGTCAACCCCATCATTGCGCACAGTCATCCTGCCAGTACATCCTATGTCACCATTGTCCCTAGGTGATGGACAGGATACAGTGGGCATTGACCAGGGTAATGTGGTATCTGTGGCACATGCTTCCCCACACAGCAGCCATGGGCAGGGTCCTGAGATGGTACCACACAGACAGTTGCCCATGGGTTCTCGTGGGAGCATCCATGGGCGTACTGCCTCTGGCAGACGTGCCCAAAGAGGTCTGTCAACCTCAGCTATGTTTCGGGCTGTCATGCAGGCACAGTCACTTATGGAAATATACACCAGACAGGGTCTGAGGGAGCTGAGAGCATGTCGCACATCAATGACTGACAGTATGCGTGACATCGCGGATGCTATCCGTAATTTTACCGATGTCATAGACAGACGTTGTGGGGACATATTACAGCAGTTCCACAACCACATGTCCATGAGCCAGGGCAATGGTGGATGGTTGCAGTGTCGACGTGGCCATATGCCAGCAACAACAGCAGGTGGCAGTCGGCGTAGACGACAACAGGCCCGCGGACGCCCCCATATTGCCAGCAGCGGCCCCAGCAATGCTGGGTCTGTGCTGTCATCAGACCGCCCCAGGAGACCATGTGCACGTGGCTCTGGACAGTCCCAACAGGGACCTGTGTCCAGTCAACAAACTCCCACTTCTGAGGACAGTACCCAGTCTGGCTTAGTACCGGATACGGTCCGTAGCACCCCTGCCAGGCACAGGTACCGTGTCCGTGCCCACAGACACTGATCTGTATGACCTGCCAGGTGCAGTTTGTGGCTGTCCACAAACTCCAGTATATGGCAGCCATGAGGTGGAACTGTGTGCATGCATACACACATGCGAAATGTTAACACCTAGGGCTACCACATACATGCACACACTGCACCAACAGTGCCCCACCCTGTACTGCTGTCCCTCACCAACACACATACACATACATGTCAATTGGTGGTATCAGTGGCAGACTCAGGCATACCTAATTCACACCCTGTGCATATGATGAAACTGTGCCACCTCCTGCAATCTCCAACATCAGTGCAGGAACAGGTAAACATGTTGCTGATGCACAGGGTGACTACACAGAAGTGTATTACTAATATCATGTTGGTAACAGTACAGTGTGCTGATATGATTGTGTGTATATCCCAGCATGCCTGATGCAGTAACTGTATGACTGTCCTGAATTGTTATCTACACCCATAGTAAGTACCATAGTGTAACAGGTGCACATTATTGCATACCGGTGGTAAGGATGTCAACAGATAGCCACATACATAGGTAGCACAGGGGAGAAGCTAATGCAAGTAGTGAGACGCAATGATGGACATGTACACTAATGGTGGCATGTTGCCCACAATGACTATGCAATGTGGATGTTTGCGCATGTTGATATGTGTGCAGTACCAATTTAATTTAAATTACAATTAAATATGAAATAATATCAGTTCTACCATGGACATCTGAGCTGTGCATTCCTGGGTACATGTTGATAGTGCCTGCATATTTGCACTGTTACCTACTGGAAGTGTTACCCCTTCTTTGTTGTACAATGGACTACTTCCAGCCCTGCTTACTGTAGCTTTGTTTGCATGCATGTTTGCCTGAGGTTCCCTGGAACACTGATTCCACCTGCAATGCAGATTTAAAGAGCTTCTGTGGATTCCTAGTGACATCTTCATAGCGTACTATACGTATGTCAATTTTCCACCTGACAGAACGTCACTGTCTGTCCTGTTCGCATGTACGTTGCCTGTGACACATTGCATATGACTTACCTGGCATTTACCCACGTGTGCAGTCATATATGCCAGCGCTATGAAATCAGCAGCAGTACACCCACACATACTCACCTTCAGTATGTTGTTCCCCATTGGCCCTATGTGTTGGTAATCACCATGGCAATCACACTACTATGGTAGCATGTGCAAAGGTAACCTGTGAATCACCTCTATGGTCCAGTTGTGGTTTATGTGAGTCATGTGGCAATGTCACAGCTGCCACATGTATGCAGTCAACCCTCTCCCCTGGCCAGGAACGTACAACACATGTGTGAGATGCCACCACATAGCCAATCTGGGGACTGAGCACTTTGAACCCAGTACTGCCATACCCTGTCAGGTGGCATGACATACTACAGTGACTACAATACCAGTCTGACATAGACCCGCACTGACAGCAATCCGAACACACTGGGGCATACCTGGAGACTCAGAATAGCATCCTGCCTGAGCATCACACACCTCTGCAGCTGGCACACAGGCATACGTTAAGTCGGAACAGAGCACATGCCACACATGGCACACACATCCCGTGTGCCACACACTCACAGCCTGTAGGGCTACACAACACACCTGCTACAGATGTGTCATTTACCTCTCTTGGCCGCTGCAGTGGGGTCCCGCTCAACAGGCTGTACATGGTGAAGTTCACAGTGATATGCCCATGGGCCACTATGGTCCACCACAAAACACATGCATACAGGTCAGTCAGAGGCATGGACACATATGACTCAGTCATTGTCCATGCCACTATGGATGACCTGAGACGTACCTCCCTGGACTACATGATAGGGAACATAGAAGGGCTCTCTCAGCATGTGGCATGGGCCAGTATGAGCCTAACCTTGGTTGCCATCATACCCTCACCAGGTATGCTACCACAATATGTAGGAAGGGTGTTCTATGTCTACATTCTGCTCAATCTCCAATGTCATTCATAGGGTATCCAATGGCTGTCAGCGTGTGCTTACATGCTAGGGAAGCCACAATGATTTACGAGGGGCAGCTTGCACGTGACACCCATGGGCCATTGTATATTGGCAAAGCCCCTTGATACACACATAGTGCCTTTTGCTGTAGGACACGGATTACATAGCCACCTCCGCGGGTATCACATGGGATAGGACACTAACAGTAATGCTACACAACACCAGCAGTGTACACTGCAAGATGCACGCACTTGACACTGTCCTCAGCACGGTAAACTGCAATATCTGTGCAGTAACAGATTCCTGATTCACGGCTCACAGGTGCAACCCATCACTGCCAGGTTATACCTCATACCATAAAGCTGGAACAACAGGAACCAAACGAAGTAACAAACAACAGGAACAAGTTCCACCAGGATTTATTATAAGCACAAAATCTCTCTCTCTGACGTCTCGGCCAAAGCCTTCAAGGAGAATAAAACACTTACATAAAGCAGCAGCTTATATACATAGCAAAATGAGATAATTACATAATTAATCAATTAGTACAGCAGTTCAACAAGCTAATGCTCTCCAGTTGAGCTCTTCATTTAGCCCAAAAGGAAACATAGTTTTAAATTTTAAAATATATATAGTTTCTTTCTGCACTAACCTAGTTTTAACATCAATATCACTGAACATAGAAACACAAACTTGTTCTAAAATAGTTCCTTTCAAGCCCTCATTACATTTATCATGTGCTTCTAGAAAATGTGCTGCAACTGGGCTGTCTTCTTTACCATTTTTGATGTCTCTTAAATGCTCCAAAAATCTTATTTTAAAAGCCCTCTTTGTTTCCCCGATGTAAAATTTGTTACAGGGGCATTGTAAAGCATAGATGACACCCTCAGAATTACAACTAAATATACCCCGACTATCAAATTTAACATTATTAATAAAGTTAAAATTAGATACAATATGTTTACAGACCTTACATCTCCCACAGGGAAAGGTCCCAACTTTAACAGGTTCCATATACATTTTTAATACAGGCATCTTAATCTTAGATCTTACAAGAAAATCTTTTATATTCTTGCCTTTGCGGTAAGAAAACTTCATGTTTACATCAAGCCATTGTTGAACATTTCTAAGAGAGCAAAAATAAAGCCAATATTGGCTAACAATATCAAGGAACTGTTTGGTAAAGCAACCATAAGTAGTAACAAAATTAATTTTTTCTTTAGTTGAACCTAAATTATCATGTTGTATTCTATTACACTTTTTCTGATGAATAGATCTTTCATATCTAGGTTTAACCCCTCTACACAATCTTGTAAAACTTTTTTCCAAAATATTTTTACCATAGCCTCGGGTGGAAAAGGATTCCACCAAGAGGCACATTTCTTTATGAAATATATCAGATCTATTACATAGCCTGGAAATACGTAGCATTTCACCATAGGGTAAAGCCTCAATAACATGTGATGGATGACCACTGTTTCCATGTAAATACTGACATGTCCCTTCAAATTTTTTATTAGGCCAGGTTATAATATTCTCACCATTTGAGATGTCCAATACTACATCTAAAAAAGGAATAATATGACCAATACCAATATATATGAACTATTTTAGAACAAGTTTGTGTTTCTATGCTCAGTGATATTGATGTTAAAACTAGGTTAGTGCAGAAAGAAACTGTATATATTTTAAAATTTAAAACTATGTTTCCTTTTGGGCTAAATGAAGAGCTCAACTGGAGAGCATTAGCTTGTTGAACTGCTGTACTAATTGATTAATTATGTAATTATCTCATTTTGCTATGTATATAAGCTGCTGCTTTATGTAAGTGTTTTATTCTCCTTGAAGGCTTTGGCCGAGACGTCAGAGAGAGAGATTTTGTGCTTATAATACATCCTGGTGGAACTTGTTCCTGTTGTTTATACCTCATACCATGCCTGTCGTCCCCTACACATGTTACTCACATGAACAGGGGGGTGGTATCTCAAGGCACCACAGATACACACACCTCCAAGTTGTTGGCACAGCATAAAGCATCAGGGCCTATCCATGAGCAGCTAACAGTGTGTTGGACTGCCTTCTGGTTCATAGCCTGGCACACACAACCCTCCCATACACAGGAAACCCACCTGTCCTCCCTAACAACACTGGGAATATGACAGACTCTAGATATGTCTTTATATGGTTGGACTGCATCCAGCCGAACATTGTGTGTGAGCATTACTGTAGCTACAACACACTAGCTGAAAGGTTCCCAGCATGTAGTCACTAAATTGCAGTGGAACAACATGTTACCGCTCCCACAACAGGTGGGAACATGCAGCACCTGTTCATCGACTACATGTAGACTATATGGCCCAGACCAGATGTGTATCCCCTGCTGTTAGGATGATGCCATATACAACTCACACTGTATATACACATACCGCATGCAGCCCCTGCACAGTAAGACACAGTCATAATGTTATGCATTGCAAATACCATTTATCCACTTGAGGCACGTGTCAGACATGGTAACTACTGAAGGTCACAGGTATATATGTGTATGTGTCACACACATACATAATGTGTGCATTGCCATTGCTGGTTTAAGCAATGTCATGCATTGTTATGAACAACAACCCACACATGGTCATTTTGTGTGACACAACCACACGTGGCAGTTGTGGGTTTCCAAAACATACCTATCTGTGCTCTGACAGTGGTGATAGACCCAGTAGCAGAGTGCACTATTGGCATTACTGGGCAATTAGCCCTGTTTAGCTGTACTGATAGTGTGGTGACATCACCTGTGTTTACTGGGGAATATGCAGCATCTGGTGTATTGTAGTAGTTTCCAAAAGGAACTGTTTTCTCACACTTGCAATTACACACCCTACTACCCCCCCCACACACACACACACTTGCCATTTGCAGGATTCGTACCCCTACCTAACTATGTTATGACACGTGTGAGAGACGCATTAGCGAAGCGCACTATTCGGATTACTAGGAGGTTCCTCTTCTCCGGCTGTACTTATAGGGTGCTGACATCATCAGTGTTTGGAAAGGGTAATGTGCATCATGTAGTGTGTTCTCCTGATTACCAAAAAGCACATGTCTTTCATACAGAATTGCACACATACAAACTCCCCTCATCCAAACACACACACTTGCCATTTGCAGGATTCAAATCCCTACCTAACTATGTTATGACACTTGAGAGAGACGCATTAGCAGAGTGTGCTATTCAGATTACTGGGAGGTTTCCCTTCTCCAGCTGTACTTATAGGGTGCTGACATCATCAGTGTTTGGAAAGGGTAATGTTCATCATGTAGTATGTTCTCCTAATTGCCAAAATGCACACATCTTTCATACAGACGTGCCAGCACACACACTCCCCTCATTCACACACTTGCCATTTGCAGGATTCAAACCCCTACCTAGCTATGTTATGACACTTGAGAGAGACGCATTAGCAGAGCACGCTATTTGCATTACTGGAAGGTTTACCTTCTCCTGCTGTACTTATAGGGTGCTGACATCATCAGTGTTTAGAAAGGGGAATGTGCATCCTGTAGTGTGTTCTCCTAGTTGCCAAAAGGGACATTACTTTTATACAGACTTGCACACACACTAACCCCCCTCCACACACACTGGGCATTTGCAGGATTCAAACCTCTACCTAACTATGTTATGACACTCGAGACGGACGCATTAGCAGAGCGCGCTATTCGCATTACAGGGAGGTTTCCCTTCTCCTGCTGTACTTATAGGGTGCTGACATCATCAGTGTTTAGAAAGGGGAATGTCCATCCTGTAGAGTGTTTTCCCAGTTGCCAAAAGGGACATTTCCCTCACACAGACTTGCACACACACTAACCCCCCTCCACACACACTGGGCATTTACAGGATTCAACCCCCTACCTAACTATGTTATGACACTCGAGACGGACGCATTAGCAGAGCACGCTATTCGCATTACTGGGAGGTTTCCCTTCTCCTGCAGTACTTATAGGGTGCTGACATCATCAGTGTTTAGAAAGGGGAATGTGCATCCTGTAGAGTGTTTTCCCAGTTATCAAAAGGGACACTTCCCTCACACAGACTTGCACACACACTAACCCCCCTCCACAAACACTGGGCATTTGCAGGATTCAAACCCCTACCTAACTATGTTATGAAACTCGAGACGGACGCATTAGCAGAGTGCGCTATTCGCATTACTGGGAGGTTACCCTTCTCCTGCTGTACTAATAGGGTGCTGACATCATCAGTGTTTAGAAAGGGGAATGTGCATCCTGTAGAGTGTTTTCCCAGTTGCCAAAAGGGACAGTTCCCTCAAACAGACTTGCACACACAACAACCCCGCTCACCCACACACACACACACACACACACACACACACACACACACACACACACACACACACACACACACAAACACACACACACACTGAGCATTTGCATGGTTCAAACTCCTACCTAACTATATTATGACACTTGAGGGAGACGCATTAGCAGAGCGCGCTATCCGAATTACTGGGCATCTGTTCTGCACCTGCAGTATTTATAGGGTGCTGACATCTTTACTTCTACAGAGGTATGTACATCTAGTACTACCTGTCAGGTGGGGGATAGCATATATATGCATTTGAAGCCACCTACTTCAGGGTCAGATATGCACATCACACTGGCAGGTTATGTTCTATACCATGCTTCGTGACCACAGGACCTGTAACACACAACACAACCAGTCCAGAACACCCCTCCCACATCCAGGACACACACTTTGCTTCCCTGGGAACAGTGCCGGGATATGCAGGTGTTCACATACACCATTCCAGTTGTTAACATCAGGTACAGGCATATTGTGTGTGGGAACTACGCAGGCCTCTACAACATTACCCTACAGCCACTACAATTTGTGGGTCCATGTGCTACGGCAGAACCACTCACCACAGCCACATGGGGGAATACATATTGCACCTGTCCATCTGCAACATGGGTACTCACTGTTCCACACCAGAGGTAGACCACCATTGTTGATATCTGACCATACCCACCTTTCCCTGGACATCCATATCCACTCCCCACCCCCAGGCAAGGTTGTCACTGCAAACAAACTGTATTTAGCACAAGCAGACTCTACACTTGTGAAGACTGGGGTGGAAGACTTCAAAGGACCCATGCTGGGGGACTATACTGGCCACTCTGCATAATCCTTGACAACTGCATTCTATGAGCATGTGTAAGGTTTGCATTGATCATGCTATCCCACATATACCCATGACTGCTCCACAACAGGACACCTGTCAGGTGTACACCAGCCATATATGAGCTGTCCAACAGACAGAGTGAGCTAATACATTGCAGAGCTGTAGCCCACAGAGGGAGGACATCTCTGAACAGTACCGGCACGACACTTCAATCCCACATAATCATCACAACACAGTGTTGACAGTAAAATTGTCCAGACAATGCAGATAGGGCTCCCCTCAGTCTGTTATTGAAGCCCACTTACTGTTAGAGGTCCTCAGCAACTCTCTTCCAGCACACACCAACAACATGGATATGGCTTAGCACATTCAAACCCTGGGATCTCCACTGTGCCCCTGCTTGACAGAGGCACAGCACACTAGCCTCACACCATGCCTTATGTGACCTACTTTACAGTGGCACAGTAGCCTACTGTACTGGGGATGCAGATGCCAAGCACACTCTGGCTAAGCTGTCATTCCCTAGGGCAAACAGCCTTGTATTGGCCTCTACACCCATATGTTTAATTGTCAGATGCACAATATTTGTTGCTGATAGACTGTTTGCAGGTCTTTATTGCCATAGCATTCCCTGTTTCTATGAACAACTTGTGCATCTGTGGAAGATGTTTGAATATGAGGGGGATCCACTATATCACTTATGTCTCAGTAGTCATTTACTGTGTGCACTGGGCAGATTGCTGTGATGTGGTTGGATCATGGAATGACACGTACAAATACCAGATATGTGTGGCCAACTGCTAAACGGAGATATGGCCTAAGTGTGTGAGCATGCCCATATGTGTGGCCAACTGCTAAACGGAGATATGGCCTAAGTGTGTGAGCATGCCCAGTTCAGCCTTTCCATGGCATGTTGTCTGACATATGTCTCATTTATCAAAGTGTGCGAGCATGCCCAGTGTGAGCTTTCCATATGTTGAACTCTGCAGTCCACCACATATTTGGATGAGTGTGAACTTCAACAATATCTCACGTTTATGGTTGTGTGTTGGGTGTCATGTTGTGTACTTACTGGCCAACTGCTTCGTGTCTGAACACAACAGGGATTATACTGTGCCTGCAGGGATTGCATGGGATACTTTGCATACAGTTGTCAACATCCTTTCATACTGACCTAACACTGTAGTACCATATACTGTACTGGTTCAGTACTTTCACTGTGGTGGACAGTATCCTGGGCTTTAGTCCTATCACTGCTTTAAATCATCATAGTGAGCACAACAGACTGTTTAGGGGCCAGTTGTGCACATATGACCATGTTGCATTATGTTCAGATATGGACTACCTAAACCAGGCTTGTCCAACATTGGTAGTGTATTCCACAACATAGGTGGACATTGGCAAACACTAGCAATGTGCCCTAGGCCATTTCTAATGCTAGTCAGAGAGTGTGTTTGCCCTTCGACACACATTGTAACTGGAGTTTGCCATGACATATGTCATGGTTAGTATATTGTGCCTCCGTCTACCTGTGACATAACAGCGATACCCAGGGTAAACCTACCATCTCCCATCCACTCATCAAGATTCCTCTTGAGGAGTGTCGATGGGTGGCTCTCTGGCTAACCTGTACTGGGAGTTTACTCAAGAGTGGGGGTGGCTTCTGTGTTATGGATCATTCAGTACAGCTTGTCCTATGTATGTCAGTGCTGGGGTTCAGGTCTCTCATGTGCATAGCTCACTGCCATTCAGATTGTACAAGGTACAGCATGTTCATTGATTCCAGCTTGGACATGGCTTTATACATCAGGCACAGCTTGCCTCTGGGTGGGCAGTATGGCAGTGTATGGAGCTGCAGTTTGTTTAATCAGGCAACACGTGGCATCTGTTCAAGCTCTTTGCTACTCCTGGTGAGGTACTGTTGTGGACTTTACAGTTGATGGAGGTGTCTGCTGAGGTACATCCCATAGGGGCTATTGTAGTCAATTGTAACGCTGATGAAAGATGACTGCAGAGCCACAATGACCTCCCCTTATCTAGATCTGACAACCTTCATGATTAGGTGGGTATATGGTATGTTTCTGTGAACACTACAGCCACATGTTTGTCCAATGCAGGATATCTATCACCTTGTGTCCCCAGGTCTCTCATTACATGTTAGGTACGTAATGGGTTAACACCTGTGTGGTAATTGGTGGGCACTTACTGTATATCCACGGGGGTTGACTATACACTTTTCTGCAATTAGCTTGCTGACATGGCTATGGCACCAGTTGTCTGTTTCTATGTGGCCCTTTTGTGGGATGCTTGTGTCAGCTGGGGGTCAGATATGGTGGGCAGTATGTACTCCTCTGCATACATGTTCAGTCACAGTCCTTCCATTTTGGCCTGTACCTATGGGACATATATACGAAACGAGGGAGGTCCCAGGACCAAGCCTTGTGGGATGCCACTTATATCTGGTTTGTAGTCTGACATGGCTGCAGCATGTCTGACCATGTCAGTTCTGTCCTTGGTCTGGTTTGCAACCCCTCTACTGACATAGGGGTTTATATTTAAGCTGGTGAACATATCTATACTGAACACGTAGGGTATTGTATGGAAGCATTTGCAAGGTCCAGCTACGCTGTGTGGACCACATTGCCCTCATCAATGACCTTAATGACTGTTTCAAATGGGTCAAACATGTTTAGGGGCAGGATCTGCACTTAAGACAGCCACACTGGGTAGGGTCCAGTGTCAGTAGGTCCCCGATAGCTTTATGTCTGCGGTACATGCTGATCCTTTCCATAGCTGTGCAGACCAAGCTTGTCAGGATTCTGGGGTGGTAGTTTGCAGTATCCATTCAGGCAACACCTTTGCTGAGAAGGACCACTGTTGTTGTACACTGCTCTTTGGGTAGATATCCTGTGGTAAGGCTGACATTGAGCAGTAGTGTGATTTGGCATTCCATTCTTCTTGGAGTCCATGTTGGACTCAGCCCAGGACACCATCTCATACCATTGCTGCTGTGTGTTTTGCTTTGTAGATGCTGGCTGTTACCTCAGCATCTGCAATGTCAGGGGGCCAGCATTCTGCTGGGATAGATATTTTGCATTCTGGGGGGGGGGGGTTGCACTGCACCTGTCAGGTTGTATGTTGGCAATATGTGTGTGTGTTTGGTATGTTGTTTGTAATATTTGTGTGATTCGGAGCATATCTGTGAATTCCCAACATGGTTCCTACCATCAGTTGAGTAAGCCTTGGGATTATCCTTAGTGTCCTGTACAATTTGTATCTTCATAAGTTCATAGGTTCATACTAGGCTGTCCACCCTAGGGCATTTGTAAGCCTAGCCAGAGTGTGTGTGTCTTTCGCCTCCCCTTGCTATGTCAATATTATGGCCATTTATGATTTACTTTACTGTGCCTCTGTCTGGACGTGACACAGTGAAGACCCCCAGTGTACATCTACGATCATCCATCCACTTGGCAATATTCCTGTTGAGGGGTGTCAGTGAGGGGCTCTGCCTAACATGGAGTGGGATCCTGTTCCAGGGTGTGGGGAGCCTCTGGGTTATGTATCTGTCCCTCCAGCACATCCTATTTCATTATGTGTTGAGGTTGACATCTGTCACTCTCACAGCTCCAATGGCTTTGATTTTCCTGGGGTGGAGCATGTCCATTACTCCTGTGTTGGACATGGCCTTGTACAACAGACATACAATGCCTCTGTGTAGGCAGTATGTGACTGCATTCAGCTGGGGTGTCTACAGCCAGGCAGCATATGACATATATTTGAGACCCTTTATCCTCTTGGTGAGGTACCTTTGAAGTCTTTCTAACCGCTGCAGGTGTCAGGTAAGGTACATCCCAAATGAGTCATTGTACTAGATTATGGGTCTGATAAGAGAACAGTACAGGGGCACAATGACCTCTGTTGATGTAGATGTGAATCCTTTCATGATACAGTGTCCAATATAGACAGTCTTCCTAGCCACACTGGCAATGTGAGTGTCACATAACAGGTTACTGTCCACTTGTGTCCCTAGGTCCCTGATTACTCCTTGCATACATAATGGTTTACCACCTATGTGGTAATTTGTGAGTACCTTGTTTGGTATTTGGTGGGACATTCATACTGTCCAGTGTCTTCAGGACGTCTGGGTGGGGTTCCTGTGTGTGAGAGTGTGGTCTGTAGCATGCTACAGTCTGTACAGTAGTTTTGACTACAGTTAGGTGCACATGGGTGGTCTCCAATGCTACGTGCATTGTCAGTTACCTGGACGTATGGGTGTCTGTGCTGCATATGGATACTCCCCCTCCTTTTATGTTTTGGTCCAGTTTTTGGGGCCATAACGCATGATATGAGGTATAACCTGGTAGTGCTGGTGTGCTGTCAGTAGGCTTGCAGCAGGTTTCTGTCACTGCACAGACATCGATGTTCTCCATACTGGGAAGGGCCTCAGGAGCATGCATATTGCGGTTTACACATCTGGCATTGGTCAGCATTGCCCTTATGTTTCTTACCAATTATGTTTTCTAGGGTGGTGGGTTAGTCTTTTCAGCCTTGCCTACGTACGGCTCTATGGAGGTGGCAAAAGCCTTATCCAATATCCAGACACCCAGGGGTAACAGGTGCAAGCCATCCCTGGAACAGCAGCATGGCTTGTCATGCATGACATCTCAAGCAGACAGACATTAGATCCTCTTGGACTGACAGCTGTAATTGTGCCACCTGTTAAAGCTGATCATTCTGTTGTTGTACTGTGGCATCATTCTTGGTGAGGGTAGGATGCTGCAAACGGCCAGTGTCATACCGGCCTGGAGTACATACTCAGAGAGCTCATCCATGTCTCTTTTCATGTAGTCCAGGGAGGTACATCTCAGGTCATTCACACCAGCATGGACAATGACTGCATCATATTTCTACTTGCTTTGGGGTGACCTGCGTACTTGTGTTATGTGGCGTATTGTAGCAGCCTACAGGCAGCTTACTGTACCCTTTCCCTCGTTCAGTCTGGTGAGTGGGACAGCAGTGTGTCTGCCTATAGAGTCACCTATTACAACTGTATCAGGCATGTTGTTTCTCCTTCTGGCCTGTGACTGTTTGGCACACCAGCTTTGTGTACTATGTGTTGCATGTGCTATGTTTGGAGGTTGTGGTTGCTTGGGGGTCTGCTTTGGAGGCCTCTGTTGGTGTTGTGTGTTTGTAATTAGGGCCTCCGGGAATGTTTTTCTGTGTTTGATTTACAGTTGTGATAGGTCTATGTGGGACTGGGTTTGTGGTGTGTGTGGTTACCTTCTCCTCCTGACTAGTTTTGACAGTACTGAGTTGGGGGAGCTCAGCCTCCGGTTTGGATCAATGGTTGCATCTCTCACATATATTTGTATTTATTTGGGGGAGTTGAGGGTTGTCTGTGTACTTGGGACAGGTGTAACATTGCCTCAGGATTCACAGATTCTACTTGTTGTAGCTGGCCTTAGTGGATTGTATGTGTGGACATATTTTATTGCCATACTACTGATCAGTGATTACTTCCCTTTTTATGTTTGCTCTATCATGTAGTAGCTTCCTCATTCTCTTGCATGGTTTGGTAATGGCTGGAGTCCAGCATGCCAGATGCCTGCGTGTATGGCATTGTGTCTTGTTGTTATTTGTGATTGCATAATCCAAGCATTCCTGGCTGTGATCATGGAATGCCTGTATAACAGGTTCTGCGGTGTGTCCCATATTTTGCACCTGCACAGGGCCTTTAATGGATTCCACATCAGTTTGGAGGGGTGCAACTTATGCTTTACACATGTTTTTCACTGTGGTTTTCTGGCCAAGGACTGTGGTCAGGATGTGTATATCCGGTGTGATTACTCTATGGTCTGGTCTTACCAGTGAGGGATACACTTCTCATCTTGCCATCCAGTACCCATGTTGCTGATTATCACATCCAGTATGCTTACCCCTCTTGTGGGAGTGGTACGTTGTTCCTGAGCATTTTGTTTTATGGATTCTGGGAACTTTTCTCCTACAGTGTTGGTGCTAGTATAATGCTCCCAGTTTATGTCTGGGTATTTTCAGTCAACCAATATAATGTGGTTTGGGGGGCTTGATATATTCATGTATTCCAACATAGGCCAGGTGCAGTTCCTGGTGTTAGAATGGTAGTCTGTAGCAGACTATATACTGGGAGGCGGTTTTAGCCACTGGTACTTTACCATGGCTAGTCCATGCTGCTTCTTGTTGTGGTACCAACATGGGGGTGTGGATATCCTTGATAATTATTGCTAGTCACCCTCCTTTTGTAGCTTGTTCCATGTTTTGAGGCTGTACAGCACAGTATGAGGTGTAACCTGGTAGTGTTAGGGTACTGATGTGAGCCTTGACCCAGTTTTCTGTTACAGGACAGATATCAACATTCTCCATACTGGGTGCGTTTACACTGCACACATCTTGCTGTTTAGACTTCTGGCATTGGGTAGCATTACATCTAGGTTCTTATCCCTTATGGTACCTATGGAGGTGGGTTTGTGTTTTGAGACTTACCTATTCAGGGCATGCTGTGGGTACTGACAGCCTTTGCCAGTATCCATGAGGCCTGGACTGATAGGTGCACGCCACCCCTAGCAGGTGGTGCATCATGTCATGCTCAGCATGTCATCCCAGGCTGGAACACATTGGCTCCCCTTTGACTAACTGCATTACTTCAGCCAATTATTGCAATTGATCATCCCATTGTCATATTGTGGCTTCATGCTTGGTGAGGGTGGATGTTAGTCAGGGTCCTCAAGTGTACATATAGTACATGGTGTTACATTACTTAACACATGGCATTCATGCCTCAGGTGGTGCTGCAGGGCTGCCTCTGTCGGATGCACATATTACACTCCCTGTACATCTTTGAGAGCAGGTCATGTCATTTTAGGCATCCATGTTATTATATGAGTGAGTCAGAGAGGGGTATCATTCCCAGGGTTCCTACTGAGCCAGTGTATGTGCTATGCGTTGCCTCGTTGCCAAGGCCAGGGCATACTGGGCACGCCTCCTTCTGCCTACTGGGGCAGGCTCAGGTTGTTCCTCCTCTGAGTCACGCTCTGCCTGTGATGGCCTTGGCAATGGTGGGGGGGGCTGTTTGGCCCGGCCCTATGCTGGTCCTGCTGCAGCTGTTTTCACAAGATCATATTATGTAGCATAGCACATACCATGACAATTTGGGTACATGTAGTTGGTGAGTACTGCAAGGCTCCACCAGATGTGTCCAGACACCGGAACTATGACTTGAGCAGCCCAAACACACGCTCTATTACATTACGTGTTTGTGCGTGTGCCTCATTATGGTGTTCCTGTTCAGGTGTGTGTGTGTTTCTGATGGGTGTCATCAGCCACAGCTCCAGTGCATAACCTGCATCCCCCACTAGGTGTCCGTGTGGGATGTCCCCAATGGCAAATGTCTGGTACAGCTGCGTCAAATGCCAGATGTGGGAATCATGGTAGCTCCCAGGGCAGCCAGCACACACATTCATTATTATGCCCTGGGCATCACACACGACCTGGCAGTTGATGGAGGGGAAGCCCTTGCGGTTAATGTAGGCCCTATCCTGCTCACCGGCTGGTGCTTTGATGCGTATGTGTGTGCAGTCTATTGCACCCACTACCTCAGGGTATTCCGCTATTTGCTGGAAGAGGTGCATATTGCTGGACAATACCTCACGGGCATTGGGGAAATATACATGATCACCGACATGTGCTGACATGGCATCCAGGAACTGGTGCAGTACCCTGGAGGCTGATGCCTGTGATATCCCCATCATATCACCAGTTGGTCTCTGGAAGGTACCTGTTGCTAGTATTCTTAGGCCAACACATACCTTGGTTTCCACTGGGATGGGTTCCCCTCTGTTGGTTCTGTGTGTGAGGCGTGGCCTGCACAGCTCGACAATTTGCTGCAGGAGGTCTCTGTCCACTCTATAGCGCTCTACTATCTCCAGCTCATGTAACCCGTGGTAGGTGACCCTGGGCCTGTACACTCTTCTCCGTCTCCTCACTGTGGGTTGTCTGGCACCATCTGCATTATCACCACCCTCAGCAAGTCACCTATGTCTCCTTATGACAGCTATGGCAGCCCCTAGCATTTCTGCTCTGAGTTCAGCTTTTTCAGTTTTCACTTCTAATAGCTTACTCCTGTCTTGCAGTGTCTCTTGAGAGATACATCCTGCACTGCTGTTTGCAGAGTTTTAAGTGCTTGGCTGAGCTACTATTCTGCCTGTGTAATTGCCTGCTTCTAATTGTTTTCACCTGCTAGCTCCAGCAGTATTCCCTGCTAGCTTCCTACTAATTCTGTTGCTTCCTTTTTCCTTTATGTTTCCTCAGGGGGGAGCAACGTGCATACCAGCAAAAACACGCTCACAGTGGCTTACACGCGCACACATGCTTACATGGTTCGGAATCTGCTTATTCGGGTTAAAACGCGCGCACACCAGCGCAAACAGTGTTACAACTCTGCCAACAGGCTCCCACATGCTCAGTCTGCCCTACACACGCGCACACTAGCGCAAACAGTCTTACAAGTCTACCAACACGCTCCCACATGCTCAGTCTGCCTTACACGTGTGCACACTGTCCTACCCGCGCCTCATGGTGCACACACGTGCACAAGCACGCCCAGCAAGAAACTTTGGTATAAGTAACAGTGTACACCTTCCATTTCTTGACTTTCCCATGCTTATCTTGTGGCACTCCTCTTTCCATGATCTGTGTCTGACATCTGTCATGTAACACTGACCTCCAATGAACTGCATTTCTTTCTACCATTCCCCCCTGTGATGTCACCTATCTCCTACTCTACTCCTCCCCCTTATGTATCTCTTACACTACTTAGAATGTGCTCATTTGCTATGTGACAGTGGGATTCAGTATCCTAACCCTCATTTACATCAGATTGCCTACTAATGCTTAGTTACATGTCTTAGACTCAGCTTCCCCCCTTAGCAACCACTAAACGGTGGCCATGTTGTTTTTGGTTTGCTGGTCTCTGCATTGTAATTCCATGTATTGCATAAAACCAACATTTGTGGGTTTATAACCTTCATTTTTATGTTTTATACAGCGCAGCCCGTTTGCGCGGGGCTGCGCTGCATTTAAACATCGGTGATCGCCGAAAAAAAAATTATATTTTTTTAATATTTGCATCGGAGTACCTTGCCAATGGCCACATATTTGGCCATTGGCATGCTTCCTGACACATATGCACCCTTTATTTGGAGCTGACATGGCTCCATTGTGATTTTTGCAGAAACGTACTCAGTTGTCAACTGAGTACATTTCTGCAGCTAAAACGGCTCTTACACGGGCTGCTTTCTGTTTTGTGGATCGCTACTCTACCTCATTTGCATGCTTTTCGGCTGCAAGTGAGGTATTTAGCATATCCACGCCCAGTCCGTGTAAGAGACTTTTTAGCTGGTCTCTTACACGGAGTTTCGGGCTGTTCCTGGATCGCGAGGCTTGCATGGAGTCTTACACATCTCTTACACTCCGTGCAAGCCTTCATGAATCCTGCCCCTAGTTTTTGATCGGACTTTTTGAAACAGTTTAAGTTATGCAAGTTAAATTTTAATTGGTTGTCTATGGAAACATCAAGCAATTTGGTGCTTTAGCTGGCAGTGTTAATTATAGTATCTAAGGATGAGATGATGAAGTTTTCTTTAGGTGGATTGAGGTTTTTTTGGAAGGAAAAGGAGAAGTTTGGTTTTTGTGGGTTTGAGAAGCAGGTTGTTTTCAGTTAGCCATTGTTCTACTAGGTGCAGGGACTGAGTGACAGTGTGGAGATTTTGTATATTGCTGGAGCAGTTAATAATTGACAAATTGTCTGCATACTGTATTAAGGTAGAATGGGGGCAGGAGACATGGAGGTTATTTGTAAATATATTGATAAGTAAGGGGCCCAGGATAGAGCCTTGGGGAAAACCAGTCTTAACAAGATGGAAAGGGGAGAAGGATGTCTGCCATGTGATGGACTGATATCTGTTAGAGAGGTAGCTGTTAAACCAGGAGGTAGTGGAGGTAGAGAGTTGTAGGTTGGAAAGTTTATTTAGGAGGATAGGATGGAAAACAGTATCACATGCTTTGAATAGGTCAAGGAATAGTGCCATTACGAGTTTATTATTATTATTATCTCTGCCTGGCCAATGTAGTGTGTGAAAGACAGGAGGGTAGTGGTAGTACTGTGCGAGGGTCGGAAACCGTGCTGGGTGGGTATAATTAGGTTTGCTTGTAAGAGGTGGCTTAGTATTTGTCTATGTATATATTTTTCCAGTATCTTGGATAAGGGGGACAATATGGCAATAGGCATGTAATTTGATGGTTCTGTAAAATTTCCTCCCTTGTGGAGGGGTATTATGAAGAATTTTTTCCAGATATCTGGTACTGTATTTTCTTGGATGGATCTATTAATAACTATAGATTCGGGTATGCTAAGGATCTGGCTACATGTTTGAGAAATAATAGAGGGAGTTTGTCTGCTGATGGGGAACAGCATTTGAGCTTGTTAAAAAGTGATCTGATGAAGGAAGTTGCTATGGGCGCTAGGGAGAATGAGGGAAAAGACGAAGTTGGAGGTGGAGACTTATTATCGAGAATGTCTGGTTTAGTAAGCTTTTCTATTGTTTCAATAAAAAAGTTGTTAAGTAGCGTTGCAGTTTTGCTAGGTTTGTTAGGGAAGGGGTTTGGTGAAGAGGGGTTCCCTGGAGATAGTGATTTGTTTACTGAATGCCAGAATATCTTTGGGATGGAATGTGAATTGCTCAGAGATTTTTGATAGAAAATTTTTTTGTCCAGTAGGACCTGCTTTTATGTTTGGTTGCGAAGCTGTTTATATATGTTCAGGTGGAAAGTTGAGTTATTTTTTTTTCATGCTCTACAGGCACTGTCTCTGTTGTTCATAAGGGATCAAGTTGCCTGGTTTTAGCAATGGTGCATAATTGCATTTTAGCCTAATTTTTTCTACTGGGAGCCAGGGTGTTAAGTGTTTAAAAGAATATATTATTGAAGCTTTGGACAGCCTCATCAAAGAGTAATGTGTTTAGGAATGACCAGTTTACAGCGTACAGTAATTTGTTTAGGGTGACAGGGTTGTAGTTTTTAAGGTTACGAGACTCTTTGAATTGGTGGCTCTTGTTAAGAATGAGAGAGTATCTTACTACTGAGGTAGGGAGGTTGTTACTAAGGGAGTTAGGTAGGGTGGAAGGGTTATGATAGCACTGGGGGTTGGATACTAATATCTAGTCAATGACTGAGTCATTCTGGGAATTTTTTTGCCAGTGTGTGGGCGAGGTAATCAGCTGGGTAAAACCATAAAGGTTTATAGAGTAGCTAGAGGTGGCAGTACTAACATACTTCTGGTCAATATTCATATCCCCACAGATGATGGTTTCACAGGGAATGGATATAGAAACCCAAAAAAGAAACTGCTCGAGTATGGGAATGTTTTTACCTGGAGGTATAGAGATCGCTGCAATGGCAAATGTTTTGTGTTGATTTAGGTTACAGGTTTCTATAAATATTTTGACAGGGCAGAAATCAGGGATATATATTGAGAGAAGGGAGAGAGAGAGCTGGACAGAGTAGAGTATAGTATAGCTATTCCTCCATTCTTTTTTTTTTTTTACTTCCATCCAGTCAAAAAATATTATAACCAGGGGGGTTGCAGTTTGTAATATGATGTTTTAGCCATTTTTTAGATAGGGCAAGTATATCTGTGTTATACTGAGAACTCCAGGTGTGAAGGAGGCTGCTTTTATTGACAATGTTTTATATATTCATTGACAAAAAAGATACATTTTTGGAGGCTTGTGATCATGGTGAATTATTTGTAAGGCAGTTGAAAGGGTGGTGTTGTATAAGTATGGTTAGAGTGCTGTTGGCAAGGGCCTGGTTTGGAGTGAATATCACCAGATAAGGGTAGTACTGGCCTTTGAAGTATTTGTAGGAAGAAACATTTGCAAAGGGACTGATGTTTTGTTTTGATGAGAGGTTGGGCATTCGGTATATACCATACTTTGAACTTGTGAAATTATATAGTGGAATGGTTAAAGAGAGAGGGGGCAATAGCGGTGATGTAGTTATTTATATGGTGGGTAGTAGGATAAGACAGTGTGGGACATGAGGTGATAAACAGGTGAGGACTATGGTAAGTGGTTAGCGCTAAGAAAAGAATTAGAAAAAAGAGGGGAGAAATACAGTTTTGAAAGGTATAGCCATGATTTAGTTTCAGGTCAGAAAGAATTAAAGGGTAAAGAAATTATTTAAGGTTAGTAGAAGAAATCAGGAGTGACTGAAGTAGTTTTATTAAGTGAGTAACTGAAAGAGTTAATAGCAGGTAAGGCTCGGAAGGGGAGGGGAGTGGGATTTACAGTTAATGGTGATGCAGGGTATGATTAGAGAAGTGGGGATGTCTATTGGCTAGTGTCAAGGTGGGGTAAAGCAGGTTTAGCTCTAAAGGAAATTATGCCTGGCGTGGGTGGGAATGGGGCTAGGGTAGGAGAGCAGAGTGAGCCTGAGTGCAGTGAGGGAGAACAGAGCGGGATGAGCCAGAAAACCAGACCAGGCCAGCTTCCAAGAAAACAGTCATGAAAACCAAGCTCAGTCAATTCCAGGTCAGTGTATCATGGCATCTTCCTAATAAGTAGAAATTTTGTGCTACTAGTCTAGTACAGTGTGGTGACAAGGACCATCACTTCTATAGGGAAAACATTACAAGTATGGTTTGCAGGTACATAGGTAAACCTTCTCCAAGACAAAGAGAGTAGTTTTAAGTAATTGACCTAGGACTACAATAGAAAGAGAAATGGGGGGACCAGTAGTGTGCACAAGTACAGTGAAAGGCTATAGAAAAATGTCTTCAGTTTAGAGGACAGATACAACTCTAACATACATTAGTTTAGCTAAAAGCACTTCAGCGTTCCACCAACACAGGGCCTCACAGTGCAGGGCAACCAGACAGCCTTTGGTTTATTGGAGGATGGCAAGGACACTGATAAACCTTTTGCTGATGAGACTGGAAATAAAAAGGAAAGATAAGTAAATATTATGTCTGAAGTTTTAAAACACTCAAATTACTAAGTAACTAAGAAGACAGAGGATGCAGGGGAGGGGCAGCATATCTTGTAAGAAACATCACAATTATTTGAGCAATACAAATGCAAGGAAAGCAGAAAGAAAGGTAACTGCAGTTGGTACCAAGCTATGATATCATACACTACACTATTATGCAGGGTTAGAAAGGGTATGAAAAGAAGCAGTAACTACTAAGATGTTTCACACAATTATGCACTCTCCACTAAAAGTCAGGAATAATAACTGGTATTTTACAGAAGCACAGAGTCGCTTGTATCCCTAGGGGGTTACAGTAAGTTCTATTCTAATTGCCAGACAGATTACTGATCTAAAAGTACAGACAGCAGGCAACAATACTCACTTTAGTGAATAAAGCAGCATTGTACCTGTTATTTAAAGTCATCATATGGTATGAGTATAACTCCATACTGACATAACAAAACGCTCATATGCAGAGCAAGTAGAGTACAGCAAAAAACAAAAACGCTTTGAAATATAGGTGACCATGTAGTGCTGTTACCAACTACAAATATGCATGAAAAAAAAAACAGACCATCTGAGAAACTTCACAAAACAGCAATCAGGATCGCAAACAAAAACAATACCAGGTAGTACTTACATGCGAACACAATACTGGGGATTCCTATGAAGCAAGGCCAAGAAAGCTAAGTCAAAGATGGTGCCTTTCTACACCAGGTTTTTGATACTTGTGCAGTGGAGCAGGATTGGGAGAGAAGAGTGCAGATTCAAGATGAGGGAAGGGGATAAACACACAGTAATACAACGTTGTGAGCCAGAAAACTGCACCAGGCCAGCTTCCAAGAAAACAATCAGGAAAAATAAGCTCAGTCAATTCCAGGTCAGTATATGATAATTGACCTAGGAGTACAATAGAAAGAGAAATGGGGGGTCCAGTACTGTGCACGCTTACAGTAAAAGGCCATAGCAAAAATGTCTTCAGTTTACAGGACAAATTAAATACAACTCTAACATGCACTAGTTTAGCTGAAAGCACTTTAGTGTTCCACCAATGCAGAGCCTCAGAGTGCAGGGCAATCGGACAGCCTTTGGTTTATTGGATGTTGGCCAGGACACAGATAAAACTTTTGCTGAGGGGAACTAGTTTAGCTGAAAGCACTTTAGTGTTCCACTGACGCAGGGTCTCACACTGCAGGGCAACCGGACAGCCTTTGGTTTATTGGAGGTTACAGGTAATCAATATCACTGCAGAAGTTGAAATGCAAGAGTAAGTATGCAGAAAGGTATAAGTCAGGGTAAGATGTAACATAAAAGACCACAATCATAAGTGGCCAGGATACAAAAATTCAATCAGCAAAATAAGCAAGAAGAGCACCTGTGCACTGCAATACCATCATATAGTGTAATATATCTAAACAAAAAATAATATCAAAAGATCAATTATTTACAGTATGTACAACTGTTAGACATGGGATGTGAATGTGAGTGAGGCATGAGTCAAATGAGGGAAAAGGTAGTAGACAGAAAAGAGAGAGAAAATGAAAAAAAAAAAAAGAGAGAAGTAGAGGGAGGCAATGGAGAGGTTTGCAGCCTTTTTACTACCTAATATCCAGGCATGTACTATAGCAGTTTGGGAACATGCTTACTGTTAAGCCAGTGTTAACTCACATAATGAAGTATTATACAGGCCATGGCCCCAGTGGTCCATTAAACAGATCCCTTAATTGTGCCTGAGCTAATTAAACAGACCCTGAGATTGGAACTACAGGAGATGTTGCATCTGAGGGTAATCCTGGAGTTTACTTCTGTTTTGACATGTCTTATTATAAAAATATAATCTAACAAATAAACATATCATTTTGTTCCTGATATTAAATATGAAACAATCAAGTACAGAAAGCCAACAAATGAAGGGATGACTGGGTTGGAAGATGATGTATCAGCTGAGAGGCCCAACTACAGTGGTCCATACTGGGCCCTGCAATTAGTGAGGCTGGCCCTGAAACCGAGAGCAAGTCTTTTGAATTCTAGCCAACTGTGACTATTCCAGCTGATGCAACTTCAAATATTTCCACAGACAATGCATTTGCAGAAGTAATCCTAACAGGAAGTGTTTATAGATGGGATTCTGTCAAAGGGCTTTAGTGATAATTCCAGCCAGAAAGTTAAAGTGCATGGGATGCTAGATCATTTACATATTGCTACTGTCTTCACAGAAATGCAATTTGACTAGTTTCTAACATAAATAACATGAATCCAGAGGTCTAAGCATTGTCCACTGAGTAATGTGTGGGGTTCTTTCTAACAGAATACAAACTCTTATACAAAGAGCTCAATCTTTTCAAATGAGTAGGACTCTACAGTGCAGGCATTGTGACCACTTAGGAGATAAAATGATCTCTGTCTGCTTTGCTCCTCCCTCCTTCATAGCCTGTATCCATCTCCCTTATTTTCTACTTCTTCAGTGCTGTATAAACCATCTTATCACACAAGAATACCCTCATGCTGTTTTTATAGAGAACATTGTGTAGGTGCTGCTTTGGTGCGTGTATTGGAGTGTGACAGTTTAGTCTTTCTTCTCATTTATAGCTAATCTAGGCTGAATTTGTTTTATTGTGTGGTTGATGTCTTCCTTCCTCTCTTTGTTGTACCTGACTTTAAGCTATCTAATCCACAAAACTGAAGCTGCTGTTTAAAAAGGTATGCCAGAAATGAAGATATTTGACTCACCAATAGGCATTTACCATGTCTTATTTGCTTAAGAACAGGACACGGCATATCCAGTTGCTCATTTTCCTCAAAGGTTTAACCACATAACCTGTAAAGGAAGAAGTGAACATCTGCATTTTTCTAACTAAAGAAGGTGCTGTCTGGCAATTCTCTAAAACGACAACACAGGCCCTCCAGGTCTTCCATCACCAAAGCATATTCTTCCACTTGTGCTGCAAACCTGGCCAGGAAAAGAAATGCCAACAATTTTGGTGAAAGAAGCTCCTGAAAAGGAGTCAAAAAGGTAACATACTAGGTATAGAAACAGTCAAATGATAAGAGCTATACCACTCCCATCTTGGAAACCACTCAGCCCATGCTCACAGCGCATGTCATTTCAAGCCCATCTAGGACCATCTTATCACAGGCTTCTGAAGCATTGCCCACTAGTGACTGCAACAAGATAAGCTAATACAATTGTTAAAGAGCAAGAATAAATTCTGCTGCCCCTGTCTTCTTATCTTATTTGGTTAAGGGTCCAGAAAGAGTTTGAATGAGAGCCAAGTATTATCCTTTGCCTTTGTCCTGTGGTCACCAATAGTTCTGTCACCTGCATTTTTCAGGCCATCCCATACCAGTAACTAATACAAAGTACCTCCATTAGTGATCTCACTATTGACTTTTCTGGCACAATACTTATCCTAAGCACCCTGCCAGAAGACACATTTAATACCAGTAGCTTACTCAGCATCAAATGTGCTGCATAAACTATGTGACTGCATTTGGCACCCATTATATCAAAGGTAGCAACTTCTGCAATGAAACCAGCTATCTATGTTTTTTTTTTCAGTTCTGGATATCCTAAAACCACAATATCTGCTACTAATAAAACCAGAACTGGTAAAACTTATTTCAACACTAACTTATCCTACATGTATTACAGACAGAGGTAAGATCAGTTAGGCTCATATTCAAAATTATAGCAGCAAAGTCCTAACTCCTGCAAGCATACTGCAGCCACTAGTGAAGGTATATTCCCCCAAAACAGTATTTTTTTATACTGAAGAAAAGATATCCCAAAAAAAGGTCCCAAAGAGCCAAATAAACAAAGAAGTTATCTACTCACCATAACGTTCCATGTTTGTTGTCCTTGATCTCGCCTTCCTTCTTGCTGTTTGGGTTTGGAGCCAATCCTCGGCTCCGATTCAGATGTATACTACAGCTCGAGAGCTTTTACTGGCTCAAGGCTACCCAGATCTCATTTGTAATAACCCAACACTAGACCATATAAATAGATAAAAGATATACTCTACTTTACATATCCGATGACACCTGCATATAAAGGTGTGATCCCTTCACCAAAGTAATGGTAGCAGACTTATACTAACCATAAGGAATGGTATAAAGGAAACCCAACCAGTATAGCCAATAAAACAAGAGATTCCTCTTGATCCTCCAGGAAGGGGGAAGGAGGGAGGGACACAAGAAGGAAGGTGAAATCAAGGACAACAAACATGGAACGTTATGGTGAATACATAACTTCTTTATGTTATGTTGTCCCTATCTCACCTTTGTTCTTGCTGTTTGGGACAGCATCCCCAGCACCTGATTCTTGGGTGGCTCACTGGAAAAAACTCTTCAGGTCCGTGGAACCAAAGGATGCCCTGTTCCGGGAGGCCACATCTACTTTGCAATGAGTGATAAAGGTATGAGGATTAGCCCATGTAGTTGCTGCACAGATTGAATCCAAAGGCAATCTGGCTTGAAAGGCAATAGAGGTAGACAAGGCCCTTGTTGAGTGTCCATTAATTTTTCCTGGAAGCGTTTGTTTACGCAACTCGTAGACATGTTTTATAGTGTCTGAAAGCCATTTTGATAAAGTCACCTTTGAGACCACACAACCTCTTTTATTGCCTGCAAAGGATATGAACAATTCCTTGATCCTGTGTAAACAGAAACATAACTGTCTATGAACATCCAACTGATGAAACTTATACTCTGCCTTGTTGCCATGACTGGGGAAGAACACAGGAAGCTCTATGGATTGATTCAGATTGTATTTGGAACATACCTAGGGTAAGAAAGAGGGGTTGGTTCTGAGAGAAACCCAATCTTTATGGAAAATAAAGTAAGGGGAACGAATAGATAAGGCCTATAATTCTGAGACCCTTCTAGCTGAGATAATTGCAACCAAGAAAAGGGTCTTCCACGTCAGAAATTTGAGCAAACAAGAAGAAGAAGGTTCAAAGGGAGGAAGAATCAGAGCGTCTAAAACTAAATTTAGATTCCAGGGGAAGAGGTTCTCTTATCGGAGGTCTTAACAGTGTTGTACCTCTTAGGAAAGCCTTGCATAACCTATGGGACATGATATTGGAACCCATTTCTCCCATATGGAAATTTGAAATGGCAGCTAAATGAACTCGGATAGTAGCTGCAGCTGCTCCTTGGTCAAATGTTTCAGCGAGAAATTTAAGAATCTTTGAAATGGGAGCAGTAAAGGGATCAACCTGATTCTTGCCTGCCCAACAAGAGAACCTCTTCTATTTACTAGCATAAAGTCTCATAGTAGTGGGCTTATGGGAGAAAATCAAAATGTGCCGAACTGCTGGGGAAACATCGGGATGCCTGGCTAAGACCGGAAGTGGAGAAACCAAGCTGTGAGCTTCAGTTTGAATGGAAGGATGGAGAGCCCCCGACTGATGTCTCAAAAGATCTGGCACTGGGTCCAGGATCCAAAGTTCCCCTTGCAGGTGAGGCCAAAGGAATGGGAACCATATCTGACGAGGCCAGTAAGGGGCAATGAGGATTAACTTGCAACCCAACAACTGTGCTTTCTGAAGAACCTTGGTGATCAGGGGAAAAGGTGGAAAGGCATAAAGCAGTCCTGGGGGCCAATCGTGAACAAGTGCATCCCTGGGTGACTGTTCCGGAGGTGGGATCAGGGCAAAGTAGCTGCTGCATTTGTTGTTGACGGGGAGTGGCAAAAAGATCACAGCATGGCTGGCCCCATCTGTGAAAAATCAAGTCCGCAACTTCCTGCTTCAGGGACTACTTGTGGGGCATCAGGATAGCCCGGCTGAGCTTGTCCACCATCACGCTGGATTTCCCCGGGATGTGCATTGCATCCAGAAAGCTCTGGGAAGACATCACCCATTGCCAAACTCGTAGAGCGTCTCATCACAAGGGGTAAGACCTGGTTCCACCCTCTTTGTTGATGTACCACACTACCAACATATTGCCCATTTGAATTGCTATAGTCCCTGTAGGTAGAGAGTCCTGAAGTGTATGCAATGCCAGGAGCACTGCCCTCATCTCCAGGACACTGATGTGCAAGTTGTACTCGTGTTCCTGCCAAGTCCCTTGAACAGTCTGTCCCAGATAATGTCACTCCCCCCACCCTATCTGGGAAGCATCCATGGTCACTGTGGCTAAAGGTTGGGGGGTAGAAATGGACTGCCTATTGTCACCATAGGGGAGTGAAGCTACCACTCCAGATCCCTTTTGCAGGATTCCGTGATCAGAATCTGATGTGACATGGGTAAATCCTGGAATGACCACTGTGCAAATAGAAGCCACTGATGAATTCTGATGTGGAATTGAGCCATAGGGACCAGAGTGATTGCCGCCACCATAGAACCCAATACCTTGAGGACAAATCTTGCTTGAATTCTCTTTTGTGTGAACAGTATGACAACTTGGCGACGGATCATTCATACTCTTTCTTGAGATAGCTTTGCTATCATGGCCCTTGAGTCTAAATCTGCCCCTATAAAGGTAATATATTAACAAGGCAGATTTTTCATAGTTTATGGTGATCTCAAGTTGAGAACAAGAGCGGATTGTGTATTCCCTTGCCCTGATTAGTTGATGCTCTGTGGTGGCAGTAAGGAGCTAGTCATCTAGATATGGAAACACCCGGAATCCTTGATGCCTCAGGTGAGCCGCAACTACTGCCATGCATTTGGTGAACACCTTGGGAGCTGTGGTGAGACCAAAGGGCAGAGCTCTGAACTGATAGTGACTGGCTCCCAGCCGGAAGCGTAGATATCTCCTCGACCGTCAGTCCATTTTTATATGGTAGTACGCATCCTGGAGATCAACAGAGCACATCCAATTGTCCTGTCCCAGAAAGGGAAGAATGGACTGCAGCGTTACCATCCAGAACTTTGTTTTCTTGACTGACTTGTTCAGCATGCTGAGATCCAAAATGGGTCTCCAGTCCCCTGTTTTCTTAGGAACTAAAAAGAACCTTGTGTAAGTTCTGGATCCGATTTGGTCTACGGGGACTTCCTGGATGACTCTTTTTTTTTTTTTTTAGCAACCTTTGAAACTCCAGGTTTGCTTGATCCCAAAGTCTGAGTGGAACATCTGAGATAGAGTACTGTCTTTTTCATAGGGGAATTAGTGAGAAGGGGATATTGTAACCTCTGGATATTATGGATAGTACCCATGTATCTTCTGTGAGTGTCTTCCAGGCTTTTGGGTACAAGGATAATCTCCCCCTGACTGTCTCCGGAGTCAGACAGTTGGTCCTCCCTTCAGGAGCACTGGAAAGGCCTACCAGAGAAAGTGTCTCTGTCGCCCTGGTTCTGCGGACCCCCCCCTGCTGCAAAGTCGGCATCTTCTGTTGTTATTTCCCCCTCTGCCCCTGGAGGAAAATTCTCCACATGTGTCAAGCGAAGCTCCCTGGGATTTCCAGAACCACATTTTTCTGCTCTTCTGGCCTTTAGGATAGGGCCTAGATGGAGCAGAAAAATGCACTCCCACAGCAGAGAGTTTTATCATCCTGTTCACACCTGGAAAGAGTCTCTTTTACCTGAGGCCTAAACTGGGAAGAGCAGTCAAAGGTGGCATTGGTAAAGGAAGACTTGAAGTCTCCACAAAATGACAAAGGCGCATCCAGGAGTGTCTGCGTAAGGCTACCCCTGTGCCTGCCACCCTGCTTGCCCCATCGGCTGCGTAAGAAATGAGCTGCATGGAGGAGTTAACCACTGAAGTCAAGGTCACGGGCTGAGAAGCCGCCTTGTCCGAGGCTCCCGCAGCTGTAGGATCCTGTAAGGTATCTCCTAACTCCTTGAGTGGATCCATTTAAAGCCTTGTAAAGTGGGACAAATAGTTCAGTGACCTTAGTGTAAAGGTCACTGAAGAAAACATATGCTTCCTGTATCTGCCCATCGTATGTGACTCTTTATTCGGCGGATGGACAGATGAAGAAGTTCCCACTATTTCCTTCTTGGTGGCTGCTGCCACCACCACAGCATCAATGGGAACACCTTTTGATAAGAAGAGCCTGTCTTCAGGGGCTGTAATGACTTTATTGGGCCTCTGCGGAACTGGTTCCATAGTGTCTGGAGAGCTCCAAGCATTCCGACTCACTACGTGCAATAGTGGGTCGAAAGGAAGAGATACCCAAGAGGTGGAAGGTAGGGAACCAAATGCATCCAGGTACACAGACTCATCTTCAGAAGGGGAAAAGGGACTTCCAGTCACCCCTCTGTCTAAGGATTTCTAAGATGTCTGAAAAAGAGGCATCTTCAGAAGGGGACCATGGGGACCCTTCTGAGTCATCAAAGTCTGTGTCTGATGTCAACGACTCAGGGGAGTCCACATGCTTCCTCTTGCAAGTCCTCTTCCGAGGGACCTCCTCTGAGGGATGCTCAGGGGAGGTTTTGGATGAGGTGGGATCGCTCAATGGGGCATTCTGGAGCATGGGTTCCCTACACTTGTGGTGGAGGGGAGGTTCAGAGACGGACACCGGCACCGAGTGCAAAGGAGCCAATGGAGCCGAGAGTGGAGCTGTCTCAGCAGACAGCACACTCCTCATCACCTCGAAAGCTTTGCAGTCCCGACCTGAAAGAATCTCTGGCTCCGAAGAAGCAGGAGACTTCCACCGAGCAAAGGGAGATGGCTTTGAGGTCAATGTAGGAGCCGAGCTGACCTGTGTCGAAGCTCTGAGAGGGAAAATAGAGTCGGACAAGGGTCCGATGCTGCTCCCCCCCTGGAGCCAATGAGGGAGCATCGGCCCCCAGATCCCTCGATAGAATGAGGTATTGAGGTGATCAGAGCCGTAATCAGAAGCAAAACACCACAGGAGGTTACTGGAGTTGACGGTTCCACCACTATGACTTCCATACACTCTGGCTCCGAACTCAGAGGAGTTGGAAGAGGAATCAAGACAGGTGTTGTTTGGGCTGTTGGCACCATTTCCGTCTGGGATGTGCCCGAAAGTATTTTTGCTAGTACTGGTGTCCTAAGAAGTCTCTTTACCACCTTCTCCACATCATCATCCAAAAGGCTCCTGGATGACTGAGAGGAGTGTGTTGAAGACCAGTGACTGTCCGCCACAGACTGCAATAATGGAGACTGTGGTGCGGACCACACTGGTTCCAAGGCAGGAGACCTGAAATGCTTATGAGACCTTACTGGCTCTGAAAGCACAGATGGAGCCGTTGGTGCAGATGTCTTGTCGGAAATGAAAGTCGGGTCCAACTTAGCTTGTGGTTTATCCTTGTCCTTAGATGGGTCCGAACTCAGAGCCAAATAGGATGAAGGCTTGACTTTATCTGATTTTTTAGCTGGCTGAGTCCCCTCCATGGCAGTATCAAAGGGGCTCTTCAGCAAACCTCTCAAGATTAACTTGTTTCTTCTCTCCTGCAGGACTCATGAACTAAAGGCATGGCAGATAGAGCATGAGTTCTGCAGGTGAACAGGTCCTAAACAATTTACACAACTCATGTGCCCATCTGTAAGGGACATCTGTTGGCAATATGAGTCGCATTTTTTGAAACCAGAAGGTTTCAAATCCTTGGCAGTATCCTTGGACATAATAGGAAACAGCACTATCTCTAAGGCTATACACTGCTAGTAAGAAGACTATGAAGCACTCTGTATAGCTAGTCAAAGAGAAAAAACTATTGGCAATAACAGACAAACAATATCCTATATATATATATATATATATATATATATATATATATATTTTTTTTTTTTTTTTTTAAACAGACAGGGAAAAAGGAGAAGAGGGAGAGCCTCTAAGTTAAACGGCAAACTCCCACCTAAGGAGAGCATCTAACTTAAACGGCAACTCCTTACAAGCTAAAGGTAAGAAGGGGAAGAAAAACCCTCTAATTTAAATGGGTTTGAAAGAGGGGAAAGGCCAAAGAGAAAAAACGATTAATCTAAACAAAAACAAATCACAGACAGGATAGGGATAGATAGAAGTGCTAAGGATGACTACCATTAACAAATTAGCTTAGCTAAACTTGAAAAATTTTACTCAAAAATATAAGAGGAGAAAAAACACTTAGCCTGAGCCAGTATCCGCAATCTCGATGCTGCAAGCGGCAAACGAGATCTGAGTAACTACTGCTAGGCATGCTGGGATAGGGGCTAGCCTCGAGCCAGTAAACGCTCTCGAGCTACAGTATACGGCCGAGACAGAACCGAGGATCGACTCAGAACCCAAACAGCAAAAACGAAGGTGAGATATGGACAACATAACATCAAGTATTTAGAACTTCCTGCTGACTCCACCACAGCTTATCTAGATGAAAGTAAGGGGTACATTCTCCTGTGCTGACTACATACAGTTCAAAGTTTGCTTAATGTCTGCATATGATACATGAAAAAACGGGCAGGCTATGGATCCTATCCCATCTTCACAGAGAAAAGAGCAGGCCTATGATTTGCCATATTGTCCTTTAAGTTGATGCTAGCTCTAGTAGGCATTTTAAAATATGTAACTATAGTCATCTGGATCAACCTTCACACAACAGCCCAGACACATATACGGCCAGTGTCTATTTTCTGCCCTTTGTGAGACTACAAGCTTCATGCAGGGATCACAAGCCTTACAAAATAAACTATAGCAGCCCTGCATAAGGCTTCAGCATCCCAAAGCCCTTACTGTCCATTCCCTTGACAAAGAATCAAGGTCAACAAACTGATTTAACAAGTGTGTATTTATGTCTGCTGCCCTGACCCTGCAAGCACTGACACTGTCTCATATCGCTAAAAGAATTTATCTGAAGAAATGGTCCATGTGATGACAGACATAGCATATTGGCTACTTAAAGATATAAACTTAAATTCTGAGAGACAACTCATCTATCATGACCAGCCTTACTACTGATATCATATACAACATGGCTGAAGGTAAGTGGCATTGTCTGGAATAACCCTATACTAGCACACCTGTCTCATATTAAGAGACTTTGTATAGGCTACTAAGATGTCTTTTTTGGATTGCACTTGTTTGTTTCACAAAAAAAGGCTATTAAAATGTGAAAAAACATGGTAAGATCTTCACAGAGAGAAAACTTTCATCCTCCATGGTCTTTCTATACTACAGCACAAAGACTTCAGCAACATATGTGGTTCAAGAATGGCCTAAAATAAACTGGAGGATGAGAAAAGAGTCATCCCCATTCAGGTCAATTATATCATGTTCACCAACAGAAGAATGGGCAGCCATCATACACTGGGAGGCCATAATCAGCCCCAGCATGGACAGCAACATTGCTGCCCTCTGGGACCAGTTCAGAAATAACTCCTATTTTACCTGTCACAGTTGTTAAAAATCATGAAGTGCATTAATAAAAGTCCATACCCTTGCCATCAATGACCTTTCTAGACATTCCACCACATTAGAAGCAAGTGGCAAGGAAGGAGATTCTAATCCTTTTACAAAACAAATGCCACCCAAGAGGGAACACCTGACCACAATGAGCAAAGATAGTATTCCATATTCATTTTTTGGCATGACAGAGAAGAAAGTGTCTCAAACGAGTCCTTGAGCTCAGTACTCTAAATCTTCACATTCCTAAAGAAACCCATCTTATTGTCAGAGTGAAAAGTATTCTGGCTTGTCAAACACATGAAGTCAAGATGTGCTGTTTGTACCTCTAAACAGCATTACTACTTATCAACATTTCCAAGAAATCCAGAAAGTAGCCACACTTCATGGTAAGGACCAGTTATTTAAAGTTCAGTAGTCTGCCATTTGGTCTCATCCTGAGTTCTCACCAAATGCATTGAATTTGCTGCACCTTACCTGTCACTGCAAGGACTGAAAAATTTCTAGCACCAAAATGACTGTTTCCTTACTATGCAATGTTGGTCACACTGTTGCACAACAGGAACTTTCACTGCTCAGACTGATCAGCTCTCTAAAGATCAAAGTGAAACTGGGAAGAGTCCAAACTCCACCCACATTACTGGTTGCACTCTGGACACCATTCTTTGTACAGCTTTTCTACTGAAGTGCAGAATTCAAATGCACTAGTCCAAAGTTTGGTAAATAATGTCTATAAGCACATTCCCCACACACTCTCTTCTCATAACCTTAGCACTACCATATATGACAGCAGCTACCATTTTGGTACCACTGGCCAGACTACAGATGAATGTGCTAAGGTGGACTGTCTAGCTGCAATGGTGTCAACACACTCAGACACGTTTGCAGCTAAGGAAAATCTTCAAGGTGTTCAGGTTGCACATCAGCTGTGAGTGGTTCATTTATGTCTGTCTAGAGTTTAAATACAGAGAAGCTTTCAGTTGACAACCCGACTCCCAGCCTCCCTCAGCTACATCCACAGTAATTACAGATGCAACTACTCTAGCGTCAGAGCTACTACAATGGGCGGACCTTTCAGGGCAGCCAATCTTCTCCAGAACCTCACCATCAAATAAATTTGCTGGAAATAAGAACCCATTGTCATAGTCTCATGACATTCATTGACAACCTACCATGTTGGACAACTGCAATTCCAGTGGACAACATAGTTGTGATATAGTAAACCAACAAGTAGCAAGGTACGTTGGGGCACATACATGCCATATGACTATGACAGTGGACACCATAAATTAATGACTTTCTTATAACAGTACACATGCTCCAAGGGAAAACATCTCAGTAGTATGAAGGATGAGAAAATGTCTGTTTCTTCCATAACAATACTGCTTCATTTATAATACAATGTAGAAGTTCTTCTACATGTGGGAGACATCAAGTTATGACCTCTTTTATTTCTAAAGCAAAATGTCCCCACTACTTATAATTAATTTTTCCCAACAACTGTTATGTCTGGGATACTCTGGTGGAACACTGACTTACTTGTCTAATCTATGCCTTTACCTCACTTCCTCTGATGTTCAGATACATAGGATACAATAATATTCCTGGCCAAGGAATGCTTCATAGCACACTTTCTCCCTTGCACAAGAGATGAACTTCACTACCATAGAGATTTTACAGTTGCTTTACCAATATGGGGCCTTTGCTTCACTTTCACGAAGCTCACCAGACCTCATTCAAACTGTCTGCTTTGGCAGACCTCAAATACTTGTTCAAGAAAACCTTCAGCTTGGTAGCTATCATCAGAAAAGGGAATCCGCCTTACTTCATTATGCATAAAGACAGCATGGTAGCTATAGAGACTAATCTAAATCAGAGAATTAACCTAGCAGTTTTCTTTCCTCCTTTATCAACAAAGGTAAAAACTTATTACATTGTATAAATGCCAACAGACAATAAAGGTTCAGTGCAGACAGAAAAAATGTATTTAAAAGTGACTAATTATATGTACTTTCACAACTCAAAATGTGTCCAGACAGCTGTTCAATTTTAGAAATTGTTGCACTGGTGCTACAATTTTCTGAATACACTCCTTGATCTCTACACAAAACTGTAAACCTTCTATGTCTTGCTGTTTACATTGCACGTAAACTATATGAATATAATAAAATCTAATCATGGCAGTGTAATGTCTCTCCTCTGGGCCATTGATCAAGGAGTCTCAATCCTCACCACGGACACCGTTGAGGGCCGTTCACTTGGAACAAAAATAGATATGCACAATATTTCCAGATGCAGCTCTCTGAATCAAGCACAATTTCCCTTAAGAGCACACAGGGAACACACTTCCATTCTGGAATTGGGTTTCCCTCTTTCTCACCAGGCCCCAGATAAGATGCCACACTAACCATAGCTGTACAGTTGAGCCCTCAGACGAGTATTTCAAGCCAAGTCAACCACTGTGGTCTCTGTTAAACCAGTGCTCTGTGTCCCTGCTACAAGTAGCTGACGCACACACTCTGAAATTTGATTTTCACACACACGTACACTCCCCCCACACACACACACACACACACACACACACACACACACACACACACACACACACACACACACACACACACACACACAGGAAAGTCTGGCACAGATTCACCAGCTATGGCACCTCTACCCAGACTTTAAGGTAGACACTGCCACAAGAACAGCTACTCTAATGCTCTTACAAGGGTACCCAATTATATTGAGTAAAACTAATACTGATACAGTTGGTAGTGTTTCACCAATGCAGCAAGGTTTTCAAGAACACCCACAGTGTCACCAAATAAATATAAGTACTCTCAAATGTTAAAATATTCTCTAAAAGACCAGCCATAATGAAAAGTTTAAATATATTTAATAATAAATAATAAATTAACATGAAAATACTAAATATCTATTTATAATAAACACCAGAATTTTAATCACAGGAAATATTAAAAATAACAGATGGGTAGATTCACACAGATACAGAAAAACAGTACTTAACAAATCTCACTATATTTTCCTGACTGATCTAAATAATTACTACTCCCTAGTTCACTTAGTAGTGCAAGGCAAGACGATATAGGTAAGTGATCCTTCTTTGTCAGGTTTCAAAAACTGACTGTCCTGAGACTTCTATCTCATCTAATATTAAAACATCATTTCAGTGCTGGATTACAGAATGACATCACATTCATCTGGTCATCTGACTCTGGTTCTCACACTCCTCCCTTTACTAGAAAGTGAACCAGAATCTAGCACATATGCGTTTTCATACACAGAGCTTTGCTAAGATGTGTTATAGGATCTGGAAGCTATAAAACCATTTCAAAATCTTCCACCCTTCCAGGGTAGCAATTACTTCACACCTAAGGACAATGCAGTAGGATTCCTAGTCCTAGTTTTCACAGACATTTTGTCTCTAGCTGCAATCAGAGCTCTAAGATATAATCTTTATGACCTAAACCAGGTAATTTAATTTCAGCTATTTTTTCAGAGTTAGCTGGACTGAGATTAGTTAGCTGGACTGAGATTAACCTCTTCTTTTCCAGTACTCCCTGCTACAATATATTAATTTCAATAGTTACAATACAGTCTAACATACAGGTGTATTTCTTTTCTGTTCAGCAGGACCCACTGTTGGCATAGCTGGAAATACCTCACATTATCACAGGTGCTATAAAATTCTAGAATGTTGCAACATTGTTTCATGGACTGGGACTGGTTAACATTTTAGAATGGATAGGTCCATGCTCTGCTATAAATAGAAGAGTCTTGCACTGTTACATAAACATAGGAAAATGTGTAAACATTATTTACACTCCTTAGGTTGGCATTATGGTAAAGGTTGTTGCATCACATGCACAAGGTAAAAGGTTTGATCCTGACCTCCGACCAATGCTTGTTTGGAGGTTGCTTATTTTCCTTGAGGCTCTGTGGGGTTCCTTCCACCTCCAAAAAACATGCTGAGTATTTATATCTCAAACTCATCCATGGAGCTGTGGGCAGCAGCACAGACTCTAAATGGTGAGCTTTAGGGGAAGGAGTTAATAGACCAAACTCTTTGGGCATCTACTGTGGTGCACATTATCCTCAAGACAGAAGAACAAGGATCAGAGGTTGCATGCCATGGCAGGGCTAGCAACTCAATGGTGTACAAATATGGCTCTAGACAAGAATCAGTGATTGCTAATGTTGCAAAATGGACATGGTTATCAGCCAGAGATAAGTGGGTTGAAGACCTGGCCTACTCTGACCTATGCCAGGGAAGCATACTAGTGGAAGGAGGGGTGCATGTGCTCCTATTGGTCAGTGTGTGCCTGCATAAAGTCCATCCAGCAGCTCTGGGTCAATAAGCTACTGGCCGGCCAGTGTCTAGTTGCCCAGACTGGGTTACCTGGCATTACTTTGTTGAGCAAATGCTGGACATCAAACCAATCAATCAGCTGAACATTAACTAAGAATTGCTACACTCCGGGTAGGTTCACTGACAGGACACAGCTCTGAAGTGGATGACACGATGAGAAGTAGAGGAGTCTGGACATTCTCTGTATCCAAGAGACAAGATGGAAGGGCAATGCAGAAAAGCCATTTGGCTTGGGTTCCAGAGCCTAATGCTAAGGATTAAGAGGACAGGTTAGAAATGGTGCAGGAATTGTGGTGAGGGAGAGGCTTCAGAAGACAGTGAGAAATGTCATCATAATTAGGGACAGACTCAGGGCTATCAGACTTCAGCCTAAAGATACAGTAGTACTCAAGCTCAGCGTATGCCCCACATTAGGGTTGTGATAGTGAGGAAAAGAATGCATTCAGACAGCAGTTGCAGGGCCTACTAGATAAAGCAGGGCAACAGAAAATGGTGTTGAAATAGGTGACCTGAATGCACATATCAGGATAGACAGAACAGAATATGTGGTCTGACTGGGTCCACATGGGTGAGGCAAAAGGAATACTCATTTCTTAGCCTATTTGTTAGCCAAGCAGTATACCTTCCTAGTCTGATCTGAACTATGATGACATTTCTCACTGTCTTCTAAAGCTTCTCCCTCACCACAATTCCTGCAGCATATCTAACCTGTCCTCCTAACCCTTAGTATTAGGCTCCATCTGGAGTGTTTCTCCCCAAGCCACCGCTGAAAATAGGCTCTGTCCTAGTTGGACTTTCCCGGTCAACAAAAAAGATAAATACATAAATGACTAAATAAATAAATAAAGGAGGAGAGGCCATTCTAGACTCATGTCTGGCAAATGGCTAAATAGTAGCCAACACATGGTTCAGAAAGAGAGACAGTCACAAGATCACATACATGACTGACCAATATCCAACTTGGGTAAACTTCCGCATGGTAAGAAAAGGGCACTGCTGTAGAATCCATGATTGCAAAGTCATCCGCAGTGAAACAGTCATCCCTCAGCATAAACCATTGGTTACCACAATAAGTTGCAAGTGATGGTCAAAGAAGGCTCTAACATCAACAGAGATCAGGCTAAAGACCTGAAAGTTGACTAGAGAGAAAGCACAACAGTTCAAATAATTACTCAGGGCTCTAGCACCTGAAGAAGAAAAGGAAATAGGTGAAGTTGAAGAAGAATGGCAGTGCCTCAAAACAGCATGTGTGAGGACTACAGAACAGATATGCGGCCAATACACTTATGGAAATAAGGAAGCTGGTGGTGGAATGCAGAAGTCCAAGAAATCATCAAAAGGAAGAAGGATTGCAGGAAAAAGTGGGAAAAAGTGGGAGATAGAAAAAGAAGTTATGTACTCACCATAACATTCCATCTGGGTAGTTATAGTTCATTTGTCTTCAATCTGTGGGTCTTCAGATCCGATTCGGATCTGACATGGCCATACTTTCCAGCTATGGCTCCAAGCTCCATGCTCCTCCCCTAAGCATAACGCCCCCGTCACCTTTCTCCCCTCAGATTGAGTTTGCTGCCTAACATGTATCAGACACCCGACCCAATGACACCTTATCACCAGGATAACCAAAAGGAAACTCCCTTAGCCTGGACAGAACTAAGGATCCCAACAATAACCATCTGATAAGATAAGAAAAAAATATTATCATCTGAATGATAAGGTTAGGGGGAAGGAGGAGGGATGGTTGAAGACAAGTGAAGTATATCTACTCAGATGGAACATTATGGTGAGTACATAACTTCTTTATCTGAAGTAGTTTACTTTATTTGATCTTCAACCTGTGGGACAGAGTCCTCAGCTACCAAATTCTTGGGTGGCCCTAATGGAAGGATGTTCCAGAGCAGTGCAGAGCCAAAGGGTACTCTACTCCAAGAGACAATGTCTAATTTATAATGCAAAATCAACGTATGAGATGAGGCCTAAGTGGCAGCTGAACAAATATCATCCAAAGAGACCCTGGACCAAAAGGCCGCTGACGTAGCCATAGATCGGGTCAAATGAGCTTTCACTTTCCTTGGCACAGACAGACCTCTCTCCAAATAGGCTCGGCCAATGCATTGTGAGATCCAGCAAGCAACTGTCACTTTCGAAACTGGTTTACTGAATAAAGGCTTGGCATAAGACACAAAAAGTTGATCAGATCTGCGGAAGGGTTTAGTCCTGTGTAGGTAAAACCTCAATTGTCTATGCACATCCAATAAATGTAATCTATATTCCCCTTTGTTCTGATAGTTAGGAAAAAAGACTGTCAAGTTAATGGTCTGATTAATATTGGCTTCCGAAGCTACCTTAGGGAGTAAAGATGGTTTGGTATGTAGAAACACCCTATCTTTATGAAAGATCATACAGGGCATTTTGATTGAAAGAGCCTGAAGCTCCAACACCCTTCTGGTGGAAGTGATAATGACCAAAAAGGCAGTTTTCCAAGTCAGAAACTGCAAATCCACTGAAGCCACAGACTCAAAGTGGGGAGAAAACAATGCCTGCAACAGTAAGGTAAGGTCCCACGGTGGGATAGGATGCTTTACTGGGGGTCTAATAAGAAAAACACCTTTAAGAAAGGTCTTGCAAAGTTTAGAGGAAGCCGATACAGATATATTTACCCCCACGTGGAAATTAGAAATGGCTGCCAGTTGGACTTTAACCATAGGGGAACTGGTTCCCTGTTGAACAATGCTAGCCAGAAAATCTAAGACTGCTGAAAGAGGAGTGGTAAAGGGGTCCAGGGCCCACTGAGAGGCCCATATTGAGAAACGTTTCCATTTACTACAACACACTTTTCTGGTAGAAGACTTCTGAGCCTCTACCAGAATAGACTTAACAGGGGATGACAATCTGGGAGTTTTAATAATCATGAGAACCGGAGCAGCCAAGCAGTGAGCTTCAGACTGTCCAGGTCTGGGTGCGGGATCCCAGAGGGATGCAAGAGAAAATCCAGAACCAGATCCAAAGTCCATGGTGGAACAATTAGATGAGACTTGAGTAAGGGAAACCAAACCTGTCAAGGCCAGAATGGGGAGATGAGGATCACAGTGCTACCCAGCGTTTAGGCTTTCTGCAGAAACTCGACATCAGGGAAAGAGGAGGATATGCATATAAAAGACCAGGAGGCCAAGCATGAATTAGAGCATCTCTGGGGATTTCCCCCAATGTGGGGGGTTCAGAGCGAAAAACTCGCTGCATTTCATGTTGGAAGGAGATGCGAAGAGATCACAGCAAGGACAACACCACTCTAGAAAGTTGTGTTCCACTACTGAAGGGTTCAGAGACCACTCATAAGACATAAGCATAGATCTGCTGAGCCTGTCCACTAGAATGTTGGAATGTCCCGGAATGTGCATTGCCACCAGAAAACGACCAGTGGATATCGCCCATTCCCACATTTTCATGGCTTCTCGGCACAGGGTATAATATCTGGTTCCCTCTTGTTTGTTGATATACTAGACCACTGACATATTGTCCGTCTGAATAGCAATCATTCCTAGAGGAAGATGAGCATGAAGGGCCTGCAACGCAAGGAGAACCATTCTCATCTCTAGAACACTGATGTGCAGAAAGGTCTCGGAAGGGGACCATATGCCTTGGACTGTCCTTCCTGAGCAATGCCCCCCTACCCTAATAGGGAGGCGACCGTGGTCTTGGGAAATGCAGGTTGAAACGGACGTCCCTTGAGGGGATCTGGAGACTGAATCCACCACCAAAGGGAGTCCCTGCATGCTCTCGAGATTCTCACCGAAAGGACAAGGGGAGATCTAACACAGACCACTGAACTGCAATTGTCCACTGCAACACTCTCATATGAAGGTGTGCCATTGGAAGAATACTGATCATGGCCGCCATAGACCCCAGTGCTCTTAACACTGCCTTGGTTGTCGGTAAATGGGTCTGAAGAATGTGTAAGACGTGTAACCTCAGATTGTGTATCCTGTCAAATGTAAAGAACACCCTCATTTGTAATGTGTCCAGCCATGCCCCGATGAAATCCAAAACCTGAACCGGGAGTAGAGCAGATTTGTTCATGTTGATTGTGATGCCCAACTTGTTGGCTAGCCAAAGGAAGTAGTCCCTGGCCTGACAAAAATAGATGCTCTGAAGGGGCAGTAAAAAGCCAATCATTCAGGTACGGAAAGACCTGAATACCCTGAAGCCTCAGGTGAGCCGCTACTACCACCATTACCTTGGTGAACACACAGGGGGCTGTGATGAGACCAAAGGGAAGGGCTCAAAATTGGTAATGATTGGCTCCCAGTTGGAACTGAAGGAACATCCGGACGCACCTGTCCATCTTGATGTGATAGTATGCATCCTAGAGATCAACTGAGCTCGCCCATTCTCTGGCCTGCAGATAGGGCAGGATAGATTGAATCATGACCATCTGGAATTTTGTCTTGGTTACAGACAGGTTCAGTTTGGACAGATCTAAGATTGGTCTGAGGTCCCCCATCTTTTTCAGCACTAAAAAGAACTTGGAATAAACTCTGGATCTGGACTGGTCTAGGGGGACTGTTTGGATGATTCTTTCCTTAGCAGTGAATCTATTTGTATTGCTACTTCCTCCCACTGTGCGGGTGGGACATCCGGAAGGGCTTTGTTGAATGGGAGAGGTTCCTGGAACAGAACAGAATATCCTCTGGATATGATGAGCAACACCCATTCATCTGTTGTTATGGACTCCCATGCTAAAGGGTGTAGTGACAACCAACCCCTGACTGCCTCTAGAGAAGAACAGTCAGGCAACCCCTCAGGGCTGCTGCCCGGGCTTATCCGAGAAGGGTTCTTGGGACCCAAAATGTTTAGGACCCCCTCTGCCTCTAGGGTGGCATCTGTCAAATCACCATCTGCCTCTGGGGGAAGGTGAGTCCTGAGCATCCTGGAAAAACACCTGAGATTTGCGGAACCACGTCTTCTTTGGGCCTCGCTGGTTCCTGGAAAAGGACCTTTGAGACTGAGAGAAGGGGATCCTGACGGCAGACAGTGTCTTCCTATCCTTCTCACTCTGAACCAAAGTCTCTCTGACCATCTTCCCAAACAGGGAAGAACCTTTGTAAGGGGTGTTGTTAAAAGACACCTTGAAGGGCTCCATAAATCGACATAAGGGGAGCCAGGCATGACGCCTGATGGCAACGCCTGCCCTTACAGCCTGAGTGGCTCCCCCTGTGGCATGGGAGAGCAAATGTATGGATGTGTTGGCTTACTGCTTTTAGGGTGTCCATTCGTGCATCGAACGTCTTCCTGTCCTCTGCCGACATGGACCCTGGGGTTGACTCCATGATTTCCTTAACAATATCTCTCTGGAGTCAGATGACGTGTGCCATATAGTTCAGTGTCCTCACAGAGAAGGTCGCTGAAGCATAAACTCACTTCCCAAAGAGATCCACCGCTCTCGACTCTCGGTCAGGAGGGTGAACCATGGAGCTCTCCTAAGTGAGCTCCTTCTTGGTGGCCACTACCACCATCATAGCATCTACAGGAGACCCTTGTGCCAATGAAGCTTGTCTGAGGGGGGACTCAAAACCTTATCCAGCTGCTTAGGGATTGGCTCTACAGTGTCAGTCTCCTTCCAAGCCCTAGATGTTATTAGTTCCACAAGCAGGTCGGCAAGAGGGGACACCCAAAAGGTAGATGGGCCTGTGCCAAATGCCTCCAGAAACATGGACTCATCCGAGGTTGGCTTTGGGGTGAACCACCCCCCTCTGGTGGAGGAGCTCCATGATGCCCCAGAGGAGACATCCTCAGGGGGGCATGACCTTGGGAAGCCTTCCCCTTCATCCAAATGCATGTCCTCCATGAGGAACTCTGGTGGAGAGTCCAAGTGCCTCCTTTACAAGTATGCTTGCAGGGGGCCTCCTCAGGGGGACTGTCTGGGGAGGCCTCACAAATGGGCTGTTTCGAAGGTGGAACTAGATGGGGCATTACAGACATGGGCTGTCCCTGAGAGGGAAGGATGGCCGGAACCACACTCAGAGCCAGGGGGGTCTTGATGGATTCAGAGGATGAGATAGTCTGAGGTCTTGACCCCCAAAAGAGCCCTCTCTACCAAGTCAAAAGCAGAGAAACGTGCCTCCTGGTCAGAAAAGGCAGAAGCCACTCCCCCTTGCCCCAACAGGGGAGTCAGAGCCAAGCCTGCTGGAGCCGAGATGGCTAGAGGGATGCTCCTCTCTGACAGACTCGGAGCAGACAACACCCCTTCGGATCCAACATCAAGGCTGTGGCTCAGAGAGCTTGGAAACGATCCCATTGCATCCAACAAACCCAAGGCACCAGCCAGCGTCGAGGTACAGGGTACCATTGGCACTGACCCCCTCAACTCCGATCGTCTTCGGATCCGATGACTCCAAAACCGCTGGTCGGATTGGAGAAGGAGTAATAGGACAGAACAAGGGTTGGAAGGGACCCCCCCCCTGGGGGAAGAAGGCCCTGGCAAGACCCCCATCTGTATCTGAGTGCGGATAAACCTCCAGATCATCTTGTCCATCTCCACTACCGAGAGGTTCCAAGTGGAGCAGGAGGACACCACCGAAATCAGACGGGAGTGCCAGTGGGGGGGGAGACCTGACCAGAGACTGGCTTTGTTGTTCCTCGGGTTCAGGTGAAAACCTAGGGGACCTGAGCCTAGGAGTCACAGGCCTGGATACAGGCTTCACTTTCGGCGACAGGCTGGCCTACGACAAGCAGTCAGGGGATTGCTTGAGAGGCCGGTCCTTCTTAACCTGATCCCCTTCCCCGGACCTCTTGGTGGGAGTGGGAGTCCTAGAGGCCGGGGAAGAAGACAGAGCAGCAGCTGCTGCTTTCCCCACAGGGGAAGAGGGGACCACAGTCCCAGAAGAAGAGGGTAACAGGCCCTTAAGGATCAATTTGTCCCACCTGTCTTTAAGTGCCCTGGGGTTAAACCCAGCGCAAACAGGACATGGCACTGGAGGTGTTCATCCCCCAAGAAGACCACACACAGAGTGTGGCCATCCGCCGGGGAAAGCTTATGGCCACACCCTGTGCACTTTCTGAAACCGAGCTCCAGGGCATCCGCCATCCATACAGCCAGCCCAGAGACACACACACACACACACACACACACACACACACACACACACACACACACACACACACACAAACATGCTCACAAGAGAAAGAAAGGAGAACAAGAAAGGAAAGCCTACTTCTTTTTTTTTTTTTTTTTAACTAACTAAATGAAGAACCCTGGGAGGTACAAAAAAGTTCAAGAGAAAGGAAAAGGTCAAGAAGAAGCTAAAAATAAAAGAGAATTATACGCTTACAAACACTGAAATAACACGCTGGAGCTTGGACCATGCTTGCTCACTCTCAAGCGGCAAATGAGATCTGAGGGGAGAAGAGAGACGGGTGCATTATGGGTAGGGGTAGCAGCATGGAGCTCGGAGCCATAGCTGGAAAATGCAGCCATGTCAGATCTGATGCAGATCCGAAGGCCCACAGGTTGAAGATCAAATAAAGTAAACTACTTCAGATAAGACAGATCAGACTGGGAAGGAATACTGCTTGGCTAATAAATAGGCTAAGAAATGAGTTGCAACAGCAAAGAACAAGGCATCAGAGGCACTCTACCAGCTTCTGGAAAGTGATTCAGTAGATTTCACAAAGAAATATCAAGTTGCAAGGCAAAGACAAAAGGATAAAAAAATAGTCAGGTACCCTTCATAAGGGATGTCAGCAACAACTTGCTCATCAGCCCACAGGATATCAAATGCAGATGGAGGGAGTACCTCCAGCAGCTTCTGAACAAGAAAACCCCACAGAAGCTGTACTACCCCAGACAGCCTATGATGAGAGAAGAGGAGGAGCCCACCAAAGAAGAAGTAAGAAAATCACTAAGGAAATGAAGTCAGGAAAAGCAGCAGGGTCAGATGAGGTCACAGCAGATATGATAAAGATGTTGGGTGAGGTAGGGGAAAAATGGCTACTGAAGGTACTCAAAGCTATATGGAGAGAAGGGTGTATCCCAGATGACTTGCAGAATAAGCATACCAGTGTCAGTGCTCAAGAACAAAGGGGACATTCACAGTACAGTGCTATCAAACTTCTGTCACATGGGTCTATATTAGAACACCAAACTTTCAAAATTTCGAGTGTTCTAATATCAGCCTGTTTTCAGCGAACGTTGAAAATATCGAAGAAACAGAAAACCAAATTTTTTCCTAAGGAAAGAATTTGGTTGTCTGTTTCTGTTGCTTCAGTATTTTCAGCACTGTGGTGGAAAGTTACGGGTCGGGTTCAAGTAAGTGTGTGATTGTGTGGATGTGAGGGTTAGGGCGTGGGTCAAGTAAGTGTGCGATTGTGTGGACGTGAGGGTTAGGGCGGGGTTGGTGAGTTAGGATTAGGGTGCGGGTGAGGTGACTGTGCGATAGTGACGGACCTTAGGGTTAGGGTTTGAGTTAAGGTAAGTGGATAGTTAGTGGTGTATGTATAGTTTAGTGTAGGGTTAGGTGTAAGAGTTTAGGTGTATGCATGTGGATTGCTGTTCGTTTGGTGTGCTTGTGTTGTATGTATGTGTTTTGGAGCAGCAAATTTTTTTCCCTAGGAAAAAATTTGCTTTTCTGTATGTTCGATGTTTTAAATTTTCGATTAATAGGGTTCGATATTAGAACACTCGAAATTTTGAAAGTTCGGTGTTCTAATACAGACCCTGTCACATTACATGACAGTATTGGAGAAAGTGACTGATAAATATGCAGTAGAAAGTAAGATGAGATATTAGCAGTTCAGATTCGATCAGGATGTAGCTCAACTGATTCAATGTTTGCAGTGCGACAGATATTTGCAAAGAAGCTAGAAATGAGGAAAGAGTCCAACTAGGTATTCCTAGACTTGGAGAAAGCATATGAAAAGGTGCCAAGAAAGCTGATTTAGGCAGTTATGTGGTGGTTTGAAGTCTCAGAAACACTGGTAGAATTAGTGCAAGCTATGTTCAAGGACTCAGTGACTCAAGTATAAACAGTGACCAGTCTCACAGAGGGGCTCCCAGCGAGAGTGGGTGTGCACCAGGGTTCTGCTCTGATCCTACTGCTGTTCATACTAGAGATGGACTACATTAGCAAACAGGTTAGAGAGGACAGATCAACAAAGCTGCTGTATGAGAACAATGTGGCATTACTGGTAGAATTTGAGCAAGACCAAAATCAGTGAGAGGTTTTAAGCTTTTGTGTTGGTTTGCATTTTTTGAAGGCTATGAAATCTAAAACTCAGATGTATGTGAAGTGACTTCAGCTTCCTCCCAAAAATAGAAATTATATAAGGAACAGACTAAACAAAGACACACACAAGGGGGGTGGGGGGGTGGGGGGTGGCATAATGGTGAAGTTGCTTACCTTATAAAGACACGGTGCAGGATTTGATTCTCACATGGGGGAAATAGCTAGACTTCAAATAGTTCACAAGGGCAGTTAGCCTAGTACTAATCTATAAACCTACGGTTGGGAGGATGGCCTAATGGTTAAGCTGTTTGCCTTACAAACACAAAGTGCAGGGTTTGAGTCTCACAAGGGATAATTGGCTAGGCTTACAATGGCTCACAAGAGCAGTTACCCTAGTACTAACAATTGAGCAAAAATCTGGATCCTTATGAGCACAACTGGATGAATGATGCATATACAATACATCTGTCATTTTGCCTCTGTCTATGAACAACATCTACACTTAAACGGATTTGCTTTGCGAATATAATCTACTCATGTGTGCATGTGCAGTGCATTGCCAAAGTGTCCCTGGCAAATTTAAACAAAAGTGATACAGCAGTAGTGAAGTTCTATAATACAGTGACATTACCTTAGAAATACAAAAAACTTACTTTTAAAATAATGTCATTGCATAAATACACTATATCATGTTTTTGTAAGGGTAATACATGTTTGGCCAAGGAATGGCTGTGTTGGATCACTCAGGCTTTTCCATCATGACCAAAGCACAACAGTCTTAGGTATGCCATGCTTTACCCACAGCCAAGCATAATATATTTCTTAAATAACTGACACCATTTTCTAAATTATAATAAGATACAAGATAAGTTTAATACTGCTGCTGCTGATAATACTGCCAATTCATGTTTTTCTGTTTAACTCTCTGGTTGTCATTGTTATCATATTTTTGCATTTAATTCTATACTTTTAATCAGCATTTGTCTGTAGCATTTTCACACTTCACATTTGTCAGTGTTCCTTTGGATATAGTTAAAACTATTCTATAGTATGTTTGTATTTGTGGTTGTTGTCCAGCCTTGTGGCCCATGTAATGGCTGAAAATGGTCTTTTACCAGCCCATCCAGTTCATTAACAAACAAAACACATAATTACAAATAAATACATAAATAAACTATAATTAACTGCTCTAATATTTCATTGTAGAGATACTCTTTTTAAAGGATGTTAGGTTAAAAGAAAGACGTGCTGATTTTTATTATAAAATGCCTACTTAACATAAAAAATATACATATGCACCCGTGTTCATTTAAGGTATTTAACTCATTTATCCAGGACAAATAAATACACAGTGAAGATTTATATGTATGCCATTTGCCAGAATTGTTTATGTCTTACCTGGGGTTGGAATGTCTTATTTTCATTACTAAGATGATGCACAATTCCAGAGATGCATAATGGTCCTGCAAATCCAAGTAGATCTGCAAGACATCGAAACGTGCTGCTAAGAAGTATGGGGCTTCCAAAGGCATGACGGAGAGTACACCAAATGGCTTTAGAACCTTGGGGATTTGGGGATCTCAAGGTCTGCTAAGAGAAAAATAGTTTTATACACATATTTATAGTATGACAAACTTTAAAAGTTGTAAGCATATCCTGATAAAAAATATCAGTATACCTCAATAAACTACATAGCTCTTGTACAAGTTTGCTGCAAAGCTTTTTGCATGCAACATATTTTTAGCAACAAAACACCATTTCTTTACTAGCACAACTAATAAATCCAGAAAATGAATTACACAAAATACCAATTCTTGTTTTTTAAATATTTCAACATATGATACTTCAAATCACACAGGTATTATTAATACAAAGATATTTAGTGATGATGTCATAGTTTAAAGGAAAGATGAAACAGAAGACAATAAAACCCTAAGAAAGGCACCACACAGACTAAAATGAATGGTCTTAACTTTCTAATGTAAACCATATCTGACAAGCATAATTATGAATTTTATAGTATGATATTTTCTAAGAATGGCATGTCACAAGAAAAGAGTAAAACAATACAATGTGCAACTTATAAAAAAGGTATAGCATCTAAGTCCAAGGAAGTCATTGTTTCACTGTATTTGGCATTCATCAGACCTATCACTGAGTACAAGGCCCCCTTTGGTATGTACCTAACCAGGCATATCCAACAACTGGAACGTCCACAGAGGTTCCTTACTAAAAGACTACAGGGCATAAGTAATATGTCCTATGCAGACTGCCTCAAGGCCCTATCCCTGTATTTTGTCCCCTACAGGCATTTGAGGGGAGATCTATGTCTGGCATACAGGGCATTGTCAGACCCCACTCTGATGGACCTCCTGCATATCCACAAAACAAATAGTACCAGAATTACCTGTTCTAAAGACTTAAACCTTGCCTGTGATATAAATAGGACCTACTGGAGAGATAGGTACGTATCCCAGAGACTACCCCGTTTATGGAACAGGCTCCCTATCCATGTGAAGCAGAGTTCCTCCCTAACCCAATTCAAATGCAACTTGGACAATTGGATGGGAAACCTGAAATTCATCCCTCGTTTTGCAGCTATGTCTCTAATGCAAACAGGTAACCTGTAAATGGTTCATCTCCCAGGTCCTTGCTTAAGCTTATCAAGGGTATCAGAACTTGTCAGAGATTTTGGATGCATGGCTAGGCTTAAAAAGGTCTTTGTGGTCATTAGCCTAGTAAACACCTATGAGCCTATATACATGGCTTGAAATCTGCAACAACTGAAAGAAGTGTGAAGTTTTCTGGGTATGGTCAGTTGCAGTTCTAGGTTTATAATGGACTTTAGTACAGTTGCAGTACACTCAGTATTAATGAAGTAGAATGTTCTGTTTATCTGGGAAAGAGTACAAGAATTGTCCGAAAACTTAAAAAAAGAGGATACACTAAGACATGTCTGTCTTATTTTAATGTAAATATGTTGACAAAAGTAGATGTGACTTCTAATGGACAGGATGCACTATTATTCTGGTTACAAGATGGTATACAGAGAGGCATACCTTATGGTAGCAGATTGCTATTATAAAGTTAATATAGATGTAGTCAAAAGGGAAAGGAAGCACTAGCTATTGTCTTGATGTAATCATGTTCATATGGTTATTTTGGGGAAATACTTCACCTTAATAACAGACTATAAACCATCAGAAGTTGCATTCAGTAACTACAAATAAAAGCATCTCATAAGAAATAATTAAAAAAGAGACAACCTTTTAAACTACAGGCATATCTATTTAAGCACAGTACAGATAGGGGAAAAACACAGTCACTGATTATTTTTCAAAATATCCCACAGCTACAAAAGAAATGAGCAAAATACAAGCTAGAGAGGTTGCTGTATCTGTGAACATGATTGAAGAATATACAATGCCTAGAGCATTAAGACAGACTGAGAATATGATTAAGGAAGACACTCATTTCTAAAAATAGAATGAATATTGTACCAATGAAGTTTGGTATGAGAAATCTGGAAAAAGCAATGTGGAGATACTGATTTCAGAGAGTAAATACTTTGCCAAAGGGTTACCTCATTTTCTCCCTGGTGTGTCTTATGCTGCCCTCCTCAAGGGTGGGAGGAATATGGTTTACTGGCAATACTTTTAATGGTCTATAGACTGATTGCCTACTACTTAACTATGAAAGGCCCCAAGCACATACCTTTAAGGGAACTTTGGAATAAGGGAGCTTCAGAATAAGAGTAATGAAATATAGCATTATAGCCATTTATGCACTTTAAAAGCAAACTTTATAATAAAGGAGAACATTTGGATTCCAAGTATGGATGAAAGAAAGGAACAAATTTAGAAAAGTTATTTGCTGTACCCCAGAAAAATAAAAAAAATTTAAAAAGTTCACCAATGTCAGAAGTGTGAACTTTCTAAGGAACCTGGAAGACTTGATGGGTATCCTCAAATTTACCCAGAGATTAACTGTACTAAACCTCCTCAAGAAAGGGATAACAACTGGAGGGTGAGTACTAGCAAGACATTGATTATTGTGAGACTAAAATATCTTGAAACTCCTATGAGTCACCGACTGATATTCTAGATTTTGTAGAGATGAACCATGCCTAGTGCATCCTCCCAAGTTCTAATTTTAGATGTTGATGAAAATGGTGCTCCCTTCTGCATACTTAAACAGTAAGGACTGACAATGACCCATCCCTTAATAACAACTTTAAAGATGTTTGTTAGTGCTATTGGATAACACAAAGAAATATGTCGCAAATATAAGCAGATACATTAAAATAGCCAAGACAAAAGGGCCTGTGATAGAAACATCAGCTGAACAGAAGGCTCATAGCATACCAAACTTCAATGCTTTCTAATGCTGGAACCACACCACTCAGCCTGCTATACAAACATCATTCCAGGAACAAGACAGATTGGTTACCTAGACAAAAGAAGATAAGACAAGAAGAGGTCAGAAGGACAGACCAGATGGATAAAGATAAGATGACAAGAAATAGTAGAGAAAGGGCAAGGGAACTTTCCATTTTGCAAAAGACAGACTGTTAATGGGAAATTATTGGCAGAACAAATACAGTCCATTATTCAGTCAAATATCCAGTCACACAAGAGATAACATGTTACATGATTAACAAATGGAAACACACTATTACCAAACACTAAGTTCCAAAGTCCTGGGTAGGGCACTGGTGGTGACTAATAAAACAGCTGTGACTTTGGATCAATACCTAAAATGTCTACATGTCAGGTGAATAGACAGGCTGACAAACATTTGCACCTAAAAGGTCTTAGCAGCAAATGAACCCTCATATTTCAATTAAATCATGTGCTTGTCTGTCACATAATAGAATAGAATATAATAATAGTAATGTTATTTTATTTAACAGGTAATTTAAGAATTGTCTAATAAAGCTTTTTTTATTTGCAGGTATGAAAAAGATATTGGACTCTTGCCATGAAAGTGCATTCATACAAGAGAATGTCTACTTACGTACATACATTTTGTTGTCTGGTAGATGGAGCAGAGGATTAAGGAACTGTCAACAAGGTGTTTTGTGTGGTCCACTGGACCATGGCTTGATTCCTCAGTATCCATTGCCTACCTAAGTGACTTTAAGCAAGTCATGTAACCAGACAATGCTCCTGGGCCGAGCAAAAAAAAAAAAAGATCCCTGGAGCATAGTGCTATAGTGCTATACTTGCCATAGTCGACAAATACAAAAAAAATAAAAAAACAAATATTGCGGCAGACATATTGCTAAATATATACAAAATGAACTGTTTCATAAAAAAGTGTAACCTAAATTACAAAGTACTTATGCTAATGATCTTTCTTAACAGATGTTTGCAACAAGATTTAAAATTGTGTCCTGCATACATTACAGGTTTACAAAATGATCCATATGCCTTACAAATGAGCTGACATTCCCAAAAAAACTGACAGGAGGGAACTGAGTAAAAATTAATAAAAGAGTTTGAAAGTCACCCAATAGCCTTAGCATACAATTGGAATTTCTTAACATTACAGACAATTGCTAAGCATCCCTTCTGTGGTGGCTCTCAATGAGGAGATTTTAATTAGCTCTGGAAGTAATTGTCCCCTTAGGAATTAACAGAATGCATCTCACTGGCTCACACCATGAGCGATGTACAGACTAGTGGTGACCCAAGAAGCAAGTCCAGAAGCTGAAGTTCGTGAATTAGGTAAAAGCTGAATTAAGTCATTTTTACACAATGACTCATTAAGTGGTTATGTGTTCTTATTAGAAATCCTAAGTAATGTCTGAAAATAAAGGGTGACTGCGGTGGTGCAGTGGTTAGTGTTGTCACCTCACAGGAAGAGGTTCTCCACTTCGATTCTCGACTGGGGTGCCCACTGTGCAGAGTCTGCATGTCCTCCCTGCAGTCATGTGGGTTTTCTCTGGGTGCTCCAGTTTCCTCCCACATTCCAAAGACATGCAGTACGTGGATTGGACACACTAAATTGGCCATAGGTGAGAGTGTGTGTGCAAGTGAGTGCACAAATGAATCCATGACTGTGACTCAGATAACCTACGTTCTTATAGTAGTTCAAGCTCTAGACAATCCAGACAGGAAGATGGGACTGCGTGTCTTCTGCCAATTCACCCACCTGGGAGGATAGTGGTTCTAGGTCAACTAAACTGCTTCTTTAATGTACTGAAGCTTGGAATGATATTAGCATATTGTTCAGTGGCTGTTTCTATGACAGGCCTTTTCTCTTGGCTATTCAAGTTGCTAATATTCTGCATGAAGTTGTCCACTTTCATTTGACCTGTAACTAAAGAATAGTCAAATTTCTATGTATTACCTGTTATTACTAACAGAGCTTTCACATAACAAGAAACATGAAGCAGGAGGACTTAAGCAAAGCCATCACAAGTCAGTGATGGTAGCACTTATCTCCAGCTTTGTTGAAGTACATATATTCCAGTATAGGGGTGTAAGAAATCCTTGTAGTGATAGAGAGTTCACATCATCCACCAGGGGCAGGATTTAGGCATATACAGAAATGTCACCATATCCCCTAAATGAAATAGGCTGCTAAGAGTAGGCGATGACATGTAGTTTTCCCACCTGAATATATGTAGGGTCCATTCTGAAACACAAATGGTCTTAGTCTGAGGAAATGAAGCCAGAGCCTAAGGCCACAGGAATGAAGCAACTTAGTCTCTCAGCAGCAGATGCATGCCAGTGCACAGGCAGGGGTAGAATATCATCCATTTGTGTATCTCGATAACAGCCCCATCTGGTCAGCTCAAGCTCAATGTGGATTGGGGACCTACCACATTGAGAAGGAATGGGCTCAAGATCCTTTGGAGGGGGACTTGTTAGAAAAATGGTATATACAAAAACAAAAACATTCTCAATACAATTTATATAGTATCCCAAATGTATGCATCCAAAGACTACTTTGATACCTACTGCCTGTGTTTGGGAACTTGCTCTGACATCTAAGATCTAAGGAAGTTAAAGCTTATTCCAGCAAGCAATGAGCATAAGGGAGGGAAAATTATCCAAGGTGAAATGACAATCTGTCATGGGTCTATATTACATCACCGAATGCTTAAAAAAGCGAATGGTGATTAATCAACCCTATGTAAGCGAAAGCTTACAATGTTGAACTGTCAGAACACCGATTGTTCCAACAAAAAAAAACAAAAATAAGAAACGAAAACACTTTAAACATTACATTAAGTAGGGGGCTTCACCCCCACACACCCTACTTAAATATACCCACACCGAGATCGCACTACAAAGTGGCCAAGCAAATTCTTTCCCAGGGAAAGAATTTACTTAAAAGCCGCTTCGATATTTTGCCTTTTCAGTCTTTTAAGTTCAACCAAGACACATTTGAAAGAATACATCTTCGGTCTTGTAATAGGAACCCTCTGTCATGAGGTATGTGTACATACAAACTCAGTCATGTAGTGTATACACACACCTGATGGCAGTTTTACATAGGAACTTCTCCTACTTACATGTCTCTGAGATGAAAGATGGAGATCTGGATGAAAACCTACATGGAAACAGAAAAAGTATGCAGAGTTCACAAAGCAGAATACCCAGATGTGATAAACCGAGATGCTGCCAGCTCAGCTAGCTGAAATTTTGTAAATAATTATGTCACTTGAAAATATTAATATGATTTATATAGAAATGTGACACTGCGTACAGCTAGCTAGAATTTTGTAAATAATCCTATGTCATTTGTGAATAGTAATATGATTTGTATGCTTGTCCTACAAATGTAAGAAAACTGTATGTTCTGTTCTGAGCTTCAAGAATGTTACCACAGTGTACCCTGCTGGAAAAGAGCAGAAATGTGTATAAACTATATGCTTATGCAATTGTATGTTTTGATAGTAAGAAGCTGGAACATACAGAGTTAACTTGCATAACTCTTAAGAAAATAAGTTGACAAGTAAAGAGTTTTATGATTGTATTTACCACTGCTAGAAGACATAATGTCTGCAACTAGAAAGTCTTTCTATTGTCTGGAAACAGAAATAATTACAGGTTTCAAAGGTAAAAGTGTGTAACTGTTTTACGACTCCCAGTTTCAGGCAAGCTTCTAAGAGATAAGTGTCAGCTTCTAAGAGATGAGTATTTTTCATAAAGACATGTTAAATTCTGTTGGAATCTGTTTAGCCTGGGAACTAGAGGCAGGTGTCAAATAGTAATGTCATCTAGCTAACCCAGCAGTAATGTGCATTATTAATTTAAGAACTATCTCAGAGTGAAAGTCCGTGTATTTTGCATTTGTCTCTGGGCCTGTAAATATTCATTCAGCACTTGCATTTGCCTGGCTCTATAAGTAAGATTTAGGTACAGTGATTTCTCTTAGAGATAGATAAGAATATAGTAAGATTAGTCTAGATGATTTCTGTATTTCTATGAGGCTGCCCTGCAATGTTGTTTTAAAATATTTCCTGTGACTCTGGACTCTATTGTCACTGTATTGAGTTATTCAGTAATGTCTTGTTAGTTTATTATTTATTATTAAATACATTTAAACCTTTTAATTGTGGCTGGTTTGTTTACAGATATTTAAGCTCTTAGAGTACTTGCATATGTATTTGGTGACACTGCATAGGTCACTCCTAAATAGCCTTAAAAGTTTGGTCACACTTACCACTGCAGAGTAAAATTGGTCACCCTTTGGAAAGGGCCTTAAAGTAGCTGATAAGGGGTTCAGGTGACAGTGCTAACTACCTTATGGTCTGGGCAGAAGGGGGCATAGCTAGTAAACCTGTGCCAGCCTTTCCCAGGTGTGTGTGTGTGTGTGTGTGTGTGTCAGCTACTTGGGCAGGGACATGAAGCACTGGTTGGACAGAGAGAATGCTGGGAGGACTTAGCCTGGAACCCTGGCTAAGGACTAAACTCTATAGCTGTGCCAGTGGGGAGTCTTATTGGGGATGTGGAGAAAGAGGCAGAAACCAGCCCCAGACTGACTCTGATCTCTGTGTGCTCTTAAGGGAAATTGTACTTTACTGTGTGTGCACCTGCCATTCTCCCAATGTGCACATCCCTCATTGGTGTTAGTGGTGAGGATTGAGGCTCCTTGATTACTGGGCCAGTGCAGGGGCATCACACCAGATGTACAATGAACTAATAAACCAAGTAGGGTGGCTAGCAATGTTAGGTTTTCTGGCACAATTTGCAACCATAGATACAGCATACAGTAAATTAATTCAGTCTAATGAATGGGATAATGAATCTTAATTAGAATATAAAAGATATCTATGGTATTAGAGTCCTAAAAGTAGTAGTGATGAACTAATGATCAGTATCATTATGCAAGATCAATAATGTGACATAGCTAAAGACTCAACTCTATAGCTGTGTTAGTGGAGAGTCTTATTGGGGATCTGGAGAAAGAGGCAGAAACCAGCCCCAGACTGACTCTGATCTCTGTGTGCTCTTAAGGGAAATTGTATTTTACTGCGTGTATGTGTGTGTGTGTGTGTGTGTGTGTGTGTGTGTGTGTGTGTGTGTGTGTGTGTATGTGTGTGTGTAACTGTCATCCTCCCAATGTGCACATCCCTCACTGGTGTTAGTGGTGAGGATTGAGGCTCCTTGATTACTGGGCCAGTGCAGGGGCATCACACCAGATATACAATGAACTAATAAACCAAGTAGGACTTTTAGCAATGATAGGTTTTCTGGCACAATTTGCAAACATAGATATAGCATACAGTAAATTAATTCACTCTAATGAATGGGATAATGAATCTTAATTAGAATATAAAAGATATCTATGGTATTAGAGTCCCAAACGTAGAAGTGATGAACTAGTGATCAACATTGTTATGCAAGATCACTAATGTGCAGTTCAAGGGCATTTGTATTTTTAAGGTCCAGATTGCTGTATCACAAGAATTCTCTTTCCCCTAAGATACAACCATCTCATAGTTAGTATGCAATACAACATAATATAATTTAGCAGTGGTGGTGAGGCACAACGCCTCACACTAGAGTGTTCATGAAGTCTTGCTCCCCTGCAAAAATGCTTACAGTCTTCTGTTTTTTTTCCATGAGTATCTGGTTATTAGTCACTGTGAGCATCTCTAATCCTACTTTTGAGTGTCAATCCCAAAAAGCTGACCTTTTAGTCATTCAGCCGTAATAATACAATTATTACTTGCTGAAAGACAAAATGGTCATGCATTAACATTTGTCAAAGGAAAACACTTGTCCTCTCTATATTTTTATTATCTATAATATAATCAATTTTGTAAATATTAGATTTTTTTAATGATATACTTTCCCCTTTCTGGATATTAATGTAGATGCCATAATGATGTTCTGAGACATTTTACAGGATTCTCTTAAGAAATTGTTGATACAAAGGAAGATCACTGCAATTTTATAATTTAATGAGCCTTTTTGATGTGATGTTATAATATAGAAAAATAAACTTTGTTTGTTCATTATTTGCACAGAAAATGTCTTAATTCAGCAGTTTTCTTCCAGTTATAAAACAGAAAAATCTACAAATGCAAGGAAAAAACAGGAAAATAACAAGATGTAGTCACAAAGTATAGTGATTTAAATATTAATCCCCATGACCTCCATCCTGATAAACTATACAGCTGAATCATTTGAAGAAGATTAGGTTGAGTTTTTTCAGAAATGAACAATGATTACAGTTATATAATTCCACAGTTAACTGTGGTTTTAAAAAATGGGAGCAAAAATACATAAATTATAATACAAATTAGAATCCTCATACACATTTACATAAAAAAATAGATAATGTTACTGAAGGGTTTTTTGACAGAATTATGAAAGATCTAAGTTAGAGACTTAAAACAGGAATACTTCTCAATTCCTTGTGGAGGAAAAAACAGTAACAAGATACCAGAGATTTAAATGATTGCTTGCAGCTTGTTACTCACATGTAAAGGACATGCTGTTGATGGATCCATTCAAGTAGCATTCTCCCTTCAAACATCAATGGCATATATATATATATATATATATATATATATATATATATATATATATATATATATATATTCCATCCTTCTGTGCAGTGAAGGTGAAGCAGGAAGCATAACACAGCAGTAAGATACTGAAAAGGATATCATTCAGTACTTGTAAGTACTGTTTTTTTAACAAACAGTCATCACTTTCCCAAACAAGAAAATACAGAAAACCATAAAACAAAAAAGGCATGAGGATGTAAATCTTGTAAAAGTAAGCTCTGTGCCATAATTATGTCCAAATTTCAGTACTACAGAAAACAGTTTGGTTTGTTTTAAATACCTGCTTCTATGGCACATTGATGAAAGCTAATATGATTACGTGGAAGCTATAGGTAAGTTTTAATAAATAAGAAAGATCATATTTAAGGTAATGGCTTCATGCAAAGAATCTGGTGTACAGTGAACAGTACTATGAGGGAAATGATGATTCGGATACATTCTATCATTTTCATCTGTGATACTAAGAAAAGCTCAGCAAATGTATGTGGCACTACAAATATAAAATTTAGCACAACTGATGAGGCAATGAAATGAATTGTGCTGATCGATATGACAGTATAAAAGTTCTAGTCCCTTAAAGCAACAGTAAAAATAAATCAAAAAAATTGCAGGGAGATGTTTTCCTTCTTTTTGACTTCATCCTTTATCCTATTGTATATTTATCCTATTACATATATACATGGGAGTCATTAATTTGTTTGAACGCTCACTTGGTCAAATGTCCGGAAAGTTGAAAATATACTGGTAAAAGAATGCCAACATTTTATGTTGAAGATCAAGGTGTAGCAGGGGTAGGGATTTGCCCTCACCATGGATTTTGTGTGATCTTGGAGTTGATATATTTAAGTTGAAGAGGGTGGGGGGGGGGTATGGGAGGGGTTGCCCTGATGAAACATTTTTTTCTGTCTTTTCAGATCCCAGATCGGTCTTTCAACTCTTCCATTAAATTCTCCAGTATGTCTGAAACGTATGAGACAATGGGATTAGCCAGTAAAACCTATATCAACGACGATGCAGACTCGAGACAGAAGCACCCTATCTAGGTATTTATCCATCCATCTACAGTCCCTCTTCCCATTTTTGCACATGAGGTTGGAATGTCACTTCAACACTAGCAATCATCTAGAGACAAGGTTCACACCGCCAGATGGCTAGCCCTGCTACGACTGTTCTTCCATATCATATAGTAGCATGGATATTCACACCTATGGCCAATTTAGAATGTCCAATTCACCTACTACATGTCTTTGGAATGTGGTAGAAAACTGCAGCACCCACAGGAAACCCATGCTAACACAGGGAAGACATGCACAGTCTCTACAAAAGACACCCCAGCCAAGAATCAAACCATAGAATCTCTTGCTGTGAGGCAACAATGCTATTTGCTGCACAACTGTGCCACAATTTGTCTAGGAATGGCAAAAGAATACTGAGTGAGGCAGAAAGGATCACTACTGCACCACTGTGCTACCCCAACAGAAAAGCTTCTGACAGTACACAAGAAACACACAGACTACCAAAAAGCAGTCATCCTGGTAAATTGGTGCAAGGTTAGTAATGTACATTCTTCAGTCATTTTTATTTTCATTTAAAGATGGAAATTGAGTATCATGAGAATTTCTCCTTCCACGAGATACTGCTGTCTCAAAATTGGTATATATAAGTTACAGGTGCATGTTTTTTTTTTTTTTTTTTTTTTAAGGGGGGGGGGCTGGGATCCCCTCCCCCACTACGATGTTTTTTTTTTTTTTTGCAAATTCATTGTTACTGAAAGTGCTTGCTTTTCAGTAGTTTTCATTATTTGTATATGCTCCCCACTAACCATGCATAGCCCCACTATATCCCCCACTAGTCTATCCCTGGTTCCAGTTATTGCTCCTATATGGGAACCCATAGTCCTTGAAAAGTTGATCTCAATAGTATCTAGTCAGTTGTGATGGTCTGAAGTGGTACAGGGAACATTCAGATTGGGAGCTGTCATTCATGTGTTGGCCACCTATTTACCCTACTTGCAGAAGTGACTAGTGTAATCAAGTCAGGATGGCACTACCTCCTGTTTAACCTCAGATGACCTGTGAGGCTCCTGGTCTCCATAAGTGGTTGCACAGGAATCAAATTCCCACACACACTCCTTAATGAGATAGGACATCTATCAACTGACTGCTTCATCATTTTCATCCCTCCTCCCCACCCAGCCAACCCAAACTAGCACTCCAAATCTATTCCCAAATTGAGGTAGTCAGCAGCACATATGGATGGCCTGCATCTATGCCATCATGTTGGTTCCTAAATTCTTATGTTTTATTACTACAGTTGTGAGTTCACTTTAGTCAGAGGCCCTACCGCATACATACATTAAATTTAGCCATTTTAAAGTTTTGCAGCCTGAATACAGTTTGTTAGAAATATGCTTAACACAGAACAACCTTTTGCAGCAGGACATGTTCCTAATGTTGTATAACAATTGGATACTACTAATGTGTTAGGTGGTTACACAGGTGGAAATGCAGTTATCTTCATAGGTTCATAGGTAGGTACAAGCCTAGCCAAAAAGGTACCCCGGCTTTCGCCACCCAAGAAAATTATTTTCCTGTGCCCCTGTTGAGCAGAGCCACAGAGGTGATCCCCAGGGTGAATTTCCTATTTCCCATCCAATCATCAAGATTTTTCTTGAACAGTGCTAATGTGGAGCTTTGTTTGATATAGATAGGTAGATTGTTCCAGAGTATGGGAAGTCCCCGGGACAGGAATCTATCCCTCCAGCATGTTCTGTTTATTGTGGTGACAAGGTTTAGGTCTCTAGAGTGTGCAGCTCAGAGGGAATGGGATTTCTTGAAGTGGAGCATGTCCAACAGCTCTGGGTTTGACATAGCTTTGTATGTTAGGCAGAGATTGCCTCTGAGTAGGTGATATGCGATGGAGTAAAGCTGTAGTTTTCTGAGACGGTCTGCGTAGGGCATCTGTTTGAGGACAGTAATCCTCTTTGTGAGGTATTTCTGCAGCCTTTCCAGTTGTTGTAGATGTCTTGTGAGGTACATACCAAAAGGGGTGTTGTACTCTATAATGGGTGTAATGAGTGACGAGTAGAAGTGGAACAATGACCTCTTTTTTCCTGGATGAGAAACCTTTTCTGATGAGGTGTGCCACGTAGAAAGATTTCCTGACTACTGTGGCGATGTTATTATCAAAGGAGAGACTACTGTTCACCTGTGTCCCAAGGTCTCTTATCACACTTTCAGTGTTAAGTAGACTACCACCTATGTGATAGCTCATGGGTAAAGAGTTTTTAGCAAAGGGGATGACAATGCACTTTTTGGCACTGAGCTTGAGGCCATGGCTTTGACGCCAGGCATCTGTCTCAGTGAGGCCCTTTTGCAGGATGTCCACATCGTTAGGAGTTTCGATTATGGCTCCTAGTTTGCAGTAATCTGCAAACCGTTAGCCAAAGACCTTCTGTGTTAGTCTGTACTTCAGAAAAGTAGATTTCAACCAGGAGAGGACCCAGGACTGAACCCTGTGATAGTCCACTTGTCATTGGTCTGAAGTCGGATTTGGAGTCTGCTACTTTCACAGTGTGGGTTCTGTCCGTGAGCCAGTTGACAACCCATCTTGTGACATAGGGATTTATACCTAGTTTAATGAGTTTATCTATAATTCCAGCATGGGGGATGGTGTCAAAAGCGTTGGCAAGATCTAGATAGGCTGTGTGAACCACCTTACCCTCGTCTACAGCTTTGGTGACTGCTTCAAAGAAGTCAACCAGGTTTAGGAGACATGATCTGCCTTTTACAAAACTGAACTGGGTGGGGTCCAGAGTTTGGAGATTACCAATGTCTTTGTTTATAAGTTCCATGATGATACGTTCCATGGCCTTGCAGACCAGGCTCATTAGGCTAATGGGGCGGTAGTTCCCAGGGTCAGTGGTGGCTCCCCCTTTGTGGAGTGGGATAACCATAGCTGTGCACCATTCAGTGGGCACAAAGCCTGAGGTGAAGCTATGATTGAACATGGTGCTTAGGTGGGGTGCCGGTTCCTTCTGTAGTTCATGTAGAACGCAGCCTGGGATGTTGTCATGTCCCATGGATGCTGTGTTCTTGGCTTTGGTGAGTGTGGTTTTTACCTATGCAGTTGTGATTACAGGAACTTTGTATTCTTCCGGTATAGAGTTGTGCCCTTTAGGTGGTGAGAAGGGGCTAAAGTTAGCACTGAACCTATCTGCCAGGATGTTGGCAATATCAGTTGGTTCTGCATATTCAGTGCCATTGTGCTGTAACTCAGAGCAGATCTGAGTGTTGCCATTGAGATTATTGACATAGCTATAGAATGCTTTGTGGTTGTCTTTATAATCAGTGGCGATTTTGTTTTCATAACTAGCTTTGGAGGATTTTATGAGGGATCTCAGCTTCTTACTAAGGCTGACCAGGGAGTTCTTCCAGTCATGGGATTTTACTCTTTTTTGCAACAGTTTCTTTCTTCTGTTGTAGAGTTTGTTTATGGCAGGGGACAACCAGATTGGCTTCCTTTTTTTGGAGGATAGCATCTTGGTTCTGTTAGAGATAGCACGATCGATGCACACGTGTAAGTGCTTATAAAGTGCATTTGTGTAGGATTCAGCAGTCGTACCTCTATTGTCCGTCTGCATGGGTGTCATGAAGTTTGCCACTTCTGTCTTAAGAAGCGTGAAGTTGGCTTTGGAGAAATTATTTACAATGGTTTCCCTAATGGTGGGTGGGGGTGGGATGTGGATGTCTAGACTGATAGCTTGTGGTCGGATCTGAGCAATGAGGAATTGACCTCTGGTGTGGAACACCAGTTGCCCATGTTGGTAAGGACCAGGTCTAGGATATTGCTGCCCCTGGTGGGGGTGTGGATAAGTTGATCCAAGGCATTGGAATTTATGAATTCCAGAAAACGTTGAGCAAAAGACTTGGTACATGAGTAGTTTTCCCAGCTAATGGTGGGGTAGTTGAAATCACCCATTTTTAGGGTGTTGGGGTGTACCCTAATATTTTCCAGTGTATCAAGAAATGAGAAGTGGGAATCATGCGGCATGGTGGGAATCTGTAGCAAGTTACAATTTATATTGCGGTCTTGCCCAGAGTTAGTTGCACTTGGATAATCTCTAGGGTTACCACCTGTCCCACTTTGCGAGGGACAGTCCCTCTTTGGGCAGTTGTGTCCTGACAAAAAATATTAAAAATGGCAAATGTCCTGAGATTGTAGGACATAATTATGTCCTATATTTTATGTAATAGTTGCATAAAACAGTTATTCTGTATCTAAAATACCTAAATGTTATAAGACACAGAATAAGCAACTAAAATGCTACAAGAATAAGCTATTATTTAGGCAAAAAAGTTAAGTTCTATCCTTTGTACTGACCGTGGGTATTTGTCGGCCTGTAAAATCTGATGTTTGTCCCGAAAATATCCCACTTTGGCCATTTGAAAAGGTGGCAACCCTAATAATCTCGGATGCATTATGTTGAGCAACCACCCTGGAGGTGTGGATATCCTTAATGAATATGGACACGCCTCCACCTTTAGTGTTTCGGTCCAGGTTAGGTGGCCGAAAGGTGTGGTATGAATAATAGCCTGGTAATGCAGGGGTGCTCTCTGGAGCCTTGAACCAGGTCTCTGTCACTGCACAGATGTGATCTGAATAATGCTGTTTGATTTGAAAGCTCTTCCATTTGGTGCTTTATCAAAGTTTTTCAAAAGAAGAACAAGTTCCTTGCAATATTTCCGTGTGTTTCAGCTAATGTTAAATTAGTAGCTACAAAAATTTTAATTTCTCATATGATAAAATCTAACCAGAAAGCATTAAAGACTGACTTCAGCAAATTCCGAGTGGGATGAACTGTTGTCATAAAAATAAATAGAAAATATAATGATGAAAAAATAATGCAAGAATACCTTTATACAAAAAAAAAAAAAAAAACAATATATCGGTATGAGCGATATTCTGCTGTGAGCTAAAAAAACTACAGGTCTTTGACATTTTATCCAAGAAGTTCATTAAAAGATTTAGCTGCAAAATCCAGCACTATACTTTGTTCAAGATTGCTGAAAGATATAACACAATGATGTGAGAAAAGCATAAAATATGTTTTAAAGCCACAGGGTATACTGAGCTTGTTCCTTCATTAAGAAACACTAAAAAACATTCCATATCACTTCTTGAAGTTTCTCAGTATTCTCAGCAGACTCAAGTACTGAATACATCCATTATGAAGAACAATTACAAAATCAATGCATACAACATGAAGTCTAAGTGACTGTCATAAAATAGATGCATGTAACACATAAAATTACTTTTTCACTGCCAGGATCACTAATAACAGCAATGCCAACAATAACAACAGCAGCAACAAATGCTTGTGATATACTAAATGAAGGGAAAAAAACTTTGCTAAAGCACCAAATGGAAAAGCTTTCAAATCAAACAGGATTATTCAGATCACAAGCAGCGGAAAAAAAAAAAAACTAAAGAACATTTAAGTTGCACCTATCAATCAGTACAAACAAACCATAAGTTCATAGGTTCATAGGTAGGTTCTAGGCTATCTGCCCAAGGGCATTTATAAGCCTAGCTAGAGTGTGTCAGCTTTCGCCGCCCCATTGATTAATTAACTGAGCTTCTGTCAAGCAGAGCCAATGAAGTGATCCCAGGGGTATATTTTCTGTTACCCATCCACTTGTCAAGGTTTCTCTTGAAGAGAGTTAGTGAGGGGCTCTGCTTAATGTAGTTAGGAATTTTGTTCCAAAGCATGGGGAGTCTCTGTGACAGGAATCTATCCCTCGAGCATGTTCTATTTATTGTTGTGGCGAGGTTTAGCTTACTAGAGTGCTTGGCTCGCAGTGACTTGGATTTCTTTAGGTGGAGCAGGTCCATCAATTCTGAGTTGGACATGGCTTTGTAAGTCAGGCAGAGATCACCTCTGAGTAAGTGATATGCCACTGAGCACAGCCAGAGTTTTTTCGGTCAGGCTGACATATGTTTGAGGCCAGTAATCCTCTAGGTGAGGTACTTTTGTGGTTTTTCCAGCTGTTGGAAGTGTCTGGTAAGGTACATCCCAAATGGGGCATTGTACTCTATGATGGGTCTGATGAGTGACGAGTAGAGGGGCACTATAACCTCTTTATTTCTAGATGCGAACCCTTTAGTAATTAGATGGGCCACATAGAAGGATTTCCTAACTACTTTGGCAATATGATTGTCAAAGGAGAGATTACTATCTACCTGCGTCCCCAGATTTCTTATTACCTCTTTTGCATTATGGCGGCTGCCACCTATGTGGTAAGTAGTGGGTGTTTTATTTTTCCCAAACAGGATGACTATGCATTTTTTGGCATTTTGCTTGAGGCCGTGACTTTGACACCAGGTGCCCATCTCAGAAAGACCCTTTTGGAGGATGTCCATGTCAGCCGGAGAGTCAATTATAGCTCCCAGTTTGCAGTCATTGGTGAACTTGGTTAGCCATAGTCCTCCTGTGTTTGCCTATACTTCTGAGAAGTATATGCCAAACAGTAGGGGTCCCAGGACCAAGCCTTGTAGGACATCACTTGTGACTGGTTTAGAGTTGGACCTTACTGTGTGAGTTCTGTCTGTAAGCCAGTTGGCAACCCATCTTGTGACGTAGGGGTTTATGTTCAGCTTGGTGAGTTTTTCTGTAATACCCAAGTGGGGAATGGTGTCGAAAGCCTTAGCGAGGTCAAGGGAGGCTGTGTGAACCACCTTTCCCTCGTCTATGGCCTTGGTGACTGTCTCGTAGAAGTCAACCAGGTTTAGGCATGATCTGCCCTTAACAAAGCCGAACTGGGTCGGGTCAAGTGTTTGGAGATTCCCAATGTCTTTGTTAATGAGTTCCATGATGATGCGCTCCATAGCCTTGCAGACCAGACTAGTCAGGCTTATGGGGCGATATTTAGGGTCAGTTGTGGCCCCTCCTTTGTGGAGTGGAATAACCGTTGCTGTGCGCCATTCTACGGGGATGTAGCCTGTGGAGAGGCTGAGGTTGAACAGTGTGTTTAGGTGGGGGGTTAGTTCATTCTGTAGTTCATGCAAGACGCAGCCTGGGACACCATCTGGCCCCACTGGTGCTGTGTTTTGGGCTTTTGAAAGGGCTGTTTTCACCTGTGCGTCTGTAATTTCTGGAACACTACACTTTTCCGGTATTGTTGTGGGCCCTCTTGGGGGTGAGAGGGGGTTAAGTCTGCACTGAATCTATCTGCCAGGATATTGGCAATATCAGTAGGTTCAGTATACTTTGTGCTATTTTGCACTAGCTCAGTGTATATCTGCAAGTTGCCACCTAGATTCTTAACATAGCTAAAGAAGGCTTTGTGGTTATCTTTTGAATCATTGGCTATTTGTCTTTCGAAGTTAGCCTTGGATGATTTTATGAGGAACCTTGACTTCTTACTGATACTGATCATGGAAGTCTTTCCTTCTTGGGATTTGATTTTTTCTGAACTAGTTTCCTCCTTCTATTGTATAGCCTGTTTATGGCAGGGGTTCACCAGACTGGTTTCCTTCTCTTAGAGGAGTGAGTCTTGGTTTTGCTAGGGATGGTATGATCCATGTATCCTTGTAGGTGCTTGTAGAGTGCATTTGTAAAGGTTTCTGCATCTTGGGCAGCGTTATCCTTTAGCGTGGGGTCTGTGAAACTTAACACATCTGTCTTAACTAAGGTGAAGTTTACTTTAGAAAGGTTTTTTACAATAGTTTCCTTAGTTGGGGGTGGTGGTGGGGTGTGGACATCCAGAGTGATTAGTTTATGGTCTGATCTAACCAGTGACAGGTTGACCTTTGGAGTGGAACACCTGTCACCCATGTTGGTGATGACCAGGTCCAATATGTTTTTACCTCTGGTAGGGGAGTTTATCAGCTGATCCAGGGCGTTTGATTTGATGAATTCCAGGAAGCGCTGGGCCTGGGAGTTTGTACTAGAGTAGTTTTCCCAGTTAATGGTAGGGTAATTGAAATCGCCCAATATCAGGGTGCTTGGTAGGACCTTCATGTTTTCCAGTGTCTCCAGAAAGGTGGAGTGCTGGTCCTGGGTCATGGAGGGTGATCTGTAGCAGGCCACAATTTGCATTGCAGATTTGCCCGATGTTAGTTGCACATGGATGATCTCAGAGATATGCTGCGCCACTAACCTAGAGGTGTAGGTATCCTTGATGAATGTGGATATACCCCCTCCTTTTGTTTTTCGGTCTGTGCTCTGTGGCCGAAATGTGTGGTATGAGTTGTAGCCCGATAGTGCTGGGGTGCTCTCTGGAGCCTTGAACCAGGTTTCAGTTACTGCACAGATGTCAGCGTTCTCCATACTGTGGAGTGCTTCGAGCTCATGCATTTTGAGATTTAAACTCCTGGCGTTGAGTAGCATAACCCTCGTTTTTTTGTTAATTGTGCTGTTTATGGAGGTGGGTTTAACTTTTGAGCCTTGCCTAAAAAAGGCACTATGGGGGCAGCAAGAGCCTTGGCAAGTATTCAAAAGCCTAGGGGTGACAGGTGCAAGCCGTCTCTTGCGAAGCAACATGGCTTGTCGAGCATGTCTTCCCAGGCTGACAGACACTGGCTCCCCTTTGAATGACACCAGTAGCTTAGCCAATTGTTGAAATTGATCATTTTTTATTTATACTGAGCTATCATTGTTGGTGAGTGCAGGATGCTACTTAGGGACAGGGTCATACCTGCCTGGGCTACATGATCAGAGAGCTCTTCCATGTCTCTTTTCATGTAGTCCAGGGAGGTACATCTCAGGTCATTCACACCAACATGAACAATGACAGAGTCATATTTGTACTTGTTCTGGATTAACTAAAACCAAATTAAAACCAAATGATGCATAATGAATAATAAATAAAACATACAGGCAGGATTCATTACCAGTACCATGTTAAAGGTCATGGCAAAAGGCCCTGTTTCTGTGATGTGGTATTTTGTGATACACAGACACATTAGCCACAATAAGAAAAGACCTAATTATCAGCTAATTTGCATATTTATGAAATCACAGTTAATTGCCATAAAGTATATATCAGCACTTCCTGCAGTAGTTAACAGTGGTGGATGCATCATGCTGGCACAGGCACTCTTCAGTCACTCTCTTACATGCAAGCACATAGTAAAACACACACACACACACACACACACACACACACACACACATGACCCCCCCCCCCACACACACACACACACACCTGTCCCTGTTGCCAGAATGCCCAAAATGTCTCCTTTTCAACTGTCCTGGTAATTCACGGATGATTACAGTCAGTCTAGCCCAAGATCCTCAATATACTTTAAGAAAAATGCTGCTTCTGTACTAATGTCTACATTAGTGTAATGGTCTACTGAAGGGGTTTCTTATGTCAGTTTTGCTTGCTTCAAATCCTTTCCTCACTCTTTGTACTTTTTTTTATGTATTTTTTTTATATTTATCCCTGGTGTCTAATGGTGGTACAAAGGACTAATATCCTCTGTGGGAGGTACGAGACCACAAGATTTGAATTCTGTTTAGTTCATTTTAATTCACATTATTTATCCTTAGTGACTAGTGGTTCCCTGCACCTTGATTTTCAAATAAGTCCCATTTAAGCATATTGAGTCTCCCTAGTATCTAGTGTTGCCCCTACCCCTGATCTCTGTCCTGCTGATCAGCCACTCAGGCACTCACTGAATGAGTTACCCTTGGTGTCGACCCTCCGATAGCTGTTCTGTTGACATGTCATTCAGGCACTTGTTGAAGGAGTTACCCCTTATGTCTAATATTCCCACATCCGTGATCCCTGTTCTGTTGATGTGCCATTCAGGCACTCACTGAAAGAGTTACATTTGGTATCTGGTACCTCCGCACCCCGTTCAAACCCCAGCTCTTACCATGATAGTGATGGATGAACAATGCCTTTTAGCAATTTGGCCATGTTCCCTACCACTAGAGGCAAAGACCGATCATGCTAATCTACATGGCATGTACATAACTTCATGGAGGAAGTTCTGGGGGGGGGGGGGATATATAACTGATTAATATGTGCTTCTCCCCTGGACTGTCTCATTAGCATCTATTATAGCTGTGCAGACATCCCATCATGGTGTAGCAGGTCTTTGTGCAAAAGCACCATGGTACAGCTGTCTATGAATTAAAAAAAAATACCTCAAAGTATACACCTTGTGTACAACTAGTAACCTTTATGAATTCTCAGGATTATTTTGACATTCAGCATTGCATCCAGACTGGTACAGCTGAACTATGTCTGCTTGCAGGTAAGAGCAAAGGATAAAACCTCCAACAAAATTATCATTGCAACAATATTTATCAAGGATGAAAGAAATACTGTACTTATTAAACACCAGAAAAGGTTGACTTTGTAATAAATACTGGTTGTAATTAGTAATAAACAATGCATACAAAAGACTGAAATGTAAGTGGAATAAGACTAAAATAATAAGCCTAAAAATTCAAGCAACAGACATCAATATGAAATACATCATTGCAAAACACTACTGTCGCTCTCCTTCTCTGGATACAATAGAAGAGTCTTCCTGGGTTCTGTTCAAGCAGCTTTATTATATACAAACAAATCACGATAGAAGTTTACTGACTTTAACTTAAGTAACCTTAAGTAACTTATAAACAAACTAGCTACTACAATCATACATGCTCACTCTCTGGCTACACTCTCAAAATGGCACTGGGTAGCATGTGCCCGTTATTTGTATGTGCACGTTCAGTCCTTGATATGCTTCTTAAAGATACGGTACAAACACTCTGATCTACATCTACTTTGGCATGAAAAGTCAAGTGCAACTATAAGAAGAAAGAAGGATAAGTATGTAATATAATGGGTTGTGGTGGACTTGCAGAAGCTGCACAGACTACAGGATAAATCATTTGGGAAACAAGTAATGAGAGAAAAAGGAATAGCGTGAAAGGAATGGCAGGGAAAGCAACCAAAGAGATGGAAATTAGTGGGTGACAGAGTAAGCAAGACAAAGCAGGTATTCAAATTGAAATGTATCTTATTATGGGTTTCACAATATAACATTCTGATTTATGTTTAGGCGGATACACTGTTCTCTGTAGCATGTGGGGGCATACCTCTCAGCTGTCCAAATTTTCAAAGAATTTTCAGATTTTTGCTATACAGTTTTGGTCTGTACCTCATAAAAGTTGTAGATTTCTGACAAATCACTGACAACTGAAATCATTTGATAATGACATACATTTGAGTTTCAGACTTCATTTCTTCAGAAAATGCATGCTAACATGCACCATCATTTTTAAATAAGTGCCATTAAGACACACCATATTATTTCTAAGTTTATGAGCAATATCTGAAATCTGCCCATATTTTTGGGTGTGTTGGCCCATTCATTTTAATTTTGTCCACATTTCTTGTTTTAAGAGGCTAAGTGGTATAGGAAGAGAAAGGAACTTCTAACTTATATAGGCAAGGTATGTTATCTATGAATTATATCACAGCTAAAGGTGCTATATCCCATTTCTAGTAGATATTAGAAGAGAAGGGTATGTGAGCTGATAAGAAATTTATGTTCATTAAGTCATTCAGAAGGATGAAGGGTCCATTATTAGTTGCATAAAGCTTGGATGAAAAACCTAAAAAAAATCAAATCTCAGTACAAGAGACAATAACGCCAAATTAGAAAGTGTTAAACAGTAGTAAGTCTTAAGTAGTAGCCAGCTGCATGTAGAACACCGCTGTTATTTTATAATTGTAGTGATCTGGGCACGGATTAATACAGAATATAATAAAAACAGTAGGTGTAGGAAAACAATGTAAATTGTGGATTTTTATTTGGTATCATGGATAAACTACACACACACACAGATTACAGAGAAAGGTTCTCTATTTAGACACTATAAGAGTCATAGAAATGAAAGGAAAATATTAGCTCTCATCTTGGACTTGAACCTAAGACCTCCATTCTACCATGCTAATGTCATTGTCACTGGAATAACAACAGCCTCTGGACAGACAGTTATTGATATTCCCCTTAAGAGATTTATCATTTCAGCTAGAAAATCCTTAGCATGGTGGTGTTTCCTGTCAAACATACAAAGAAAGTCCACTGCTTAAGCACCATTAAAATCACAGAAATGAAGGTCAACATTAACTCTCATTTGGGACTTGAACCCAAGACCTCCAGTACACCATGCTGGTGTCACAGCCATTGGACCAATACCAGCCTCTGGACAGATAAGCATGCATGTTCTATAAAGCAAGATAGCTTTCTTTGTAATCGACATTCAGTTAATTGTAAAGTCTAGAAAAACATCACTAGTGTGTTTAAATATTGTTAATTCAGCTGCTCTACTATATAAAGAAGTGAAAGTTAGCCCTGTTTCCTGACTATCATAAGTTAAAAAATACCATCAAAGTCAAAAGCATGAAAATATTACTAATATGAGACAACGTCATCAAACCGTCAGCACTACAGGGCACTCTCACTCTAAAACAAGATAAAGGTACATTTAACAAAGAAAAAAAAAAACATGATTTCCTTATTCTGCAATCTTCCTATAAATTAATCAAAATCATTTTGTAAACTTGATAAACTACCTTATTAAACTAGATGAAAAAACAGCTCAGCAGAGCCCTCTACCAGGTAAACCAGATTACAAATTAACTTCCAAGCATGACTTCCCTCTTACACCTCATTGCTTCTACAATGCAATGTTATATCCCAAAATATAACCATTGAATATAACTATGATTAATTTTATGTGTTCTCTTTGTTTGCTGATCACATCATAAAACTGATAAAGAAACCACCACCCTAATCTTCATAATCTTCCACCAGAGTATTAACATAATGCAGCTGTAGCCACTGCACATCCCATAGTTACACTCATTAACACAGCTGTTAAACAACTTTGTCTAGTCAAACTAAGGAAATGTATCACATCATATATTGCCCCTGTTCATGAATGAAAAACAGCAAATGACATCTCAGACTACAAACGAATAGTCATTTTATCTGCACACACCAAAATACTTGAAAAATCTTTATATATACTCAAATCATAGGCTAACATACAAAACGTTTACTGTCTCCTACCCAACATGGCTTTTATCCTGATGATGGTGCAGAAACCTGCATTACTTACTATTTCAATATAGGATCATAAGATCATAGGACGTTACTAGACTATCGACCCGGAAGTCATTTTAAGCCTTGACGTTTCAACCCTTTGTAATACTGTAGATGTGCTAGTCAATACCCAATACTGCATTTAGTGATGACTGCCCATGTCCAGGAGGGTTGTGCATGCTATGCTATCCCTGGTAAGAATTTATGGTGCCCAGTCCACTCATCCAGATTCCTCTTGACCAGTGACATAAAGGTGCTCTATTTCACATGAATTGGTAGCATGCTCTAAAGACGTGGCAGATGCTGGGAGATAAATCTCTCCCCTCCAGCATGTCCTATTTAAGTCGCAGGCCATACGCAATTCCCTGAAGCAGCTAGCCCTACACCCATTTGATTTATGAATATGCAGTAAGTTCATTAGGTTTGGGTCTTGGGTTGCTCTGTAGGCCAGGCATAAGTCTCCCCTAAGAAGTCTATATGATACGGAGTAGAGCGAAAGGGATTTTAGTCCAACCATGTAAGGCACATGCTGGAAGCCCTTGACCTTTTTTGTTAGAAACCTCTGAGGTCTCTCTAATTGCCATAGGTGTTTTGTACAGTACATACCAAACGGGGTATTATACTCAATTATGTGCTGGATAAGTGCCAAGTATAGTGGGGGTTATAACTTCTTTTGCTCTTGAGGTGATAACTTTACTAATTAAATGAGCTATGTGGAAAGCTTTCATTACAACACTAGACACATGGTGGTCGAAATTAGGGTCGCTGTCAAAATGTGATCCCAGGTCACTTCATGGCTACTAAATAATAATCAACCAAAGAAACCAAGACCAACTAACATGCATCCTTCTTCCTGGAATTTTGCAGAGAATTCCTCCTACTCAGTATAAACTGCTAAATCATGGAATTCTATTCCCTCACAGCTATAGTCAGAATCATGACACACATTATTCTCAGAAAAAACAAGGAACTAGCTAAAATCTAATTGGAAGTGGCTATGAAGCTAGGCTCAAAGTCAGGCTGGAAGCTATTAAGAGAATGCCAGGCTATATGCAACAATGTAGTCTCTTTTGTTTTTTCCTTTTGTTTTCTCTTTCTTTTATATTTGTCCACAGTTAGTATTTTCATGGTAAAAAGGAGTTATTTTATTTGCCTAGATGTCAATGAACAGGGAAATGTGCTGACCCACTAGATATCACAGCACTTTGTGCTAATATAACAAACAGGGATAAAAGAATAATGAAATGAAATGGCTATAAGCACTTTAAGACTCAAACTGGACTTGATTCAAGGAAAAAACGACCGAGATGTGTTTTGGTATACTATAGTGACTGTTATGCTAAGTAAAAGAACTGGTTTATGACATTTTTCCCAACTACACAAGGGACTAGGGGAATTAATACTCCATATAACTGTATGCTATAACAGCTGAAAAAGTTGTTGATGCTCTTCTTGTCTTGTGTGACTCTTTCTGTGAGTACTAGATATTTATTTTAGGGACAGTATTTTTGTAAATGTTAGTATTGTAACATACATCTGGTGTTTTAACTTTTTTTTCCTGTAGGCACCTACTTATAGTTATTGCTTTTGCTTCAGATTTTCCTTTTATGCCAACCTAAGTATATTTATTCTGTGCCGGCACTATTTTCTTTACTATTTAAGTAAAATTTATTTATTTACCTTTAAGCTCTTGTGGCTGGTATTTATTGATTAGTGTGTTTATGCACTATTTATCTGAGAAGGAGGTAGCCATTATTTGTATCTTTGACTATTACACTGTATGGCACATACCTATGAGACTGCTTTGGCTGACTAACAGGGAAAAGTGATATTACTGGGCTTTATGTAAGAGCAGACAGATAACAAGAAGTCTCTGACTTTCTTTGCAGTGGTGGCAGAATTGCCAGGTAAAGAAAAAAGCTTTTCTGCCAGCGTCCCCTTTGATATGTGTGCGTGTGTGTGTGTGTGTGTGTGTGTGTGTGTGTATCTAATGTAATTACTGTGGATCATGGGTTACTACAACAAATTTGTTCACAGAGAGAGCAGTGAGGTTCTGTCAGTGAAGAGTGTGCAGTTCAACGTGAGTGTGGAGGTTGGATGTTCATATCTAAGACAGCAGTATATACCCTTTATGCTCATGGAGCCAGTTTGTATTTTCTAGGATTATTTATTGAAACAGTGTTGTATGCACTTTCTTGCTATCAAATCACCCTTTGTGGAGACAATGGTGCTACCTCACCCTCTACATTACATGGCAGTTGTTACAGCTTGCCTCACTACTGTCCTTGCCTAAAGAATTACTATGATATTTTCAACACTAACCTATCACGGTTTCTCTACTATATCTACTCAAATATAACTAAAACTCTTAGGTCTCTCAGCTTATGCACAATGAACTCCTCTTGTGTAACCTCCATATTCATTTGCTATCATAATACTAACATGCTATACTAAAGAACACTATCACATTATAGTTTCTTGACATAAATATCTGAATAAAATTATATACAAATACAAACTTGCCAAGATGTAACCTAGGATTCTTAAACTCATAACAAACTGTGCACCCTGTGTCTAACAGGATTGCTCAGTGCATTATACAGAATTCATTCAAAGACCTTTATTATATTACACAGTAAGAAGGCTCCAACCTATAGAACTATAGAGAGCACAAAAAACAAAAATGCATACAAATGTAATACTCTGTGGCCAGGACTAGTGCTTTCACCATAATTGGGAAACTACATTACAGTGATTGAAAGAAAAGCTCTACTGCGGTATTTGCAGAAAGATGTGATAAAAACATCAAAAGACTGATGGTGTACATCCACTGATGTCTGTAGCAGGAGCAAGGCTGTTATTGCCAAAGAAGGTAAGTACAGCAAATATGGTGTGTGTGTGTGTGTGTGTGTGTGTGTGTGTGTGTGTGTGTGTGTGTGTGTGTGTGTGTGTGTGTTTGGGGGAAGGAGTGGGCAGGCATGCACACACATGTGGGTTTACAGGTGCATTGCAATAGGATCACATGGGGTGATAGCTGGAACATTAGCACTGATACTTCTAAGTCCACAATGTTCAATTCAGAGACATGCTAATAAACTGCCAATGAACATTTGTTCAGTTCATCTCTTTCATGTTTTAGAACTGAATTTTATTGCCACGATGTTATAAGGGCTTCCCAGCAAAGCCCTAAAGTGCTAGAGTGATACTTTCTCTGAATTCCTTACTTATTATCAGCTGTATACTCCCAAAGTATAACAAAAAAAACCCCACCACAAACCAAATTAAATTCATTTTATTGCAAGTGGTGTTTTTTCTTGTTTTAGTTGCTTTTTACACTAGTTGTGGGATTATGCTTTTAATTCTGTAAGTATATACAGCATATCAGAGAAATATCAATTTCAAACAGTTAAATACCTTTTGCAGACTGACGCATAAGATGAAAATTCACTGTGGTACAACAGAGAATTAACAGTGAAGCTAAGGACTCCATGATGCTAGCTTAGATAGTGGTCCAACAATAACAGAAGTACATGTATACTCAGATGCATACAGCAGACCACCCAAGGGGGGTGGGGCACAAATGCTGAAGTAAGATCAAGATATCATACCCCATAAGTGAAAACCTTACTCTTCAAGTAATCTGCTGTCAATCAGTAACAATGCAAAAGATTTAACTATTTCCCTCCTTTTTGAGTAAAGTCCAGCATGGCCAGTTCAACAGGGTATGATTCAGATTAGAAAAGATTATGTCTTCTTCTTCACTATCAGACTCCTAGATCAGTGCAGCAAAACTGTCAGAAGTCAAGACTGCAGCCTAGAATAATATAGGTAGGCACCTGCTACTGGAGGAGCAGAAAAGATGGCAGGCTTGAGGAATGGAGTGGGTTTGATCTTCTTGCCCTGTAATGACCTGCTTAGGGGTGGCAGGAGTGGAGTGATACTTTACAACAGTCAGTGCCATATATTGGCTGACATTGTTCTTTTAACAGGAAGGGCAGCTTTCTAGATGCCAATGTATGCATAAATGCTGTAGCTTCTTCAGACAGATCAAGAGTTGCTTACTGTCCCATGTATTGGACTGCCAAAGGAGCTGGGAAATGAAAGTGACTTGTGATATATATAGCTTTCTGATGATAGGTACCATAGTCTTCCTCTTACTAAACAAAGCATTACTATAGTCTGATGCAATTCTGACAACAGTGCCTGCAACTTTAAAGCTATTAACCAAGTCTCTGCTGCACTTTACATCACTTCTCAATCACTGAATCTCAGGAAACACATAATAACGTGGCTTGGGAAGGTTCACAGATCTTGTCTTAGATGCCACATCTTGGACAAATAGCTATGAGCTGTTGAGATTTAGTGTCAGAGTAAAATGCTTTGTATAAATTGGAGAGGCTCTGCTACTTCCATTTCCCTTTGGTAGCCAAATTAAGCTAAAGTTGTTATATCGGGTTCCTATTAGATGACTTTCGAATGCATCTTGGTCGAACTTGAAAAGATAAAAAGGCAAAATGACGAAGCTGCATATAAGCAAATTCTTTCCCCGGGAAAGAAATTGCTTGGCCGCATACATTATTTTGCCGTTTTCATTACTGTAGTGCGATCTTGTAGTTGGTATATTTAAGTAGGGGGTGTGTGGGGGGCACAGCCCCCTACATCGGGGGTGTGGGTGCGAAGCCCCCCACTTCATGTTATGTTTTAAGTCTGTGTGTGTGTGTGTGTGTGTGTGTGTGTGTGTGTGTGTATATATATATATATATATATATATATATATATATATTTTAATTTTTTTTTTTTTTGGAACAGCTATTTTTTTCCCTTGGTAAAAAAATCGCTGTTCTAAGTGTTTGAGTTTGTAAGCTTTCGCTTACAAGGGGTTGATAAATCATTGTTCGCTTTTCTAAGCTTTCAATGATTTAATATAGACCTGTTATATCTACTCCTGTTTTCAACATCATCCAGGTGTTTCTCCATTTTGTGCTCAACCTCCTGTAACTGGGTTATTTGTGGGAAGTGAATAATGACTGTGTTTTTTTCTCTTCATTTAAGGTCTGTTTGCTGAACTACATGTGCAGTAAGCACTACAAGTTTGGCCTACTGATTATCCCTGGTTTCACATACTGCTACCAAATCTTTGTGTAGCTGTTGGAAGGAGGATGTTAAATTAGACAATGATCCCTGTACATGATCCTTATACCACATATTAGCAAAACAGCATGTCAACAAGTTTGTAATCCTTCCCACTGTAGCCAACAGCAAGTTCAATTATTTATTATTTATTATTTATTTGGCATTTGTTTCCTGGAAAAGTTAAAATGGGTCATGAGCTACCCTTTTTCAGGGGAGGCCTGGGGACAGAAGCTCCATATACATATGGTTAACAGAATGAAAAACTAAACAGACATAATAAAGTCATAGCATTCAAGCATAAATTATATGGAAAGCCTGATAGCTGGAAAATGCAGCATTATTTACATAATAGATGATTATCATAATGATTATTAATATTCAAGAGGTCATGAAATATGGTAACAGATTATACTGGTGAAGGCGTAGGATAGTACGAGTAGAGAAGGGTAGGGTGTGATTGAGGAGATAGTAGGAATAGATGTGGAAAAGGTATGAGTGTAACTTGAGAGGAGTATGTGTAGAGGAAGAGAGGGTAGGGTAAGTTAGTAGTGGGGACAGAGAGAGCAGAGGTAGAAAAAGGTATAAGAGTACCTCAGCCTGGGTTCATACAGGAGCAAACCCAAGCTTTGTTGAAGTATTCTTTTATAGAGGTTTGGAAGGAGTGCAGGTTAATAGCAGTTTTGATAGTTAAGGGAAGGGAGTTCCATAGTTTTGCCACACAGCAGGAGTAAAGGCTTAGGCCTGGGGTTTTGTTAGGTTTCTAAGTTGTGAGGAGATGTTTGTCTTCAGATCTGAAATGCTTATTTGGGATATAAAAGTTGATTGATGTGCTAAGAGCAGGACAAGCTAGTGGGCTGTGGATGATTTTGTATACTGTAGTAAATTGTACATATTGGAGGTGGAGGGGGAGTTCAAGCCATCTTAGGAAATGTAGGGCTTTACAGTGATGAGGTAGAGGGGTTACGTTTATGGCAAATCTGTCAATTTTGTTATAGTAGCTTTCTAGTTTTTTTTTCATAGGGATGTCTGTAAATTAGTTAGAAATAAGGGCAGTGAGGCCAAGAGGTAGATTGTGGGCAGGGTAATGTTTACAGCTGCTGTGGAGAAGTTATTTCTGCATAGCATGCCTAGCTTTTGGTGTTTTTCTTTTTATACTGTTTTGCATGTGTAAGTCAAACTTGAGATTATCATCAATTGTGACACCTAGTAGTTTAGTATGCTGAACCATTTCAATTTCATTTTTATTCAATTTTATTACTGGATGAAAAGATCTTGAAGTTTGTTTTGTGGGATTTGTGGGTGAAGAGAAGGAGCTTTGTTTTTTGGGGGTTTAGTAGGAGTTCACCACTGGACAGCCATGTTTCTATAGAAGAGAAAGCTTGTTGTGTTATGTGTTGTAGGTAAGTTAATGTGTCTGATAAGTAGATGATAGTGGAGTCATCTGCATACTGGATTAGAGTGCCTTCACAGGAGGATATATATAAGTTATTGATAAAGATGTTAAATAGTTAAGGGCCAAGGATGGATCCTTGCAGTACACCTGTGGTGGAGGTGTGACACAGGGAGATACAGCCCTGCCCTTTTACTGCTTGCTGCCTGTCAACTAGATAGCTAGATATCACTGAAGTGAGGAGGATACACCTATCCTGGAATCTTCTTTAAGGATACCATGTCAAATGCTTTTGATAAATTTAGAAATACTGCAGATACCAGTTTGCCAGTGTCACAGGCTTTGTTGACAGAATCCATGAAAGATAGTAAGATTGTTGAGGTACTGTGTGCAGGTCTAAAGCCATGTTGAGTCTAAGAAAGTAGGTTGTTGTGTGAAAGATGGTGGATAAGTTGTAGGTGCACACATTTTTCAAGAATCTTAGGGGGGGGGGACAAGACTCTAATAAGATGAAAGTTTGTGATGTCAGTAGAGTTACCTCCCTCCTGTAAAGAGATGAAGTGTGATCGTTTCTAACCATTAGCCATGTGATTCAGCTATGGATTTATTAATTAAGATACTTACAAGAAATGCTATTGCTTCTGTGGCAAGCTTTAGGTATTCTGGTGGGAGGTTGTCTGCTGAGGTTGAGCAAGGTTTCAGTACTTGCAGTAGTTTTTTTGTTTTTATTTGAGATAAAGCAATGGGCTGAAAGTAAGCTGGGGATGGTTTGGTTTTTAGGTTATGAGTGAGGGTTTGTGTGTGTGCGTGTTTGTCTGTGTGTAATGTGTGTGGTATGTAGAGATTAGTATAATGTGGATATTAGTAGAAGTAGTGAGTTGTGATGGATGATTTGGTTTTACGTTTGGGTTGGATATGGACTCCATAAAGTATGTGTTTAATTTGCTGGCTATTTGAATAGGGGGCATATTGGGGTATGTATTAAGATTATTTTTATTTCCTGGGTTCAGTAGTGACATTACAGAGGACCAGAATTTATTAGGGTTGTTTTTGTAGTTATCTTGAATGTAGGAATACTGCTGTTGCTGCCTGTATAAAAAATTCCAATAAGTGCAATATATGGAAGGAATTCATATAACTAATAGCAATAAAAGCAAGAGAAGTTACATAATTTCTGCATACAGAATTGTAAAAAAATCATCATAGGATATCATGAACCAGCCAATTTGGCATTTTTCTTATGCAATGTTTCCAATTGTGCCTCAGGTATGTGTTCATTTCAGCTAAAATCACTCTTCTTCCATGCATATTTCAGCATTTCTACATGTATAGACATTAGCAACAATGATATATATATATATATATATATATATATATATATATATATATATATATACATATATACATAGCGGGCTGAACATATGTTCTTAATTAACAATTTTATGAACTTCTAAACATAATAAAATTAGAAACTTAAACAAACATCCAAAATTCCAATACTAGACCTGTGTAAAATACCAATTAATTCAAGGAAAGACACCATGTACCAAAAATGACTGATGGATGACTATGATTCAATATACTAATCACAAGTCACATGAGGAGAGGCAAAGTTAATGGAAATGGATGTATTCGATGAGCTCTGTCACAAAGCTTTTTCTAGTTATCATAGTGAGTTCCCTTTCAATCACTGCTGTGCACATGTCCTTCCCTTACCATGATGTTCCACTATATAAAACATAAACTCCATTAATACTACTACTCCCAACAATCAACAACATGCACCTACAGATTATTCCCTAACCATGCATGTTAACTACTGGTAACATCACTCTTTGGAATTTGTTATTCTGAAAAGATGCCTGCATTTTTGTTATAAATCCTTGTGATAATGTGGGGTGGTGTCAGCTATGTCAGAGAGAGCAGGGTAGAGCATTTGTAACTTATGCCAGCATAGCTAGCTGGAGTTTTGTAAAGAATTTTATGTCATTTGTTTATCAAACTGATTTGTACAGGTCACTGTGTCAAAAATATATCTGTAAAGTCACGTGTTAGAAATGTATCAATAATGGGTCCTGATGGTCAGAAAAGATATATATATATATATATATATATATATATATATATATATATATATATACTTATATCAGATTGTACTGTTGTAACTGATAAATTGTATATATTTTAACAGAGGATACTGGAAGGGAAGGGGTTATGTTCAGCCCAGTTAACCTTTAGAAAAATAGCTTGAAATTAAATGACTTGGTTTAGGCCAAAAAGATTTTATCTTAAAGGCCTGAATGCAACCAGAGACACAATGTCTGGGCTGGTATTCTGCTTTTATTGTCCTTAGTGGTGAACCAGTTGGTACATTGTGGTGCCAGAGAATGGCTGGTTAGTCTCTGCATGAAGGATGAAAGTATTGGAATTGCTTTACAGTCTCCACATGCCTTAGCAAAGCTCTAGGTGTGTATTGTGACACATATGTGCCAGATCCTAGCTCAGCATCTCGTCATGGGGCTAGTGTCACAACCACAAAATCAGATGACCAGATCTGATGTCACCTGCAGCCAGAATGGAAATTGTATTTAGATATCAGTGATAGTGGCACTCATTACTCTTATTGGACCTGACAACAAAGACACTCATCTACTTCATCTTGCCTTTCTTTTGTAAGTAACCAGGGAACAGGAATTATTCAGCCAGTTACGGAAATAGTGAGATTAACAAAAAGTATTGTTTTTCTGTATTTGTCTCTTTCCATCTGTGTTATTTTTTATATTTCCTGTGAATTGACACTCCAGTGTTAACTGTAAATAGATATTCAGTAATTTTTTGTTTTCTCTTTTATTATTTAATATTAAATATATCTAAACCTTTCATTGTGGCTGGTCTTTTAGAAGATAGTTTAACCTTTGAGAGTAATTGTGTTTATTTGGTGGCACTGTGGCTTCATGCTCCTGAAAGTCTTGCTGCTTAGCTTGGAAACACTACCATTTGTATAAGTATTAATTTTACTAAGAGTAATTGGGTACCCTTGTAAGAGCCTTGAAGTAGCTGGCTAGTGGCAGTGAATCTACCTTATAGTCTGGGTAGCCTTTCCCAGATGCGTGTGTGTGTGTGTGTGTGTGTGTGTGTGTGTGTGTGTGTGTGTGTGTGTGTCTGTGAAAATCAAATCTCAAAGAGTGTGTGTGTGTCAGCTACTTGAAAAGGGGACAAACAGCACCAATTTCTGCAGAGAGAAAGGTGGAGTCTTAATTGGGGCCTGGAGACAAAGTCTAGCCCCAGGTCTGGAGTATGCTCTTAAGGAAAATTGTGCTTGGTACACACAGCTTCATCTGAAAATACTCTGTGTATCTATTTTTGTTCTAAGTGAGGATTGAGGCTCCTTGATTACTGGCCCAGAGGAGGGAAATCACTGTCCTGACTATTTATCAGATACACTAGATGAAATAATCTAGGCGGTGCCTGTTGCAGTTTATATTAACTGCTTTAAATGAACATGCATCTCAACTACTGCAAGAAATACCAAAATCAAACTCTTTACATATGGGAAGTGATTTGTTTGCTGATTTTGAGACTTCTGCTGCCTGATTATAGAAATTTTCATTTGGTACTACTGTACTTGCTTCTTCTGGTGAGAGGATTGAAAAAAATTAAAGCTATGCATTTACCACAAGGATAGATTCTTCATACCAGTCTTTCTGATATGACATATGACTTCTTGAGCGTCTGCTTGGATCCAGTCTAGGTGATTCAGTACTCCAGCCTATAGCCCTTCCAAAATCTTTCCTTCCCATAATGTCCTACTACCTCCAACTATCTCAGATTGAGTTTGATCCAGGAAGGAAGAGTCTTCACGTTCTCCAGAACGGTAGGGTGAAGGAAGATCTTATCATTGCGGTAAGTACATAACTTTTGTATCATATTAATCCAGTTCAACTGAACTGACATATGGGTCAAAATCCCCAGCTACATAATTCCTGGGTGGTCTCAAGACAGGAGACATTTCAGGATAGAATCTCCAAAGGAAGCTTTGGCTCTGTAAATACAATCCAACATGTAATGTTTAATAAAGGGGTGAAAGGAAGACCATGTATCTACTTAACAAATGTCATCCAAGGAAAGAGATTTGAAGAATGCTGTTGAAGCCACCTCAGATCTAGTGAAATGAGCACTGTGCTTAAAGGGTAAGGATCTGTTATGGAGAATTTAGGTAAAGGAAATACAGTCAGACAACCATCTAGACATGGAAATATTATAAACTTTCTTACCCAACTTGTTCTGAGAAAAAAAACAAAAACAGTTGCTTACCTTTCTTGAAGGGTACCAATCTGTGGAGATAGAAATGAAGCTGCCTGTATTCATCCAACATATGTAAAGGGTATTCTCTTTTATTTTGGGAATTAGGAAATAACACAGGAAGATATATGGGTCATGAAATGTTGGTCTCAGAAACCACTTTTGGAACAAAGGAGAGACTGGTTTCCAAAGTAATCCGATCCTTGTGAAATACAATGTAAAGGATAAACACGGGATAGGGCATGAAGTTATAAAATCGGCTTAGCTGACATGATAGCCACTAGGAAGACAATTTTGCAGGAGAGGGATTTTAACTCTGCAGATGCTGCTTGTTCATACAGGTTTGGATAATGTCTCCAAAATAAAATTCAAGTCACATGGAAGAGAAAATCCTTTATAAGTGGATGCAGTAGGAAGGTGCCTTTAAGAAAGGCTTTACATAGCCTGTGAGAAGCCAATGAGGAATCCTGAAAACCAGTGTGAAAGGACAAAATAGTTGCTATCTGTACCTTGGTAATGAAAAAACAAGAACCACAGCTAATCAAAAAAGACAAAAAAATGGAGAACATTTCCAAAAGAAGCTGAAAACGGGCTCTATATTCCCAGACTCAGCCAATAAGGCAAATCTTTTCCATTTACTGTGATAGACCCTGCATGTAGAGGAATTCTGGAAGTTGAGTTGTGAGGATGTAGAACACATCAGAAGGAAGAGATGCATCCCTTGTCATCATAGGAACTGGAGAAACTAAACAGTTAACTTCAGGTTAGGAATGTCCGGTAAGGGTCCTCGGAGGGGTGAGTGAAGAGATTTGACAGTGGGTCAAAAAATGAAGGGGTCTCCTTCTGGCAAGGTTTGCAGAGGGAGAACCATATCCATCTGGGCTAAAAAGGGGCTATGAAGATGACTGTAGCCTTCCACTGAATTGCCTTCTGTATGAAGTTGGTCATGAACAGAACTGAGGATAGATGTAAAGTAATCCTGGAGGCTGAAAGATGAGACAGAACATCCCTGGGGGGGGTCTGTCTTCAGTGAAGGAGAATGGAAAAATAACTGCTGCACCTGGTGTTCTGGGAGGGGGTCTCAGATAGGTTGTAGTAGGGAGTGCCCCAGAGACTGAAAATCTCCACAGTAATTGCTGGATTCAGGGTCCACTTATGAGGCAACAAGAGGTTCCGACTGAGACTGTCCTCTAGATCGATAAACCTCCCAGGAATGTGTGCTGCTGTTAGAAACTGTGGAGAGTCCAACACTCAATGCCACACTCTCATGGTCTCACAACAAATCTGATAGAATCTGGTTCCCCTGTGGTTGTTTATGTACCAGACTACTGTCATATTGCCCATCTGTATGTTTATCACTACCATAGGAAGACCGCTCTGTAGCTTCTGCAACAAAAGGAGAACTGCCCTCATCCCCAGCACATGTATGTGAAGACAAGGCAGGGATTCTGACCAAAATTCTTGGACCATTCCCCCTTCACACTGCCCCCCCCCAAGGGAGGATGATCCATGGCCAGAGTTGCTACTGGAGAGGGAACCTGAAAGAGCCTGTCTGCTGATACCAGTGAAGAGTGAAGTCACCACTGCAGATGAGTCCTGCATGACAAAGTTAACATAATGGACTGAGAAAGGTTATCATACTTCTAAGACCATTGTGATTGAAGCAGCCACTGTAAAATCCTCATTTGGAAACAAGCAAACTGCACCATTAATATCGATGACACCATAAGATCCGATAACCTCAAAACTACCCTCGCCAGATGGCAATCCAGCTCCAGAAGATTTTGTGCTACAGTTCTCAAGGATACAATTCTCTCCTGTTGAAGATATATCACAGTTATACTTGTGTCCAACTGGCCACCCAGAAAGACAATAGATTAAGATGACATTGGATTTCCCTAGATTGACTGATATACCTGGGGTAGCACAAAGTTGAAGCAGATAATCCCTTGCTTTTTAGATGAGACTCCTTAGAAGAGACAGCTTATGAGCTAGTCATCCGGGTAAGGGAAACTCTTGAATGCCATTAAACGTAGATGAGCTGCTCTACTACTGCCATGCATTTAGTGAACATGCCTGGGGTTTAGGTGAGATGAAAAGTTAGGGATCTGAATTAGTAATGGCTGGGTCCCAAGTGAAAATGCAGAAATCTCTGTGACTCCTTCACTGTTTTTATGTGAAGATATGCACCTTGGAGATGTATGAAGTACATTAATTCATTCACCTGAAGACAAGAAGATTTGATTGCACTGAGACCATTCAAAAGCACATCTTTTCAATGTAGTTGTTCAGGAAACATTGGTCCAAAATTGGGACGGATATCATTAATTTTCCTCTGGAACCAACTAGAGTTGTGAATAAAATCCAGACCTAATCTGGTCTGGTCTGGTGGGACTTCCTGGATAGCTCATTTTGTCAGAACAGCATAAACCTCTTCCACACTGGCCTTTGCCAAAATCGGTGGGATATCTGTCAATGGTAGGGGGACTGAGACTTCCAAAAATGACATGTGATAACCAATGTATACAATCCCTCTCACCAACTTGTCTCACAGGATGGTGAACCATGATTGCAGTAGAGGGATATGCATCCCCCACTGCCTCTAAAGTGGAGTAGCTGAGCAGAACTATAGGGATTCTGGAGATGTCTGGTTTAATGGATCACCTCAACCTCTTTGTCTGCATCTACTGAAGTGGCCACCTCAGCTTTGCCCACCACTGTGAGAAGAGGAGTCATATTGATCCCAAAACTTTTGAAACCAGAGTGATCAAGGCTCTTTTTGGTTCCTGTTAAATTAGTGCTAACGGGTCTTGAATTTTACTCGTACCAGAGGGAGAGTCTTGCCATCCTGCTCATTTTTCTGCTTCCTTCCTTTCACTGTAGACATAAACAAGGTGATTCCTTCACAGGGGGCATTTGTGAAGGATGATTTATCTGCAGAATCAAACAAATACAGTCAAGCATGGCACCTCATGGAAATGACCGTCTCAGATGCTCTTACTGTTCTATCCAATGTATTATGCAACAGACATATGGAGAGGTTTGTTATGGTAGATATTATTGACAGAGTGGCTTGAAGTCACTTCTGGGACTTCAGAGAAAGTGGACTTTTCAGAGTGGTAACGCTTGCTGAGTGAGATCCCTTTGGAATCTTGTCATATCAGTGGCACAGTTCATGGTCAGAATGGGAAAGGACAAAGGAGCCAGAAGTATATGTCCACTTTCCCAGTCTATCCATTGCCCAACACTCCTTGTTGGGTGGATGGATACGGGAAGAGTCTCCAGACAACTTATTTTTTTAGTGGCTGCCAGAATAATTATGGAGTCTACTGGTAGGATTTTTGCCCAAAAAGTTTTGTCTTTTGGAGGACAGAGAAATTTATCTGGCTTCCTTGGAACTGATTTGCAGGTTTCAGACTCTTGCCAAAATTTCCTCACTGACAACTTTACTAACTTGCCAGGTGGACAGATCACCCAGGACATAAATTCTATATACTCCTGGAAGGCGAAGGCCGAGACGTCAGAGTTTTTTTGTATCTTTGAGAATAAATCGAGCTTGGTGAATCCTGCTTTGTGGTTCTTCTACATAAATTCTATATGCCTCAAACAATACTGCCTCGGGGCATGGCCAAGATGGTAAGCAGTTAACAGCACTGTTTTTTTAGCTGTGGTTCATTTTTAATATCTCTGACAGGATTTTTACTAAAAAACTCAAATAGAACATTTCAAAACTTGATGGATTTATAGTTGCACAACTGCTGAAACATTTACTACAAAAAGTAACAAGTTTGAAACTCAAACTGCTTTTTTCCTGTCAAGAAAACTAGAAAGATCTAATTGTCTCAGAATGAGCCACTCTAAACCCAGTGTACAGGACAGTACTATGAAAAAAGACATGCAGACTATACCTAGTTACATCATGAGCTATCTGGAAAGATAGATAAATAAAAACGGACAATTTTAAAGAGGAATGTAAAAAACAAGTTGAACTGCTGAGTGACTCTCTTAAACCACAATCATCACAAATCCTGAGTATAGAAGAGGCAATGTCTGATTTTGATGGAAGATTACTTGAAAATGAGAATAACACTGAATTTCTTCTAAAAGAAAACAACATATTCTTGGATAAAACAGAAGACTTAGAGAACAGATAAATAGGAATTACATCAGGATTTATGGGATTCCTGAAAAAGAAGAGAGAGACAGTATGATTCAATTCATTAATACCTGGATGCCTAAAACTTTGAATCTGTCTGAAGCTTTTCCCTTTGGCATCAAAAGGGTACATAGATCACTTTATAAGTCATCTTTAAAAAAAAAAAATACATTTACCAAAGTCAGTGATCATTGGAATTTTTCTCAAGTCAAGATAAGGATTTAGTCTTAAAAGCTGCATGGACTAATTGTCCAGTAAAAATTAAAGGAAATACTACAAGATTTGTCAATAACTATTTAACATTAGTGATGTCCAAGAGAAAAGCATGTTTGTCACTTTTTAAAAGCTTAAAGAACAAAAATATTAAAGCACAAATCTTGTTTCTTGCAAAAATCAGGATTCACGTTCCAGAAGGAAAACAGATTTTTAACATCTTGGAAGATGCAATGGACTTTATACAGAAAAAAATAAAATCCTAGAAAACACAGAAGAAATGGACTGAAATCTATCAACTTCTTTGAAGAGAAATACAAGAGATTAATAATTAATAAAAGAAAAACAGTAAAAAACTGAAGGACAAATGAAAATCAATGTATTTCATGGTTATAAATTCTTATTAACATAAATAAGTGCTTGAGCACATATGAACAGGTGCTGCATATTACTTTTTACAAGTTAAATCATTTATTTATTTTTCCTACTTCAGATAGTTACTAGTTCCCTTGCTAAAATGTTAGAGTTTGATTTTTTATCTATATATGAAATTAAAGGCACATATTTTCACCTAGAGTTTAAAAAGTTAAACTATTCATCTTATTAAAAGTTAATCATTATTATGATAAAACTTACATTAGGTGGCACGCTTTCTGATATCTTGGCATACTGCAGTAATGTATTGTTAAATATAATTCAAGATGCAACAAATGACACTAAAGACGCAAGTTAAGTTACATTCTACGTTCTTAAAATGGTCCTGTAGTATGCTACTGATAGTATACTTGACACGCAATGACACTCAGGTAAGACATGCTATATTATAAACCAAATATAAAAAATATAGATTTTTTACATATATGAAATTAACATTGGAATAATATCCAATAATTAGAGTAACACTCACACTTTTACAAATTAAACCTAGATCATGCTTAACTGTCATTCTTTTAATGTAAGTTTATATGCTATGTCTCCTTTAAAAAATGACAGTCTGCTTTTTATTAAATGTCTCATACAGAGTGTTTACTGAATCATTAAATGCTATTTCTTTAAGTGCATTGGCTTTTAGTGGTTGGGATACTTTGAGATGTTTTTTATTTCTTTTATTGTTTGTTTTTTTTTTTGTTTGTTTGAAGGAGTTTGAGGGATTGATATGCAGTACAGAGGTGGCTTGGATTCACTTGTGAGCATTTTTGTGTGAAGTGCAACTGAAGGATTGTTCATTCTGTGATGTGGGAGTTCTAAAATTCTAAGAACTGTTAAGATTACTTCTTCCTGTCTAAAAGTAAATAATCATAATATTTTGAATTATATGCTAAGATGTCAATGAAAACAAGTTAGATAATAAGCAAAAGACAGTGAATTGCATTCTAAACCACTGTCAGTTATTACATAGTTAGTTCTGAATGCTTGCTGCCGATAATAAACTTGATATGCAATAGCACTCAGGAAAGTTACACTATGCTATAAACAAAATATAAGAAATATAGTTTCTTACTTATATAAACATTATTATTAGAATGTTATCAAATAATAATATGTGTCATTCTTTTACTGCAAGTTTATATGCTATGTCTCCTTTAAAAAATGACAGTCTGCTTTGCATTAAACATCTCATACAAAGAGTTCTTACTGAATCATTAAATGTTATTTCTTTAAATACAATAGCTTGCTAGTGGTTAACCTACTTTGAAATGTTTTTGTTGTTTTTTTTTTTGTTGGTTTGGAAGGATTTGAGGGATTTATCTATAAAGTAGGGGTGATTTGGATTCACTTGTGACTATTTTTGCTTGAATTGTAGCTATTCATTTGGAAGTCCTAGTCACGAGGACTAGCTTAAAGCAGCTTACTTAAATTGAATCAAGAGCACTTTTGTGATGCTGCCGGAGTTCTAAAATTCTAAGAACTGTCCAGGTTATATCTACCTGTCTAAAAGTAAACAATCCTAATATTTTGAATCATATGCTAAGATGTCAATGAATACAAGTTAGATTGTAAGCAAAGTAAGCAAAAGACAATGAACTGCATTATAAACCACTGTCAGTTATTAAATAGTTCTGATTGCTTGCAGGATACCAAAAGAATAGTTTATATACAAGCCCATAGAATGACATTTATGATAAAAAATAGGACTGTGTTTCTCTGTTATTGTCTCTTTTTAATGATAACAAAACTGAATATCTCAGAACAATTTATTATGGAAAGTTTCAATTTTAATAGGGAAGATTTTTCAGATGTTTGTTCAGATACTATTAGACATAAAATTTAAGGAAAAAACAGGGCGGATTGTAACAGCAGTACTAGATTAAAGGATAAATATAAATGTTCTATTATATGACACTCTACCCTGGTATTATAGCTAAATATAAAACATAGGAATATAGTAATAGTATAAGACATAGCATACACATAGAAAGATATCAGAATAAGTAAATCTGTATATAATTAATGAATATAAATAATGAATATAAATATGTCTATAAGGGTGGGACTGTAGCATAGTGGTTATAGTGTTCACCTTATAGGCACGAGGCACAGGGTTTGATTCTCACATGGGGTAATTGGCTGGGTTTGGAATGGCCCACAAGGTACAAATTTATGAAGTTATGATCCTATGAACAACTTTACACATAGTAAATAAAATAGAAAAATATAAATTGTCTAACTTATAAATTAATAAATATGAAAATAACAACTGACTTTCTCACTATAGCAGCCCAGGGAGACAATGGGAGGTACAGGGAAAGATGATTGCAGAGTTGTTCAGTTTGACCAATTTATAATAAAGATTCTGAACACCTGTTTAATAATACTTATTCATAATAACACACAGGCTTTTTTTAAGATGATGCACAGTAAAAATATGAGACTCATTAATATGAATCACATGAGGTAGTTTTTTCATCTTTTTCAACAAACTAGGAATATGTCACTCCATGGTAGAATGTTTTAAAAGTATTTCATTATGTAATTTTTTTCTTTGTTTCAAAAGTTTATTCCATAGCTGAAGATTTCATATTGTTATATATGAAGTATATAATAAATTCTGTACACAAATATGGTTTCATTATACTTATGTATTCTTCTCTCTCTCTCTTATATAAATGTCTGATTTTAAATGTTTATCTATTAATATTAATGGACTGAATAATCCAGTAAAGAGTGGGAGTCTGTTCAAATACTTACAATTACACAAAGCTCAAACAGTATTTCTACAGGCAACGCATTTATTTAATAATGATGTAAATAAACTTTCATTAAATAATTATTTGATTTTAGCAGGTTCTGCCTTTCAACCTAAAAGAAGAGGCAGACTCTTTTTATGGAATAACTCACCAGTAATGTCTAAAGTAAAATGTTAAGCATTGTTATAATTGAGTGGAACAGAAAACTATATACATTGGTGAAATTTTACTGGATTCCAGGATATGGCGCTAAAGATGCAAAAAAATTACTTAGACACTGCAGCCTATTACATGAAATGTGAAGTCATAATGGCTGGTAATTGTATTTTATCAGACAAAGATTCCACTGCAGATAGAAAGTTGATAATCACATCTTCAGCCAAACTCTTAATGACTTTTGTAAATCTAATGAATTTAAAGGCTATACATGAACTAATGAAAACAAACACACTTTAATTTTTCCATTATCCATATAAATATAAAACACAAAAAAAATACTGATAAAATTTTTGTCTCAATCTATTATCACATGTCAGAGAAGTTTCAAGAGTTTAATTTCCATTATCAGACCATACATAATGCTACAATCTTTAATATTATTGTAAAAAAAACTGACAATGTAATACATCACAGGACATTACCAGCGTACATTATTAAAATAAACGAATTAAAGGAGTGGTATGTTAACGAGATCAAAAATTTCCTAGAAATAAACATGAATGATGAAGTAACTGACAATGTCCTGTGGGATTCACCAAAAGCTTACTTAAATGGAAGAGTTACAAGCTAGTATTTTAGTAAAACAAGATAATGGGACAAAGAACTGAATACACTTCAGGCCAAAATAGAAACACTAAAGTTAAATACAAAACCAAATAATTTCATCAGTCAGCTCAAACATAACAAACTTGTATAAAAAATATGATGAAATTCTAAATCATAAAGTTTCAATAAACCTTGAAAAACTTAAACTTCAGGCATATGCAGTAAACCCTTTAAGCTTGCATAAACTTTCCCTTAGATCAAAGAAAATGAATAAACTAAATCATATCAAAGAAATTAAAATGCATATAAATAATAAAAAAGAAAGTAGGACAGATATTAAGCATATTCTTGAGGGCTTTAAAATATTTTTTGAAAATATAAATAATACAAATAACCTAGATAATGATGATATAGTTGAAACTTTTCTAAAGTAAAACATAAATAATAAATTAGCAAGCAAACAAAACAAAATGACCAACCATTCACTTTAACAGAAATAGAAGTTCAAATAAAAAGATTAAAAAATGATAAGGCACTGGGCTTAGATGGTCTTATACCAGAAATATATAAAATAATACCAGATGGTGCAGTTAAAATATTAGATACGGTGTATAGAGAAATAAAAACAAATGCTTAAGTCCTCAGATCATGGAAATACTCCCCTGCATCGCCTATTATAAAACAAGGTAAGGATCCTGCAAAGTGTTCATCATACAGACCCATTTCACTTTTAAATGTGGACTATAAGATGTTCATGTCCATTTTACCTAACAAGATTAATCTACTTATGCATAAACTAATTAACAATGATCAAACTTGAAATATTTTAAATAGACAAGTATAGGATAACATACTAAGAATACATACATTAATAGACTATGCAAATAAAAATAAAAAATAACTTTCTATCATCAGTCTCAATTTAGATAAAGCTTTTGACTCAGTTAATTGGTTGTACTTCTTTAAAATACTTAAAGTATATAATTTCACACCTGAGTTAATTGCATTAATTTCCAAGTTATACAATAATGTTTGTACTTATGTTAAAATATGTTATTTTCTTTCTAGTTCCTTTAATTTACAAAAAGTCACAAAACAAGGCTGCCCATGATCACCTTTACTGCTTGCATTAGCTACAGAACCCTCTGGTAATAGTATTAGGTTCAATAAAAATATCAATGATATCAAAATAAAAGCAGATTTTGAACTAAAGATTCATCTCTTCGCTGAGGATATTTTACTAATAATAGGAAATACAGAACCTTCAGTTTGAAGAAATCTCAAACTTAAGATTTAATCATAATAAAACAAGTACATTACTGAATAATAAAAAAGTTAACCTTTTACCAGAAAGGCTCATCCAGACTATGCTACACTTTGCTGTGAAGGAAAGGTTAGCTTGCTTTTATTTTTTGTATTTTGTATATTTTAAATACTGTAGTTTGTTTTCTTTACCTTGTGTTTTACCTGCATTCTGCTTTAACAGCATATTAAAATTTCAAAAGAGACCACAGCTCTCTCTCTCTTCTGAGTCGGGCAGAATTTTTTTCCCGCCCTCCCACACATTCATAGTTGTCTTGTTAAATACCACTGTCTTTCTAGTTGCCTGCCTCTTATGTTAATCTGACGATATATCTCATTTCCTCTCTACTTTCAGTGGCTTGTGTGAGTAATCACTAAATCAAAAACCCCTCCCCTTCAACTATTTAAATTTATTGGCCATCCTACTGTATTCCATAGTACCAGAATACAAAAGTGACCACCCTTTTCAACCTATCTTGCTGTTTTAAAAATAGTAACTCTCCATTAAACCTTAACTTTTTAAACAGGTAAAACTTAAGTTACCTACTTTCACGTCTACCTTTTCTAGTGTACACTGCAGCGTGCATTTTTTTTCATCTTACTTTTAAGCATCCCTTTGACTAGCACTTTCTCTAATACCTGCTGGAAAGCACTAAGAAGCCTTAAACTGATACAAGCACTCAACTCTCCTTGTTAATAAGGAGAAATTAATAGTAGGCACTAAACAGCCTATAATTGCAAAGTACCTTGCTAAGGTAAGGGAAAACAGCTCCTGTACTTTACAAAGAAAAGAAAAAAAAAGCATCAAACCAGGCATGTCCAAGGGTCAGCTTCCGGTGATTTCTCCTGTCCACCTGGTGAATTTGGGCATACTGGGGCAATGCAGCAATTGCCTCATGTACACAGACAACCCTCTCCTCCTACCACCCAACACTACAACCTGTGAGAGATGCACTTACATAGCCAAAATGGAAGCAAAGCTCTCTCCACCCAAGATTGTGCTAGACAGTCAAGAGGAGAAAGTTAACAACCACACTACACCTCAAGCAACACATAGCCCTTCTAAACCCACACCACCAACACCCACATATAGCAACACTAAATCCACATATGCAGAGGCCCTTAACTGTAACCTGCCCAAGCAACAAGGACCTCTGAAGCTGAAACGTAAACAAACACCAATCACAACCAAAGTGTCACATAGTTCAAAACACCTGTGTGCCACCCAGCAACAGCCCCTAAGGCAAGACAATGTACCTAACACTTTAGTCATAGGTGAATCTATAGTCCGGCACACTGATGTCCCTCTCACCAGGTTGAACAAGGAGAAAATTACAGTCAGCTGCCTGTCGGGTGCCAGGATCCGCCACATAACACATGCACTCAAGTCACTCCACAGCAAGTAGAAATATGACTCTGTCATTGTCCATGTTGGAGTGAATGACTTGAGACGTACCTCCCTGGACTACATGAAAAGAGACATGGAAGAGGTCTCGGATCATGTGGCCCAGGCAGGTATGACCCTAGCCCTGAGTAGCATCCTGCCTTCGCCCAGAATGATACCAAAATATAAGGACAAAATGATTGACTTCAACAATTAGCTAAGCTTCTGGTGTCATTCAAAGGGGATCCAGTATCTGTCTGCCTGGGATGACATGATTGACAGACCACGATGCTTTGCCAGAGATGGTCTGCACCTGTCACCTCTGGGATTCAGGTTACTGGCTAAAGCTCTTGCCACCCCTATAGTGCCTTTTTAGGCAAAGTTCAAAGAACAAAACCACCACCGTAACAGGTACAAGCATGCAAAATCTGAAGGTAATGCTACTCAATGCTAGAAGTCTAAACCTCAAAATGCACTCTCTCGAGGCACTCCTAAAAATGGAGAACATCGATATCTGTGCAGTAACTGAGACCTGGTTCAAGGCTCCAGAGAGCACCCCTGCAATACCAGGCTACAACTCTTACCACACTTTTCGGCCACCAAAGCAGGACCGAAACACTGAAGGTGGAGGAGTGTCAATATTCACCAAGGATATTCACACCACCAAGCTAGTTGCCCAACACAATGCGTCTGAAATTCTCCAGGTGGAACTAACACTAGGTAAGACTGCAATCCAAATTGTAGCTTGCTACAGATCCCCCATCATACCTCAAGATTCTCACTACACCTTTCTAAACATACTGGAAAATATTAAGATAGAGCCAAACACCCTAATACTGGGTGATTTTAACTACCCTGCCATTAACTGGGAAAGCTACTCATATACCAACACCTTTGCCCAACAGTTCTTGGAATTCATAAATTCCAACGCCCTGGATCAACTAATCCATAGTCCCACCAGGGGCTCCAATATCCTAGACCTGGTCATTACCAACATGGGAAATCGATGCTCCACACCTATGGTCACCCCCTCGTTAGTCACGTCTGACCATAAGCTAATCACCCTTTACATCCACATCCCACCCCCCAGTAAGGAAACCTCCATAAAAAACTTCTCCAATGCCAACTTCATGCTACTCAAGTCAGAAGTGACAAACTTCATGACACCCATGCAGACGGGAGCTGAAAGTTCAACTGCTGAATCCTACACTAAGGCACTGTACGAGCACATCCACTCATGTATAAATCGTGCCATCCCAAATAGAACCAAGATGCTCTCATCCAAAAAAAAGAAGCCAATCTGGTGGTCCCCTGCCATAAACAAACTTTACAACAAAAGGAAGAAACTGTTGCAGAAAAGAGGAAAATCCCAGGATGCAAAAAACTTCCTTACCAGCCTCAGTAAGAAACTGAGATCCCTCATAAAATCCTCCAAAGCTAGTTACGAAAAAAAAATTGCCAAAGATTCCAAAGACAACAACAAGGCATTCTGTAACTATGTCAAGAATCTAAATGGCAATGCTCAGATCTGCTCTGAGCTAAAACAGAATGGCATTACATATACTGATCCCAAGGATATTGCCAATATCCTGGCAGATCAATTCAGTGCCAACTTCACCCCCCTCTCACCCCCTAAATGGCCCATCTCAATACCGGACGATTGCCAAATTCCGGTAATAACGGCCACACAGGTAAAAAACGCACTCTCCAAAGCTAAGAATACAGCATCCATGGGACCAGATGACATCCCGGGCTGTGTACTACATGAACTACAATATGAACTGGCACCTCACCTAAGTGTCATGTTTAATCATAGCCTCACCTCAGGTTTTGTGCCCAGTGAGTGGTGCACAGCTACAGTTATCCCACTCCACAAGGGGGGATCCACCTTGGATCCCGGAAACTACCGTCCCATCAGTCTGACGAGCCTTATCTGCAAGGGTATGGAGCGTATTATCATGGAACTTATAAACAAAGACATTGGCAACCTTCAAACACTGGACCCCACCCAGTTTGGGTTTGTGAAGGGCCGATCTTGTCTCCTGAACTTAATTGACTTCTTCGAATCAGTCTCCCGAGCCATGGACAAGGGTAAGGTGGTCCACACAGCCTATCTAGACCTTGCCAAGGCCTTTGACACCATCCCCCACTCTGGAATCATAGATAAACTTACTAAGCTGGGCATTAATCCCTACGTCACCCAATGGGTTGCTAACTGGCTTACTGATAGAACCCACACTGTAAAAGTAGCCGACTCCAAATCTAGCTCCAGACAAGTGACAAGTGGAGTACCTCAGGGTTCAGTCCTGGGACCACTCTTATTTGGCATCTACTTCTCTGAAGTACAGGCCAACACTAAGGGACTCTGGATAACAAAGTTTGCAGATGACTGCAAACTGGGAGCCATTATTGAATCCCCAAATGATGTGGATACTCTACAAAAGGGCCTTACAGAAACAGATGCTTGGTGCCAGAACCATGGGCTCAAGCTCAATGCCAAGAAATGTATAGTTATCCCCTTTGGGAAAAAACATGTATCCGTGAATTACCATATAGGTGGCAGTATACTAAACACCGAAGGTTTGATAAGAGACTTAGGGACACAGGTGGACAGTGGTCTCACCTTCGATAACCACATTGCCACAACAGTCAGGAAATCCTTCTATGTGGCACACCTCATCACTAAGGGCTTTTCATCCAGAAAAAAGGAGGTCATTGTCCCACTGTACTCATCCCTCATTAGACCCATTATAGAATACAATGCCCCGTTTGGTATGTACCTCTCACGACATCTGCAACAACTGGAAAGGCCACAGAAATACCTCACTAAAAGAATCACAGGCCTAAAGCAGATGCCCTACGCTGACCGCCTTAAAAAACTCCAGCTATATTCTGTCGCATATCGTCTACTCAGAGGTGATCTTTGCTTAACATACAAGGCCATGTCAAACCCAGAGCTGTTGGACATGCTACACTTAAAGAAATCCCAATCCCACAGAGCCACACGCTCCAGGGATCTAAACCTTGTCATCACAATAAACAAAACATGCTGGAGGGATAGGTTCCTGACCCAGAGACTCCCCAGACTCTGGAATAGATTGCCCATACATGTCAAGCAGAGTGCCTCTTTGGTCCTCTTCAAAAGGAACCTTGACGATTGGATGGGAGAAAGGAAATTCACCCTGGTGATCACGTCAGTCACCCTGCTAGACAGGGGTCCAGGGAAGTAAATAGTGTGGGAAGTAATAGCCAGGGAATTGTTATGGCTAGACTTGTATAGGCCCTAGGGCTGATAGCCTAGTACCAACCTATGAACCTATGAACCTACTAAAAAAATCATAAAAAATATTCTAACATCAATTGGAATAGCAATTAAATGAAATACCTTGGTATAACTATTATATCTAATAGTAAAGAAATGATAAAAACAAACTTTCAACAGGCTGTTGATAAAATTTTAAGTTTAGTCACAAATTGGAACAAGTTCTTCTTTACCATGGAAGAACAATTAATGCTTATTAAAATGGTAATTCTCCCTAAAGTATTGCTTGTCTTACAATCTTCAGTACTATCTCTACCAAAAAAAATGATGAAAAAGATAAATAATATTCTACTTATATATTTTTGGCATCTTAATAAGCCAAAAGTTTCCTTTGACTGGCACAGAAAAGGTTGGGGTAATGGTGGACTAGGATTCCCAGATATTCAATCATATGCTACTTCAACAATTGTAAAATTATAGCGTTATGGATAAATTCATCTTATGATTTAAGATGGAAACAAATACATCAAGAAATATTATTTGTAAATAATAAATATATCACAACCAGTCATAAACAAATAGTACCTAATAGTTTTATCTGGTTATTAAAAGATTTTTTTCATAAATGGTATTACACCCACTTCTCACATTCCCTATTTTAATAATATCATTTCCTCTTTCCAAAAGATCACATATTCTACCTATTGTATTAAAGATTTAATATTTTCTATGTTTCCAATTGCAAATACAAATGACTGCTTACTGCTTAGAAATTCATAACTTCAACAAAATGCTACTATTGAAACAACAAAGTAATTTAATTCATTGGCATCAATTCTTAAATGGTACTGATATATATACTGCTGAAAATATAAGGTCCAAATACAATAAAAATGCTGAGAATTGTTTAATTTTACAAATATTTAGAGATTTTGTGAACACATAGGCAAATACAATATTTAACCTAGATAAGAAATTGTTCCCCAAATTATTGGAATTTGAAACAAATAATAATGCAATGAAAAATAAACCATATTTGTCACAAATTTATAAAATTCTTACATTAGATTTCACATATTTAGACCATTCCTATTGGAACTACTCTTTAAAAATTAATAACGAAGACTTTGTTGAAGAATACAAGACATTAATATCAAAATCTACAAATAAAACTACATCTTCATTATACTGGAAAATTTTCACTTGGAAATTTTTACACAGAGCTTTTGTCACTCCTAATAAAATTACAGTTATGTATAAATCAAATAGCATTATATGCTGTAGATGTGATACTGAAACAATAACGGATTGGACGCACAGGGTATATGAATGTAAAGTCACCTCCCCTTTTTGGAAAGAAATTAATAACTTTATTCAAGTTCTATAGTCAGACAAATATAATATTTCTAAATATTTAGTAGTTCTGATATTTCTAAATCCTTAGTTTTATTAATGCTCAGATTCCTAACATAATTCCAAGAACCCAATTGCCTCTTCTTTGGTCTATTCTTGCTATAGCCAGGAAAAGTAATTACTAAAAATCAGAAAAGTAAACTTACCCCCTCTAGTGTTTAATTTATTAGTATGGTAAACATTGTTTACAGTAGTTAATTACATAATATAAAGATAAGAACTTCTAATATTACACATTCGTACAAATATTGGCTTAAACCTAAAGACTTGCTTGAAAAATATTAATTGCTGTTGATGTATAACTTTGACTTATTGATCAGCTGTGGACCTATGCAAATAGTTATTTTTTTGTTTTATAATTGATTTGTTCATTAACTGTTTTAAAACCAAATAAAAAAATTAAAATAATACTGCCTCATTGTAAGAAGGAGTTTTGGTATGCCAAGATACCATCTGTTGCATGAGTTCCAGGATATCTCAGAAAGAAGTGTCCTCAGGAGTGGATTGTGGGGCACTCATACCGTTTTCCAAATCAGTATGTGAAATGACTGATTCCAATGGTGAATCCATATGTTTCCTCTTGCATACCCTCTTTTTAGGTGGCTTACGGGATGAGGCTTCTGAGTCCTCTGAGGACTGTCTCTGCACTAGGGCAGAATGTTGGGGGCAAATGGAAAAAGTCTGACTAATGGATGCCTTTGCAGAAGTTGACAAAATAGAGTGTGGGTCAAGATGGGAATCACAGTCAAAGGAGGCTGAGGATCTGCCCTGTGTGGTGAAGCAATGATCCTCCCCAACACTTGCAAGCTGCACCAACCTCCAGCGGATCCAGGGACTCTGTATGTATGGTTTGATCCATCTCCCCAACAGAAGAACCAGCATGTGTTGCTTCAGTTATCTACTCTATTCTAAATTTGTTACATAATAAAATTAAGGGCAACAAATTAAATTGCAACTTATCTAAAAATGAATACATGATTTTACAGGAATTTAGACACAACAAAAATATTCCAGTAATGAAACCAGACAAAGGGGGGGGGGTATTGTGTTATTTGACAATACCCAATGCGCCACCATAATTCATGATTTATTATACAACTCAGGCAACTATGAAATAGTATCGCTAAATGAAATTCAGATAGCGTACCGTCAAATAGACTTTAACATCGAAGAATTTTATATTGACCATAGAATTTCAAGTGAAACATATGGATTTCTTAAGGTAGAACATCCCACTTTAGCACGAATTGTTGGTATTCCCAAAATTCATAAAAATATAATCAATCCCCCGTTCAGACCTATAATATCGGGGAGCAGATCCAAGACTTTTCCCCTTGGAACAGCGGTGGATCATTACTTAAAACATATGTATGACCTAATACCACATCTAGTAAAAGATTTGTGGGAATTTTTGAGGAAATACCCGGTCAATTTATGGAATGCTGATTTATTATTTGTTACAGTGGATGTCATTGACCTATTTTCTTGTATCCCAAAGGGGAGTGGATTAGATGCTTTTTTAAACAGCATTCGGAAATATAGTGGACTGTGTTGGGACAACATATGTTTGATTATGGAACTTATGTCTTTAGTTCTGGAACACAATTACATTGAGTACGAAGGGGAATACTTTAAGCAATCTAGAGGCGTAGCTATGGGAGCAGCATGTGCTCCCATATACGCCAATATGGTTATGTTAGACTGGGAAGAATCCAAACTTTTTACCAGTGATTATTTTAAATACATCAAATATTATTCAAGGTACCTGGATGATATTTATATATTATGGGATGGCAATAGGCAGATACTCGATGAATTTTTGATGTTTTTAAATACCAGTAGCGACTACCTCAAATTCACCTACACTTGTGATAATGAGGGACTTCCATATCTTGACACTTTCATTTCCAAAGGAGAAGGATGCTTTAAATCTAGGTTATATAGAAAAAATACTTTCTCAAACAGTTATCTGGAATTTACAAGTAATCACCCTAGTAAGTTATTTCAAAACATCTTTAGAGGTCAGATCATTCGAGCAATCAGAATGACCTCTACATTTACTGAGATGCTGGATGAGGTTTCATACATCACTACCCTATTTAGTGAAAGGGGTTATGACGTTAGGATCATGAATAATATAACAACGAGCATCGTTCAAGAATGGGGCAAGAAATATATTCTTATTAGGTGAATACTACTATTTTGCTAACAGGACAGAGGTGGTACAGCACACACACAAACAAAATACTCCTAATTTTGGAAGAGCATGTATCATAGAGTGTGTGTGTGCGCGCACGTGTATATATATATATATATATATATATATATATCGTCTGACATTTGACTTAGAGGATTAAGAAGCTATTAATGAGCTATTTCCTGTGGTCTAGAAATGCAAGGTTTGATTTTCTCAGCCCTCATTGCCTAAATGTGTGACTCTGAGCAAGTCACTTAACTAAATGCCATACCCGGGATGAGTCTGAAAATGGTCTAACCAAATCATAATTTTACCCTGAAAACAAATACAAATAAAATGAAAATAAAATAAATGAAAACATACTGGCAGAAATTTAGTTCCAACATGTGCCCACTCTCCCATCTCTGCTTTCCCCTCTTTGGCTTGCTGCTCACTACCTACTCATCAATTATTACTGATGATCGAGTCCCAATTTTTTTCTCTAAAACCATTCATAACAGCTCTCTAGGTCTCAACAATGTACCAGGTTATCTCCTACTGAGAAGTAAACCTAGACACCTTGATTCCCTTGTAAACAAATTCAGTCACAGCCTCTCCATTGGATACATAGTAGAGGCATGGAAAATAAGCATGCTGGTACCCCTCCATATAGTGGCCTTGCAACTGACATGGAGAACTATAGACCAATTAGTCTTTCCAGTATTATTTGCAGAGTCACAGAATGTAATATACCATGTCTCATAAAACAAGATACTAGCAACCTACAAGCCCTCAACTCAAGTCAATTTAGCTCTGTGAGGGACAGACTGCATCTGTTACAGCTGGTGGAATTCCCTCAGAAGGAAACTGAAGCACTTGGTGGTAAAGCCATTCACACTTCTTACTTGAATCTAGTTTAGGCCTTTGGTACTAGTCCACATTCTCTATAACAGGTATACTCACCTGCTTAAATTTTAATCCTGTGTAACACAAAGGACAGCTAAAAGTCTGACAGAAAGAAAGCAAAATGTAAAGGCTGGTGGCATACTCCTCACAAATGCTTGTAATTTCTCATCTCCTCTTCACTTTGGTATATACTTATCTGATGTTAAAGCTGACAACAAGTGTCTATGGCTGACAAAGTTTGTGGATGAATAAACCTTTGACACTATCATTATCTCTGAAACTGATTTCTGTATTCTTAAAGTGGTTTACACCATACTGGCACAAGGTGTCAAGACCAAGAACTCATGTTCATTGCAGAGAAATGCATTATTATGTTCTTTGGGAAAGAGGAACACCCCTGCACCTACCATGTAAATTATAAGCCTCTCACAGTTAATACCATTATTTAAAGATGTGGGCACTTTACTGGATAGTAAATTGTTTTTAACAATATGAGCCCAATTTTGTCTGGAAATCTAATTAATACAACTAATCACCAAGGATATAGCCTCTCATTCTGAAGAAGTTAATTATATTCCTATTTTTCTCCATCACCAGGCTCATGTTTGGATAACAGAACATAATTCTCCCTTTGGTATGTTTATATGTAGACATACTACTGGCTTGAAAAACCACAAACCACAAATATTCCTTCCTATAATCCTATGATCAAGAAAATCTCGTGCATGAGCTAAGTTATGCAGACAGTCTTAAAGCAGTACCACTCTACTCCATCTCATACAGGCTGGTGGCATACATTTGCATTTACAAAGTTATGAAAAATCTAACTTTGCATGACCTGCAACATAAACAAAGTGAAAATAATCACAAATATCCGCTTCAAATACCTAAATCTACATCACAATATTAACAAAAACCTGCTGTTTACATAGCTCTCTCCCACCTATGGAAAAAGCTCCCACTCCATGTTAAAGTAGCTAGCTGTCTAACACTCTTTAAAACAATGAATGAGTGGACAAGGACCAAAAGATCATCCCTGGGCTGTCTTCTCAGCAAAACTCTCAAATGCCCACATTTTGGATGACTGTCCCTAATTTTCTACTCAGACTTTTGATCCATCCTTTCTAAAACTGGAAATATTTTGAGAAGTTCTAAATTAGTAATACTGCAATCTGAGAAGTGTCCCTAATTAGGAGCATTTTTTGGCCCTTTTTCTAACTATTTTTTGCTTTGTCCCTAACACTGGAGATAAAGCTTTAGAGCTATGTTTTTTAGACCCTTGCAGACAGAGGGAGAAACTGGTGAGAAATGCAATGGTTAGGTTTGTAATGGTCTTCTAAGCTAACTGCCTTGCATAAACTTATTAACCTATGAACTCATCTGGTCAGGTTGTTAATGTACATTCATAACTCTTTGTATTTTGTGATTTCATTATCACATCAACTTATCACGTGCATGTGCGTGTGTGTGTGTGTGTCTGTGTATGTGTGTGTGTTAGGTGGGGGGAAAAAGCACCTTCCTCGGGTGAAACTTGAAACTAAAACCAGTTGATTGTGCATGGTAAATTACATCCCACAAAAAAACATGTCTCTGCAATGTAGAATTTGATATAATACATTGAGATAGGAGTCTTCACTTCTGAATCTGTTCTTTATCATCACCATCATATTTTTTTTTTTTTTTGTTCTGTAAAGTTGCAAAGACTAACATAATGGATTGCAGTAGGACAGCTGAAGCAATCCAGAAGTTAGTAGCCCCCCCATAAGAAAAAAAAAAGATTAGTAATTCTTCTTCTTAATAAAGTATAAACATCACAGAATGAGTATATTTATTTTTAAATCTGAGTCTCAGTGTTTTTGGTGTTGGTTAATTATTGTGTTTTTTTTTCATCTGTACACCTGTTGAGAGAGTTCCCAGTTTTGGTGGTACGAGTTACTGCTGTTGATCACTATGCAAACAGCATGCAAATTTAGAAGAGTATCTACCTGCATAATATCAAATACATTCTACATTCAGCCACTGTGTTGTTATGGAAATGCAGATACAGAAAAGAATGCAAACAGAATGAAATTTTTTTTGTTAAGTTTCAGCTTGGATGTTCTAATTTTTATAAATGTGTTGGCATGATCATGTAATTAAGTTGTATATACTGCTTAATGCAAATCTCAAATTATAAAAACTACATTCTCCCACCATATTAGTATAATTTGTCACAATTAATTATTGGTATTCGGCTGAGATTACTCCTCTTCCAGACAATTCCTACTTTGCATCATGTTGTGAAATACCAGTTAGTTGGAATACCAGTATTTTCATCCAGATACTGTTAAATTCTTTTAAATGTTATCTGTGTTGCTCTTCAGCTAGATGGTGCCTACTGTTTGCCTCCATTTTTGTTTCCTGATTACTAACATCAAAAATCAAAGCCACAAGCATTGTGCATCCGACTATTTACATACATACATATATACATACACACATATATGTATACATACATAAAATATTTCAAGGACAGGCATTAATGCCCTTCTAGCCTGCCAATATACCAAAACAGGTACTCCCATAATAAGTGTCCAGGCTGTTCTTAAAAATATCTAAACTAGTGCTTGCTTAAATGTAATTTAGTAGTCTGTTCCATACAGCAACTGTTCTCTCAAAGAACTAATTAATATAATTCTTATTCCTATAGAATTTTCTACATAGGTTGTCTGATGACTCTCTGCTACTTTTTGATAATCCCAAACATTCCCAGAGGTAGTTGTCTCCCAGTGCCCTATATACCTGAATAATATCTTCTCTTAAATGTCTATAAGAGACACTGTACAAGTTCAGATATTTTATTCTTCCATAAATGTAAATGTTCACATCCATGGAAGCACTGGTATATTTCCGCTGTACTCTTTCCAGTTTACTCATGCTTGTTTTCTTAAAAGGTTTCCATATTGTTATTCCATACTCAGGTTTGGGTCCAATGTAATTAACAATGACTTCAACATTTCTGATTTCTTAGACTTTATAACTCTTTTTATACAGCCTATGGTTCTATAACTATCATTAACCAATTGGTTGATATGATTAGGAAAACTCAAAGCTGGATCTACCCATATACCCAGGTCCTTAAATGAATCTACAATTTCAATCACTGTGTGCTGTATAAGTATTCACCCTTAGAATTATGTCTTCAAAATGCCATATGCTTAGTTTTTGATGTATTTATCAGCATATTATTCTCCTGTGCCCAAATGGTCAATTTAGTCAAGTTTTTCAGTAGAAAAGCCCAATCTGTAATAGATGTAATTAGTTTACCTAATTTCAGGTAATCTGCATACAGACTGTAGAATACCTCAGATGGAAAAGATACGTCTGAAAGACACAATCTAAACAACTAAGAGCCTAAGACAGAACCCTGTGGGACACCCAGACTGTAAACAGGAATTTCACCTGTCCAATTGCAGCCATGCAGCTCTCCAGCTTATCAAGAGTAAACCAATATCTAGTTGTTCTAATTTATTGATCAGTGTTTTGCATACAACCCTGTAAAATGCTGACGTTAAATCTATATAATTACATCACAGCAGCATTTTTCATTCACAGCTGTTATTATATTGTTATAGAACATCATGTTACAGGTGGTAATACATCTATTTTCAACAGATGCAAGCTGATATATGGTTTCAAGTCCCAATCTTTCCAATTCTGACAACTTAGCCAATATTACTTTCTCCATTATTTTTCCACAACATGAAAGTAGACTTACGGGACTATATGACTCTGAGTTTGTCCTACTCCCCTTCCCGTTTATAAGCTCATGTCTCCAATCTTAAGGAATCTCCCTATATTTACACAACCTAGTAAATAATAGATATAATGGTACTATAGTTCTTGCTATACTGTTCTCAGGTCATTATTACTAATTCCGTCTCCTCCCTGTGCTTTGTTTGGATCCAGTTTGCATAGTTCTTTTTAGTATAATCTAATTTGATTCCAGTATACATGAATGCCACTAGAACAACTTACCACCCCTTTGTTGAGTCAAGCTGTTTTGCATAAGATTTTGTAACTATATCTATAATCTGTTATGTCTGAGAATAAATTTTAGAATCTACCACTTTGCATGTCTTTACTCCTTCCACATCTTTTGTATCTATAAAATGGTTTCCTATTATGCTCAATATCTTTACATAAATTTTCTTCAAATTTTTCGTGATCTTGTCTCACATTATGTTTAATTTGCTTGTCCAGCCTGTTTATTTCAGTTTTCAAAGTTGTAGTTCATCCTCTTTTCCATTTCTTATATTTTTAGTCCCTCATCTTAATCAGGTATCTTATTCTTATGGAAATATATTCACCTGATGTTGTATGCATCGATCCTGATGTTTGACTTTTTTTTTTGTACTCAATTTCTCTTTCGAAATTTTCCACATTCCTTCTTCAGGTTTTCCACTTAATGTACCACTCCAATTAACTTTACATAGCAACTATTTTGCTTCCATCTAATCTGTAATTAATCTTCTGTGCATTGGTTTAGATTTCAGTTTGGCAGAATTATCTAGCAACAAATTAACCTTTATAACCCCATGATCACTGCACATCAATGGTAGTAAAACTTGACATGAAGTAACAGTATTTTTTTAGGAACATAAACAATGTTTAATATGTTTCATTCCCTAGTATTTGTTTTTGCAATCTGAATCAACTGTTGTTACTGAACATATGTCGTGAATAATTTCCTTACTAATTTGTTGAATCAATAGTATTCCAGTCTGTTTCTGGTAAATTTAATTCCCCAGTCACTATTATTCTTCCTTCATGTGTTTCATGCAAGAAATGTATGAATTCCTGTACGTCATCAGTACTTGACTTTGGTGGTCTATACTCTTCAACAATTGTTATAAGTTCCAGAGTTGTCTTTACTGGCACAGTTGCATAAGCTACAGTATTAGTGTTATCACTGGATATGTAATAATCACAAGTCTCATAAATATCTTTAATCCCTTTCATAACACCTCCACCTAATTGTTTTTTTAGAATGTATGTTATGGTACAAACATTTATACCCTGACAGAACCAGTTTCTAGTCATTATTTTTAACCATGTTACACAAACAATAACAATGCCAATCTTGTGGGAATGTAGGACATTTTCCAATATAAAAACTTTATTATTAATGCTCATAGCATTAACAACCATCACAGCTGCATTGAATGTTATCTATGAACTGTTAAATTTTTGACCTGATAAAAATCCTGCATTGTGTTTGCCAAATACTGCAAAATATTTGCTGCAAAAATTCTCTTCCCCTAATCTTGACAAATGTATACCATCCTGTCTGAGCACAAAAGTAGGCTTGGATGGTCTGCATATTTCCATCTTTTCAAACCAGACATTTTTTTCATGTAGGTATTTACCCCAAAATGTTTTTCATTCATGGTGAGCTGACTTTCTTTTCTATATGTGATTTGGAAAAATAAATCCTAATACTAGTATAAGACATACCATCTAAGAGGGCTGTAAGTTCCTACTAACAGTCATAAAGTTCTTGCAGATCATATCATTTGTACCGACATGAATAAACACTGATCTGTACTTCCCCACATTAAGGCATTCTAAGGTTTGTTTCACATCCTCCGTTTTTGCTCTTAGCAATCATAATACTATTCAATGTTCATTATCTTCTCTGCAAATGTTAAGTATCAGTTCCTCTAATAACTGAATCTCCAATTATAAGAATATATTTTCTGACCAGATCTAAAGAACCTTCAACTTCTAATTTAGTAATATCTGCTCTATAAATTATTACAAAGGAATGATTCTTATCACCAGCACTCTTAATAATCCCACTGCTTTTATTGTGTACTACAATTACAAGTATACAATTCCCATCTACCTGCCTTTGTACAGCCACATCTTGAGCCATGTTGTCAACATCTGTCTTTTTCATCTTTTTTCTTACAGTAATGTTGTTCAATGCTTCTAAACTGTGGTGGTGCAGTGGTAGCGTCGTTGCCTCACAGCAAGAGGTTCTCCAGTTCAATTCTCGGCTGGAGTGCGGGGAGTGCCTTCTGTGTGGAGTCTGCATGCCCTCCACACGGTTGAGTGGCATTCCGAAAGACGTATGAATGGGCGTGCCTTCGTTGAAGGTTGGGCGTTAAGCTGCAACTCAGCGCCGTAAAAATCTACTGCCAATCATTAGCGGACCGGAGTTCTGCTATGGCGACCCCTAACCGGGAAAAAGCCGGAAGACAAACAAACAATGTTGTTCAATACTTCCACGCTCAATTTTGATTTCTTCCTTTTCACCTGCCCCTTGCCTTTTTTTTTTTACCTTCTCTTTTGGAAAAATGCTGTTTTTTTCTGTAGACTGAACGTTTTCTGGTAGAAAAATGTTATCAATCCCTGTAATCTGTGTGTTACATAACACAGCCGTGTCATTTTTAGAATGTATTGTTTTTACTTTACAGTCATTATTCGGTTTCTTTTTCTTCCTTGTTATTTATTGCGACTTCTTCCTTTCCTACTTTCTTTTTTTTTAATTTCCTTCTAAGCACTCTGAATCCTCAGATAGATGAATACTTGTATCAAGAATTCCAAACTTGTCAGGGACATCGTCTTGTTCCATAGGGGTTGAGTGATCTTTACAGACAATATACACATCCTTTCCTATATGTGTCCTATTTGCTCTTTGCCTAACATTATTTATCTTAGCAGTTCAGTCATTAATATATACTACAACAGTTCTCCAAGCCGTGCCAATTGCACAGATGCAATCATCATCCATACGTTTACATTTACTACTAACACTGTTAAGCAAATCATCCAACTTTTGACATGAGGAATACAGATCACCAGTGTTATCAGGTGTTACCTTTAAATATACATAGCATTTATTACACTATACAAGATAATTGTGCTTTAACAAATCATTAATGGCATACTCTTTAAGGAACCCATATTCAGCTTCGAATTAATAAAAAATTATAAAAGAAAAGAATAATCAAAATAAGTTACCACAGAATTCAAAGAGAACTTAAATCACCTTCTGTGAGAAAAATCATGCAAACAATATCCAACTAAATACTAAAGTAAGAACAGTACACTTATTGCTCTGACTGTGCAACTTCTGAAAATCAAACAAAAGCTGGAATTTCTTTATGTCAGTAGCTTCTACTCACTATCGTTCGCAGTTGCATCTCTTCTTAATAGTAAAGAGCAATAAATCACAAACCAAGATAGGATTGTTTATATAAGCTCTGGATTGTCCTCTCTGCAGTCTGTGTGACTTTATATCTGACTAGGTCCCTTAGGATACCTAACTTTTGCCTATCTAAAACCTTTCCCTTTCTAAGGACAAACAGTGAAAATTAAAGGCAAAACAAAAAAATATACATTAAAGAAAACCATCTTGTCTACAAGCTATCCCTTCCTTTGTATAAACAGTTAAAAACAGTGGTAAGAGATAAAATATAAATTCAAATAAAATTCTTTTACCAGGCAACTCCAGTAAATCACAAACCAAGACAAGATTATTTAGGTAAGCTCTGAATTCAGAAATAGTAATGTCTGTCTGCCACGTACAGGTGTGATCAGTTAATTGCCTGTATACAGCAATAGTTCTCAGTCAATGCCCTCTTGTCAGTATGCATGAAACAAAAGACAGTCTCCTTCTCAAATATCAGTTAGACAGTAATATATTCTATACGTACATAGGTAGTTACTGGGCCACTGACCCGAAGGTCTTTACAAGCCCAGGCGTGTGTACTCAATATAATACTTGAGAAATCCATATCTATGAAGTTAGACAATTGCATAACAAACATGATCAGCAGGGCAGACCATGGCCATATAAGGGTTAAGTGGGTGCAAGATCACTCATTAGTGTGCTTTCAGGAACTCTTTTTCAAATAAGAAACAGATCCTTAAATATGCTGTGAAAACCTCATGCATCTTCTGCAGCTATTAGCAGCTGTAATTGTAGCTGTTATCACATATATGTAGTCACTCTTACACACACACACACACACACATATATATATATATATATATATATATATATATATATATATATATACACACACACACACACACACACACACACACACACACACACACACACACACACACACACACACACACACGCACATATATATATTTTATAATCAGTCTGGATGGGTTTACCCAGGGGCAATTACTTAGCAAACTTGTAACTCTGAGTGTCCATTCTTGCTGATTCCAGTTTACATTCTGAGTATCCTGGTTAGCTATGAGAAGAACTCTTCCTTCCTGTCTCTGGTACTAAGCTTTGACTGGGCATCACTTGGTGTATTACCTATTCCTAGATTTCTGGATTTCTGCTTCTCCAGCTTAGCCCAGAGGTTTGCTCTTTAGTATCTACTGGACAAGCCCCTACCAACCATCTAATTAATTAAATGTCAAAAATTAGTGAATACATAAAATATCTTAACACTTGTTATCATATGTGCTACATTAGCAATCAGTGTTATGACATACCTTAACACTAGACATATCACTTTTAATGCTGTTCTGAATCAGTACTTACAACAAGAAAAAAAATTAGTATTGTGACACTATTTCCATTCACTGCATGCGATTATCAGGTGGTAAACTGTGCATTGTGTGGAGCCTTGTATCATCTGCATATTTTCATGCATAAATCTCACTGGTATGCAGATAACTAGTTGTGAACAATGGTTAACTCTGTGTCTAAAAATACTCTGACTCATGACATGCTGATACTTATTAAATGACTTGAAATAGTGAATGCATTTCAGTTTGCAACTTGGAAAGCAAAAATAGAAACACTAATTTCAGAACCATTTTCACAGGATTAATTATTACTGTATGATACTTACAGAAGCTGCAGGGCAATCAGTAACAGCAGATTGAAACAGCTGTGTTTTACCTATTTTGTATTTATGTGTTGGTATTTTTTCTTGCTTGTGAATAAAATATTTTAGGTAACATTTCCGTTTCTTTTTGTTACAGCTTAAAATATATCAGACCATACTGTTGTCATGGCAATGGCATCTGATGGGAGTGAGAGAACAAAGAATAGTTTAAAACTGTATACAAGTATACATTAAATAGCAGAATGTTAATGCAACATTTTCCACTTCATAAGATAAGAGTTCTGCAAACCTGCTACTGTGGGGCAGACAGAAGTCCTGATTGTGACCCAGATGACCTATGTACAATTAGCGTCAGATGGAGCAGCCCAGGGTAGATGGGAGTGAATGGCTGCTGCCAGTTCACCCATCATAGGTGACGGACATGACTCCAGCTCTTTGCTGACACCCAGAGGGGGCAATGGGTAGCCCACCATATGTATCAAGTCTGTTAAGCACATGGTGCCATTTCAATGCTGATACATGTATATAAGTCATACACTGTAGTACACACATTTCTGATGGAGGGTAGGCCACTATGGCGGAGCTTAAAGTAAATGTCACAGGAACTATAGCTCTTGGTGGGAGAAATGGTCTGCTCAGCCAGCGTCCTACCACTTGACTCTCACCTGTAATTCAAGGCCATGACTGGTGGTTTCAACTTGCAGAATAAATTGGCTATAAGGGTCTCACCCTGGTAAGTGGGATGGGCCCAACCCTTGTGCTGAGTAAGGCACCATACTGAACCTCAGAAGCAGAGAAATAATAGGTCATAGAACTCCTGCCTGCTTGTGGATGGGTCCAGAACCTGTTTGGCATGTGCATAGGCATCCCCCACTGGCCTAGGATCTATGCCATGTAAACAGAAAAACTGGGTCATTTGGGAACAGCCATAAAAGCCATTAGGCTAATCAAGCAGATCAGGAGAAAAACAGAAAAAATTACAATTCTGCAGTATTATACATGGAATAGTAATGACAGTTAGTGAAATGCAAATCAAAGCATCACCTTACTGCCCATGACTCTAAAACATTAGAAACTGATGTCAAATCTGGCATGCTGAAAAGTGGAATTACACCAGTAAAAATAGTATACAAAGCAAAAGTGAAAATAAGGAACAAAGTAGACAGCATGAGTCTTGTATAGTATTCTTATAGTAACCAGAAGAATCGAGTTTGCAGCTGTTAACTAGAGATAAAACTATGCTGTGGCAATGATGGCAGCCCTACCTTATCAGGAGCTTTGCAGATGGCATCGAGTCGATGACCAGTGCTAGACAGCATATGTCATACACGCAGAGTTAACTTCAAACCAAATATATAACATGACTGGCTCATCTTACTAGAGTCCAGTGTCCTATGTATCTTAGCTACAGGGATATCCCAGTGGTCAATGGGTGATGCACTGGTGTATTCCTGTCAACTGTATTAAGGAAAGTAGTTGCAATACTTAGACAAATGGTGAGATAAGTAGAGTACTTATGTTCCTTATCTCCCCGAAGGAGTTGTAAACCACTGTGCAAGCATTCCACAAGACTGCCAAATTGTCACGTGATAGGTTCAATAGCCTGTAAAACAGAGATATCTGCGCACGATGAAACAATCAGTGGAGGCATATCTCAACAGGTAAGCATTCCACTCAGTAAACTGCCATGCAAAGCAGATGTCAAGTAATGCAGATGACATCTTCATTACTGTCTTCTGCAAAGATTCAGCAAGTATAGATGTCTGGATAGCTGACAGATAAACAGCTGGGGTCCATCAAACTCCATGTACCATACCTACATATTAGAAGGCATATTTGAGATTAAATATGGACGTGTAATGGGACATGTAAGGAAAGGGTGGCAGAAATGAACCACCACCAACTTAACAATGTATTTGCTCTATCCCACAGTTGATGTTGCCTACCCACTCCAACCCTGAATGAAAAACCCTTCCTGGCATACAACATTCTTAATGGTTTACTGAATGGATACATGTTAATTGGCTGACAGCTCTTTCATAGAATGCTAAATGATCAAATACAAGAGAACAGAACAACTCTTGTTGAACCTCAGAGGAAACTCCCATGCATGTATGTGTCCCTGAACCTAAACATACCTATTCTGCAGTCACAACACTGTGAAGAAATAAAAAACTCCACTGACAGCAAAAGTTGTTTCATGTATTCTCTTTGATCATGCAGCACTTGATGAAACTGCTGTACATTACATGGCAAGCAACGTAATGAATAACAGTACAACCTGATAGACTGGTAAATTATTCTTAAACTGAAACAAAGGTGGAGGGATGGAATTCATGTAATGCCTTAGAGGGTGTGACACGTAGTTATTGTTGGACAGATGTTCTTGACCTTTGCCATGCTACACAATTTTATTTGCAACAGCTGGTTAGAATATGGTAGGAATGACCCAAAATGAGATTGAATGCACAGCACAGCAGGATGCCAGAGGCAAGGATAAAAATGTAAGTACCAACAGCAGCATAGAACACATATGGGATCAGTGTGCCCACAGCAATTGCAGTATCTCATTGCATATAACATAATGTGGATGTGAATGAAGTAAATGAACTATGTGCTCTCCTCTTAATGTGCCTCAAGGTATTATGCATAAACTAAGATGAAGTCTTGCATGCATCAGTGTTATGTATGTGCTCATTTTGATGCAAAAGGTGTGTAAACTGTACACCATTCAGGGTAACATAACAAATGATATTAGCGTTTGTAAAGAATTTAGTTATCATAGCTGTAATGGCCCACAAAGACACAGCACAGCACACAAAGGAACCAGAAGTGATACATCACTGATGAATGCACTGTCTGCTACCATACTGCTGTTAAAGAAGCATCAGCACAGGATCAAGTATCTCTAACTGCCTCACTGTGGGTAGGGTGGGCTTAATCCTGCCAACTGCCTGTGATAATACCTGCCTGTGGTCAACATAACAGGTACCAGACATGTGGTCATCAGAAAGCTCAGCTTGCATCTATAAAATCACTGTATAAGTAAACATCTGTGACTGACAGACAGCTACCTCATGTGCATCTTTTGAGATCTGCACTGCCTGCATGGGACTGATGCAGAACTGCACCCTTCATGTCAGCAATTATTGGTTGCCTTCTGGATACAGCTTCTATGAGATTCCTTGATCTAGTATGCAGATTTGTCAGGTATAATCTTTCAGTATCATGAATCAGGCAAGGATTCCTGTCTATGACAGACATCACCATTTCAGGCTGTCACAGCAGGGACAGGTCTGGCATAAGAGCTTGTCATAAGCAGCCCTGCTTGGATCCAGATCATCTGCTACAGATGTATGCTACACTTTCACATATCCAGTGCCCTGTCCATGTGTGCAATGGTCATTAAGCACATATTAATGAGTGGCATTGCATGAAGCATACACAGACAGATAGTCTGTAATAGTATCAACCATGTGTGTATGTGCATGTGTGCATGTGTGTATACGTGTGTATCTGCATGTCTAAAAATTGACTATGTGATGTAGAAGAGTGGCAGTATCCCTGCAGACAAATTCCTCATAGTGACTATTTGTTAAAGCTGAGATATGAGTGGCAATGTTTGGTTTTTAACTTTACAGAACAAGTATATGACACTACACTATGTGTCAGGGTTTGGTGTACAACATGTGTTGTGTTAGCGAGATTCACAATCTCGTTTTTTTTTTTCTTTTCGTGACAGCGAGGTCTCTATATCTCTTAAATATCCACATATCTCACAGAGTTATTTGTGTTTGGTAAGAGTTCGTAAGATAGAATAATTGTAGGGGGATTTAAATTTTGTTATTGATTCTAAATTTGACAGAATATTTGGGGCAGTAGAAATGAACATTAGATGCCATAAAAGGTTGCAGAATGGTATAAAGAATCTGAAGGCAGTAGATATTTGAAAAACAAAGTAGGGAGGTAGGGGACAGTATACTTTCTCTAGAGATAAGGTGAAGCAGGCAAATTAACTAAACTAGTCATTAGGGAATATACTATCGGTGGAATTCCTAGAAATGAATATCACTGATCATGTTTTTACAATTTCTAAATGGGAACAAGTTCTTAAAGAGGGTGTTAGATAGTGGAACCCATGTAACAGGAAATTTACTGAGAAACTATACTGGGTACAGAATGGGGTGGGTCACATGATCAGAATGTAGGAGAGTGCTTGATTAAAGTGGATTATGGCCAAGGAGAGTGTAGGAGCTGAAATTATTAGTGTGGCAGACAAAAGATCAGAAAAAGTGGATGGGGATTTCAGGAATTAAGAATGTACTGGGGGAAGGATGGAATGGGAGTACAGATATTAGGGTGACATTTCAGCAATTTTATTTCAGTTTACATAGGGAAACAATTTGTTCTAGGTGGATGTATCAATACTGGGAGGGATTAACACAGAGACAAGAGGCGCACAATTTCTGCAGGAAAGGACTGAGGTGGATGAGGTGATGGCTATAACTAAATACATGAAAAGATGGAAGGTAAGGTGTCTAGAAGGGTTTCTGACTGATACCTATAAGGTGATAGTAATGACGTTATGATGGTTTTACCAGGGGTAATGAATGCTACAATAGATTAAGAGTATTTGTTTGTGTAAATGAAGGAAGTTACCATTATAGTGCTCCCCAAAAGGAAAAGTGATTGAGAGGACCTGGCTAATATTTGGTTAGTTTTGTTAAAGAAGGAAAAGAATAAACTGCATGTGAAGGTGTATGTAATGAAACTGGAGATTAGTAAAAAAATAGTCAGGTAAGGCATGGAAAACAAAAATCTTCTGTGGACTTTAGAGTTCATTAAATTCTGGGGCCTTGGCCGAATGGACAAAGAAGGGTTAGGTGGGCATTGCATTTATGGATATTCAGAAGGCGTTTGATATAGGTAGTGGACAAGTCTTTTTTAAGGATTTGAGTCAGTTAAATATAAATGGTTGATTACATCAAAGGATTATTACTTTATATCAAAGCTATGGGAGTTTATCAGGCATAGTAGCTTTGGGGATGGGAAAATGTCACTATTCCCAACAACTGTTCTTAATGCTTTGGAGAAGCTAGCTGAAAGAGTTTACAAGAATGTGCAAGAGCAATGAGACAGAAGGGATTGAAAAGCATCAATATAATTGTGTATGACTGTATGATTTTACTGATGGATATGAATTAGTCATTACAAGGATACTAGCATTTCTAAGTGATATAGAAAAGAACCAAGATTCTAGCTGTTTTCAGCCTAGGAAATCAATGGCAATTAGAACAGGAAGGGAAGAAGTGGCTGCAGCGTTATTGTTATTTTCAAAGAGGAAATCAGCATTTTAATGTCAGGGGTTTTCCTTCAGTTGAAGAGACTGTGGAGTGACACTGGGTGGGATTATGGAAGGGATCAATGGATTATTAGACAAATGGACAAGGAGGGCGCTGACTTTACAGGAACAAACAGAGGTGGTTACAGTGATAAACCTCCCATTACTCTCATATCGTATGGCATGTGCGGTCTGCAAGACAAAAGAGAATGCAGAGTATTTGCAATATTTTTGCCAGGAAAAGGCGGTGGTATGAGGCAATTATGAATAAAAAATTCAAGGATGTCAGGGATATGCCAGATTAATGAAGACACAGTTCTGCAGTTAAAATGTCTCAGAGACCTGCAGGCATAGAGAATGAGATACTGAGATTAATGTTTTGATGGAGGATGGGACTAGCTGGATTAAGAGAATGGAAAAGAATATAGCTAGATATACAACTGTAACAAATGAAGAAGTGCAGGTGGTAGAGAGAGATGGTTTTAAAATTTGAAAACTCAGTGCTCCTACTTACTGCTATATTTGTGCATGTGCCTTCTGCTGATAGTTTGCAGGACAGATGCCCAACTTTCCATGCACATGGCATACAAATTTTACTTTAGACTTGCTATTTGCTCACTTGAGCATACTGCATCACCTCAGCTGGTGTGACTTAATGTTTTTGTTATTGCACTGCGTCATACCAGCTGTAAAACTGTATTATATATAATCATACTTCTATATCCTGAAGAATATAGATGTACCATGCTGAAAATATTTTCTGTTCGATAATGTACTCTTGAGAGCACACGTTTTAACAAAAACAGAGTTAACAGCCAGCCTGAGTGAATGAAACCACCAGCTCACTAAATGTCTCTAAATTTCAGCCAAAAAATGATTTTTATTAGTTTTTGTTAAATTAACTTAACCCTTGCTGGATATTTACCCATAGTTCCAAATCTCCATGTGTGTATAGTTTTCATATTTTCTTATTGTTATTATTATTCATATTGCTTTTCTCCCTGGACCTCCACTGAAAACTGGTTAATTGTTAACAACAAGTACTGATATACTCTTGAAAGAAATGGATTTACTTTGTGGTCTGTTTAAAGATCAGGTCTACCATACAGCTTTTTTAGAAAACAGAACAGAAAATTATGAAGGATGAACACAGATGGTTCAAAATGATACTGAGGTTTGGACATGAAGAAACGAAAGTAGGTAATAAGCATAAGTCAACCAAAAGGGTAAATCCTATGATAATTCCATATTCAGGAGATGAGCATGATACCAGGTAGAGCCTAAGCAGAAACTAGAATTCAGTATTCAACAATGAATTTACAAATAAATTAGGGCAGAACCGCCTCATAGTATATAGCCATGGGAAAAATGTAAAAGTATCTTTTGAAATGGATAAGAATTCAAAGATCTACCAAAACAAAAATAAAAAATAATAAAACTGATAAGATGGCCAATATGGTTAGTTCAAATGTTGTAAATATATAAGTGATGGTCCCAGCTTTAGTGCACAAGGGTATGATAGAATAATTGGCTGTATAGACTATTACAATTGTGGCACAAAGGGTGTTCTTTATTTAGCTAGCTGCCATTCATGCCTTAATCTAATTTTTGTAAGAATGAAAAAAAATTAAAACAAAAACACATTTATGAAAACTGTAAAGACATTAAGGAAAGACATATAAATAATACATCATATAAACACACATTGTCTTGTAGGCCTCTTACAAGGTTATTTTTCTTGAACAAGTAGTTACAGACCCTAGAGGTGGGATATGGAAAATAAGTTAGAATATTGGAATCTGGTATGGCAATTGCAATTAAATGCAACAACCAGCCCAGGACTAAATGATCATGTCTCAATCTCTAGTGTCTCAAAACATAGGTCAGCAAAGCTATAAATAAAGCTGAAGATTAATTTAATGATGGAAATAAAAACACAGATAATGAAATATAAAGTTAAAAAGGCAAATGGGTAGTCAATTGATTTAATAATAAATTAGAATTTATTGTTAATGTTTTTTTTTTTTGTTGCCATTGTTTTTCAAAAGTTTCTTTAGTAAATGTGAAGTTAGGGTAGACGGAAAAGACCTTTAAAGTCGGAACAATGTTACATGTTTTAAAATGATGGGGTTGCATTGAATTAATTTATATGTATGGTTGGTGCGATTTGATCTCATGACAGAATGGATTTTGTATTTAATAGGTATATTTTCAGTTTTGTAACATATTCTGATGAAGTTATTTGAAAAAAAAGAGTTAATTCTTTCCTTAAATGATATCCACAAACTACTTGAGAAGTATATTTTTTTTGTTTTTACTGATTCAGGGAGATGCACTGGTGATGCAAGCGGACATTTTGGTTTGGTTAAAAATATAAGCAATCTGACTGGCATACAAGCTTTGCAAAATATATTAAATGCAAGCCTAAAATAAGCCTCTGCACAAATGTCTGCACAACAGCAAAAAAATGGCTATTTCAAAGTGCAACAGCAATTCTGCCTTTTCTGCTAAACAGATACTACTCCCCACCCAGGTCTGCACTCACTGGACTCATACCTCAGAGCATCATTGACATGGGGTAATACCAGCTCAGTGCACAACAAAAAGGACATAAATAGCTTGACCCATGCTGTGGTGCAAAAATCCATTCAGACCAGCTCTGCTTAGTTATGGCACTTTGCTTTGATATATTAAAACTCTTCACTAGTTAACATTACTGCTGAATGTTATTATTAAATGGCTAGATAGAAAGCCTTCTCAGCTTCAATGGCCTAATGTTATTCTGGTATTACATCATATCAGAAGAGCAGTTTATACTCACCAGAAGCTTATATAAACAAGTAGGAAGATATACCCTGAACTCACAGTTCTTTAAGATCCATCCAAGTTATAAAAGTTAGGTGAACTCCTTCACCGTAAGGTAACAACACACTGACCATTAAATTCATGTTAAAATTATAAACTCCGAATGAAGATCAGCACTGAATAGTGTAAGAAGATAATGACTGTAGATGAAAGAAATCAGTCAACAGAAAATCTAAGAAGTAATGGTCCCCACAAAGATACCAGGCTGAAAGGGGTAGATTGACCACTGCTCAACTCCATGCTGGAAGTCAGTATCTCATCCCAGCAAGGTGATGACTCAAGACTCCTAGAAACGTTCTCCCATATCTGTAGGGGCAATGGAACAACTCAGCTGAAGTGAGAAAATTGCCTTCCACAGCTGCCTTCATAAATATTCATCAATGGTCTACAGTTTACAACTACAAAAAACAACATCAAATGACCGGCTAGTAATAATCAGGAAGAATGTATGGAAGTAGTAGAGACAGAGAAATGGTCAGCAGGAAACTGAATATAATGTGAGTTCAGGTGTCAAGCAGTGGAAGGATAGCTGTGTGCTAAGAGCACAACTTAGAGAGAAAGGCATAGACTGACAGAGAACATTTAGCTTATCAAAAAATGAGCTAGCAGACAGCCTGTTTGAATAATCTAAATTATTATAGGTTAGTACTAAGCTAACTGCCTTTGTGAGCAATTTTAAGCCTAGCCAATTGTCCCTTGTGAGACTCAAACCCTGCACCTTGTGTTTGCAAGGCAAACACCTTAACCATTAGGCCACCCTCCCAACCAGTTAGGCCACCCTCCCAATAAAGGTTTCTAAATCTCAACAAAAAATACATAAATAAATGAAAATAAGTTAACAACAACAATGCAATTGCCACTGATACATAACTACCTACAGGAGAATATGTTTTAGTTTTTAATGTCCCCACAAAGCATGAATTATTGAAAACAAATCTTTAACATTTCCAAACCTTGCAAATATTAACGAGCATCACTGTCATATAAAGAACAAAATGGATCCAGGTGACACATTGAATGTACTTTTTTTATAAACACATTAATATCCGAACTAATCAATGTAGTGTATGTTTATCATCCTCTAAGGAACATACTTCAAATAAGAAGCTTCTCTTATAATCTTCATAAAAATGAACAAATAAAACTTCAAAGACCTGATCTAGACTACAACAAACTGAAACAGCATTTTCCAGAATTGTACAAGCAAGCTGAAAAATACATCCCACAAAAAACTTAAAATTTAACTACCATGAGTTAGAAAAACATTTTACAAAGCATCTTGCAGATAGAATATAAATGTAGCAGATCCAATGATCCAGTTTAAGTACTCACTCTGACTCAAGGGACTACTAAATTAAAAATAATTAAACGAGTATGATATAAACATATTATTAATGTGTAGACTAAGCAGAGGCAAATCTTAGGCTAAGAGTTCTTCACTGTATGAGGTAATCTGCAGGCACTTCTGCCTTATAACACATACTTACTATTTGTATGACGACTTGCTTGCATTTCATATTTTCCTGGATTTCTATAGGATGTATTTTTTTTTTAATTTGATGCCATAATGCATATTTAAATGGCTTTCACAGCTTGTATCATCACTGTACTACTTTACTTGTGTAACATATTGTTTAGCAGCTGCTTTGTGCTGTTTATGTCAACAAATCATTTCAAGTTTATTGTTTTGGTCAAATGTCCCAGATCTTGATTCACAAGGGTCCTTACACCACCATACCTACTTGGTATTAATAAATAAAAATACTTCAGGTAAATTTTCAACAGTAGGTCTATGTAAGATATGCTATTTCAACATTTTTTGATGAAATTGTGATGTAATATCAACCATTTATATGAATACAATGAAAGGAAGGTAGCATGTCAATGAATAATATAAGAGGAGATTTAAAAATATTAAATGAGAATAATCTGAGAATTTAGGAATGTTTCCAAAGACTATAGTGTTGTGATGCTTGTAGTTATAGATAAAGACAATATGACAGAAGTGCATAAAGAATCTTATCCAATATTTATCTGTATGGATATGGTCACTGGTATGGGGGATCACTTGGCTGCTAACCACATAAACATCAGCCAGAGATCTGTATCCACTAACTTTTATAGTATCAACTTGTGAAATCTCATAATTTTGTCATCCTCAGCTGGTTCACTTGCTTCACCACAAATGAGAGGACTCTTATCAAATGGTCATTAAACAACTGTGCATAGAACATTTCTTTCTTTCTATGGCATGGAACGCCATAATTATGCTCCAAAATCAGAAAAAGTCAACTTTGTTATGTACATTTCTAAGGTAAAAAAGTGCTTAACATTTTGTTAAGCATCTTTCAGCACTGGCAAGCTCTAATTTTGCACTAGAGCATAACAATGGCCAATGCAGAACGGTGTCAAAAGCATTGTCAGTTTTAAAACATTACATATGGAAAAGTAATGCAGAAATGTCAGCCCTCTTCCAATGTGGTTGCATTAAGTATTTAGGTCTTTCAAAGCTGTAAAATACTTCAGCTCCAGCACTTATTTCTGTGACTGGTAGTACATGGGGATGATAAAGTTCCTTCTCTATGATCAGGTCTCTCCAAGCAGAATTACTTGCTAAGTGTTGTCAAGATATACATATCCAACTTTGTTATGCTCCAGTCTTAAGATGAATTTTTTGACATGCCTCAACCATATAACACATTGATTATGATCACAGACCTAGTCAGAATCATAAAATCCTATATTCTTTTTTCAGACAACTGCAGTCAGCCAAAATAAATATCTTTGAATTTTTATCCTGTTTGGTGCCTGTATACCTCATACATATTTTTTTAAAGGAAACTTTTATGGGCATTGCTGACTAATGACATAAAAGGTTTAACACGTCCAAAGAAATGTACAACACACCCCCCCACCACCACCACCAGTCTTTGAGTAATACTTGTTCTCACATACAAATTTTTGATGACAGGTATATAACATGCATGTTCTCTTTCTCATATAAGTTTGTCACAAAGCACAAACTGAAGCAGATAAACACAAAAGCCAGAAGAAGTAGCTGAATTGAACCCACTCAAAGTATTGCAGGCTGCAAATCACCACACAGTTGTAGAATGCAGAATCCACTTTATTAACTTCAGACAAAAAATCAAGGATGAGCGCTTTCGTCCAGAAAGATCTAGACTTCATCAAACATTAGAAAGGTGTCTGTTTTTTTTTTTTAGTTCCCCTTCACATTTTCGAGGTTTTGTAAATTCGAGATTCTGGTTTCGGGTTTATGAATTTCGAGTTTATAGAACTTTGGTCATGTGAAGGGGAACCATATATATATATATATATATATATATATATATATATATATATATATATATATATAGAGAGAGAGAGAGAGAGAGATACTGACACCATTATTGCACAATCACTGATAATAGGGTGGAAGTGATGAAAATGTTACTTTCACCTTTTTCATCTTCCCCTAGTCTGACCTCCATGACAAAATGCCAATGACCTTCCAGTTATGACATTTTGATTATCAATCAACTGGCTAGTGCAAACAGGAGGACTCTCAACTCTGTCACTGAACTAGATTCACAGTCAGAACTATTTCACCATTACCAGTGCCACGTTCTTCAGAAAAAGACAGGTATGGTGGTAGTATGTCCTTCATTTGTCAGAGCGTTCATTGGCTCTTTTACCCCACTTACCTTGTAGAGGTCCAGGTTTCAAATTAGAGATGCCAAGAAGCATACTGTTCACTTAGCTAGTGATGTACTGGCAGAAACTGGTACAATAATACATTCTGTTAAGACTTTTTGCATAATTTATTTATTTTATTTATTTGTCTTTTGTTAACCAGGTTTAGTCCACTGGGTTAGTGGCCCATTTTTAGTGAAGACCTAAGAAGAAAAGCTCCACAACAAAAAATAACAATAACAAAGTTTACATTACAAGTAATGTGGATTTGTACACTTAACTACATGCATTCATGCCACAAAAAATATGGGTACATAGCAAACATGTATTCATGTGATAGTGGAAAAAGTAACAAAGCATAAAGTATAGTTCTGTAAAATTTTAACATAACAGTACATGTCCTTTTCTTCATTGTTGCAGTATTCCTAATGACTGGGATTCCCTGCCTCAGATAGTCCGATGTCCAGCCAGTATACAAAAGCCTACTCTTGCTTTAAGGTACACCATATGTCACACATATGCTTCTCTCATAGCATAGGGCATAAAGGTGACATCTGGATGTACCATCCTCAGAAATGATAGCCCCAGGAGGAATGCCAATCCAAGGAAAACCAAGAGGTAACCCATAGATCCAGGAGGGAAATGGACCAGGGTGAGGAGGGAGGGAGTGAATACTGCAACAGTGAAGGAAAGGACATCTATTGTTATGGTAAGATTTTACACAGCTGTACTATGTCCTTCCATTCACTGGTTTCAGTATTCCTAATGACTGAGAGAGTGCCAAGAAGCAACTTGGGTGGAGGAAGGGAGCACAGCCCTCTAAGAAGCCATGAAGGCTGGCCCTGGCAAAGCCAGCTCTAGCTCTGGAGATTCCATCCAACTTGTACCGCTTGGTAAAAGTATGCACACAAGTCCAGGTAGCTATAGTAGAAAGAGCCATTACAGAAGAAGGAATGCTCTTACCATGAAAAGTATAATAAAATGAAATAGCCTTTGAGATCAAAGAAGAAATAATTTGCATGGATACAGCTAAACCAAGGGACCTAGGATGAAAAGAAACAAACAACTGATCAGATTTTCTAATAGATTTAATCTTACCTAAATAAAATCTCACTTTCTATGTACATCCAAAGTATGGAGCACCCTCTCATTGGCAGATTGTGGAAAGGGGAAAAAAGTAGGCAAATTAATAGACTAAGTGAAAACTCATTAATCACCTTGGGCATGAAATAAGGATAAGGAACAGTATGCTAAGAGTGTGTTGGAGGTGAAAAGAGTGTCAGACAGAGTGATGTTTATGAAGCTGGAAATTGATGGTGTAATGATGAATGTTGTTAGTGCATATGCTCCACAAGTTGGGTGTGCGATGGATGAGAAAGAAAAATTTTGGAGAGAGTTGGATGAAGTGGCGATGACTGTACCCAAGGGTGAGAGACTGGTGATTGGAGCAGATTTCAATGGGCATGTTGGTGAAGGGAACAGTGGAGATGAGGAAGTGATGGGTAGGTGTGGTGTTAAGCAAAGGAATGCAGAAGGTCAGATGGTAGTGGATTTTGCAAAAAGGATGGACATGGCTGTGATGAATACGTATTTTAATAAGAGGGAGGAGCATAGGGTGACATACAAGAGTGGAGGAAGATGCACACAGGTGGATTATATGTTATGTAGAAGGGCCAGTCTAAAGGAGATTGGAGACTGTAAAGTTGTGGCAGGGGAAAGTGTAGTTAGGCAGCATAGGATGGTAGTTTGTAGGATGACATTGGTGACCAAGAAGAGGAGGATGAGTGTGAGGGCAGTACCAAGGATCAAATGGTGGAAATTGAAAAATGGTAATTGTGAGGTGATGTTCAGGGAAGAGTCAAGAAAGGCACTGTGTGGCAGTGAAGAGTTATCGAATAGCTGGGTAACTACAGCAGAGCTAGTAAGAGAGATGGCTAGAAAGGTGCTTGGTGTGACATCTGGAAAGAGGAAGGAGGACAAGGTGGTGGAATGAAGAAGTACAGGAGAGTATACAGAGAAAGAGGTTGGCGAAGAAGAAGTGGGATTGTCAGAGAGATGAAGAAAGTAGACAAGAGTATAAGGAGATGAGGTGCATGGCAAAGAGAGAGGTGGTGAAGGCTAAGGATAAGGCGTATGACGAGTTGTATAAAAGGTTGGACACTAAGGAGGGAGAAAAGGACCTGTACCGATTGGCTAGACAGAGGGACCGAGCTAGTAACGATGTGCAGCAGGTAAGAATGATAAAGGACAATGAGGGAAACGTACTCACAGATGAGGAGAGTGTGTTGAGCAGATGGAAAGAGTACTTTGAGGGGCTGATGAATGAAGAGAATGAGAGGGAGAGAAGGTTGGATGATGTGTGGACAGGGAATCATGAAGTGCAGAGGATTAGCAAGGAGGAAGTAAGGATAGCTATGAAGAGGATGAAGAATGGAAAGGCTGTTGGTCCAGATGACATACCTGTGGAAGAATGGAGGTGTTAAGGTGAAATGGCAGTGGAGTTTTGTAACTAGATTGTTTAATGAAATATTGGAAAGTGAGAGGATGCCTGAGGGATGGAGAAAAAGTGTTTTGGTACCAATTTTTAAGAATAAGGGTGATGTGCAGAGCTGTAGTAACTACAGAGGGATTAAATTGATCAGTCACAGCATGAAGTTATGGGAAAGAGTAGTGGAAGCTAGGTTAAGAAGGGAGGTGATGATTAGTGATCAGCAGTATGGTTTCATGCCAGGAAAGAGCACTACAGATGCGATGTTTGCTTTGAGAGTGCTGATGGGGAAGTACAGAGAAGGTCAGAAGGAGTTGCATTGTGTCTTTGTGGATATAGAGAAAGCATATGGCAATGTGCCTAGAGAGGAGTTGTGGTATTGTATGAGGAAGGCGGGAGTGTCAAAGAAGTATGTAAGAGTGGTATAGGATATGTACGAGGGTAGTGTGACAGCGGTGAGGTCTGCGGTGGGAGTGACGGATGCGTTTAAGGTGGAGGTGGGATTACATCAAGGATCAGCTCTGAGCCCTTTCTTATTTGCAATGGTGATGGACAGGTTGACAGACGAGATCAGACAGGAGTCCCCGTGGACTATAATATTTGCAGATGACATTGTGATCTGTAGTGAGAGTAGGGAACAGGTGAAGGAGACCCTGGAGAGATGGAGATATGCTCTAGAGAGGAGAGGAATGAAGATCAGCAGGACTAAGACAGAATATATGTGTGTGAATGAGAGGGAGGATAGAGGAATGGTGAGGATACAGGGAGTAGAGGTGGCGAAGGTGGATGAGTTTAAATACTTGGGTTCAACAGTTCAGAGTAATGGTGAGTGTGGAAGAGAGGTGAAGAAGAGAGTACAGGCAGGATGGAGTGGGTGGAGAAGAGTGTCAGGAGTGATTTGTGACAGACGAGTACTAGTAAGAGTGAAAGGGAAGGTCTACAAGAGGGTAGCGAGACCAGCTATGTTATATGGGTTGGAGACAGTGGCATTGACAAAAAGGCAGGAGTCAGAGCTTGACGTGGCAGAGTTGAAGATGTTATGATTTGCAGTGGGTGTGACGAGGATGGACAGGATTAGGAATAAGTATATTAGAGGGTCAGCCCAGCTTGGAAGGTTTGGAGACAAAGCCAGAGAGGCAAGATTAAGTTGGTTTGGACATGTGCTGAGGAGGGATGCAGAGTATATTGGGAAAAAGATGCTAAGGATGAAGATGCCAGGTAACAGGAAAAGAGGAAGGCCTAAGATAAGGTTTATGGATGTGGTAAGAGAGGACATGCAGGTGGTTGGTGTGACAGAGCAAGATGCAGAGGACAGGAAGAAATGGAAACAGTTGATCTGCTGTGGCGACCCCTGACGAGAGCAGCCCAAAGAAGAAGAAGAAAACACAAGGACACCCTGTCCTTAAGAAACTCCAAAAAGGGAGAACAAACCATAAGGGCTTGAAGCTCAGACACCCATCTGGCAGAAGTAAGGGCCAACAAAAGAACAGTCTTCAAAGAGCAATGTTGCAAGGAAGCTGAAGCAGCAGGCTCAAAAGAAGCCTGGGTCAACATCTCCAAAATAAAATTAAGATTCCAGGGAGAACGAACATGCTTGAAGCATATATGAAGGAAGCCTTTAAGGAACTGTTTAGCCTCAAATCTAGAAGTCAGAGGGGGAGATAAAGGCAGACAAGCAGAGATACCTGATAAGTGGGCCTTAACAGAAGTATAGGTCAAGCCAGCTTTGAGCAATTCACACAAATAAGGAAAAAACAAAGGAACATCCACAGAAAGTGGATCCAGATTACGAGAGAGAGACACCAAACAGAAAACCTCTTACATTTGGATAAGTAGGATTCCCTAATATTGGGTTTCCTGGCCTTCTGGAGTAACCTAAGCATGTCCGCGGAAAAAAGCTGTTTATGTGGAATCAAAATCCTATCACCTACAGTGTTAGTTGAAGAGTAGACAGGTGGGGATGGATGAAAGATCCCTTGTCTTGTGTTAGTAGGTCCACCCTGTGAGGTAACTTGTGATGATTGCCCTTGGCTAAATGCAGAAAAAGAAGGTACTAATGCTGTCCCAGCCAAAAGTGAGTCACCAACAAGATTTTGGGAGCGTCCTGTTGAATTGTGAACCGGACTTTTGGAATAAAAGAAAAGGGAGGGAATGCATAAAGAAACATCCCCTTCCAAGAAAGGGAGACAGCATCCACCTTCCACACCAGAGGACCTGGGACTCTGGCACAAAATAGAGGAAGTTGTCTGTTCAGAGGGGAGGCAAACATATCTACTTGAGGAGTACCCTACTGGTGGACAATGTCAAGAAACACATCCCTGTAAAGCACCATTCATGGGATTGAGTTAAGGACCTGCACAGAGTGACTGCCACAATGTTTTGAACAGAGGGAATGCAAATTGCCTGAAGAGTTGCTTGATACTGGACAGCAAGATCCCATACAAGGAGTGCCAACCAGCAATGAAGTTAAGATCTTCTTCCTCCATTCGGTTATATACCATATCACTGTGGTATTGTCTGTAAATACCTTGAGAGGTCCCGAGGAGAAAAGAGGATGAAAAGCCTTAACTCATTACATCTGAGTGATGCCTTCAGGTGCATCTGCAGTTAACTCCTACTGACGCCTCTAGGCATAAAATATTGCTTGTTCATATTTGCATCAATGATTCCAAAACCATGCTATGCGTGACGCCCATGCACTGGCCCAGTAATCAAGGAGCCTCAATCCTCACCACTAGCACCAGTGTGAGGTGTGCACATTGGGGGGATAACAAGTACACACACACAAAGTAAGGTACAATTTCCCTTAAGAGCACACAGAGATCACAGTCAGTCTGGGGCTGGTTTCTCCCTTTCTCTCCAGATCTCCAATAAGACTCCCCACTGGCACAGCTATAGGGTACAGATCTCAGCCTAGAGGTCAAGCCAAAACCCTCTCTGTCCAACCAGTGCTTTGTGTCCCTGCCGAAGTAGCTGACACACACACACACACACACACACACACACACACACACACACACACACACACACACACACACACACACACACACACACTTTAAGATTTGACTGATATACAAACACACAGACACTCCTGGGGAAAGCTGGCACAGGTTCTCCAGCTATGCCCCCTTCTTGCCCAGACTATAAAGTAGAAATCACTGCCACCAACCACTATTATCGGCTACTAATAAGGCCCATCCCAAAGGGTGACCAGTTACACTGTGTAATATTACTGTTATCCAAACAGTAAGTGTGCCCCGCAAGACTATTGGAGTGGCTTGGACAGTATCACCAAATACATGCAATGTACTCTAAGAGCTTAGATCATCTCTACAAAAAACAGCCACAATTGCAAGGTTTCAAATATTTAATAATAAATTATAAAGACACAAGACAATACTTATTACTTCAACATAATGACATCACAGAGTTCAGAGATCACAGGAAACTTTAAAGGAGAACAACAGGATATTATTTGTAATTGCTCAACATGCCAGCACCTTTCCTCCCTATCACATGAATCTGCATTAGAAAATGTGCAGTGCAGCTTAAAAAAAAACGTATCAACTGTTTTTCTCCCAAAGCACAAGTCCTTACCGTACTGATTTACTTTCACTTTTAAAAATGAGTTATCGCTCTGTGAAAAACCTTTCTGATGGCTCTTAAATCCTGATGTCAAGACTGCTACAGAGCAGCAGTACTTGTCTGTAAGTTCTGCCCTCAGACTGACATCAGCACTACCATCTTGGAAAACAATTAAAAAACAAGCATCGACCCACCCCAATTCTGATGTCAGAGCTCTGTTGTCCCACCCTCCACCAGTAAGCATTTGAGACCAGAAACATGTTGTGTGGAACTCTCTTTCTTTGCTATTGTATCTTGTGGGTTGCAGTATATCGACAGACTATTGGTAAACATGGAAATCCTAAACTAGTCTCTTCTGCATTCTTGACATTTTCCGATTTTGTTGAGAAGGTGATTTTTATCACTCGTTCTTTTAGCTGCAACTGAATTTCGCTCTGAACTGTATTGATTTTATTGATTTTCACAGAATGAGTAGATTATTATCTCGTGTTTGGATCACTTCGCTTTCTATTGTGTTTTCTGGCAAATCAGTGGCAAATTTGTAGCATGCTGAAGTTGGAAAGTCTAACTGTAAGATAATGAAAGACTTAAATTCTAGGTTTTTAAGGTAGTTTTTGGAACATGTCCAGACCTCTTGCTCTACAAGGTTTGCATATTTGACTGTCTGCTGTTTTTTTCCTGTGTACCCCTTGTGTGCTGCTAGTTTACTCACACTATGTGTTTTAATCTACTTTTCTCAATTCCGATTGGTTTATTTTTTTTTCTTTTGAAAACAGAAATTGGGAACCGTAGAAAAGCTCATGGTGCGAGTTTACCACATATATCAGAATGTTGTCATTTGCCTGGGGAAAGCAGTTTATTCAGTCAGTGCATTCAGTGCTCACATTCACCCCAATGGTAACTGTGCTGCTGGCTCATGCTTATACTTCTCAACTGTACAGAATTGACACGAATGTTGTGATTTTAAAATTGTTTTATTTGGTTCGTTTTTTTTTTTTTTTTTTTTTTTGTGATCCGTACTTTTTTTCCACTGTACAACCCCATGAAGCTGGTCTACTAGCATCATACTGCTATCCACATTTCTTGGTTGCCTTTCAGCTTTTCTTTTTGCAAACGAAAATACACAGAAGCACATGGTGCAAGTTGACCATGCATATAAATAAACTTCACATCCAATGCGAATGTAAAAACATTCCCCATTCGCGCGCGGAATTTAAACAAGCTATTTGTTCTTGTACAACTGTGTGTGAGTGAATGACCGAGTGAGCCTTTGTCCGAGTAGAAAGAACGGGTATGCATGTGTGTGTGTGTGTGTGTGTGTGTGTGTGTGTGTGTGTGTGTGTGTGTGTGTGTGTGTGCGTGTGTGCGTGCATGTGTGTGTGTGTATGTGTGTGTGTGTGTGTGTGTGTGTGTGTGTGTGTGTGTGTGTGTATGTGTGTGTGTATTACTGGGTGAGCTTATGTGTGAGCAGAGAGAACGTGTATGTGTGTGTAACTGTAAAAAATTTTGAGCGCACAGTAATATTTATTCATCACAAACATTACCTCAGAACACAGTCCAGGCACCAGAACTGGTTTTGCTAATTCATTCGGATACCCCCTTCGCGAAATGCTTCTACCTTCCATCTCAATATTTTATTGTTATATTGTTCTGGTCTTCTGAACTGCAACTTTAATGAAGACTATGTGAAGCAATGATGCTACCACTGTTACTTTACCCTGAAGGCATTATTGAGCAGTATTACTTTTTTAAGATGTTATGTAGACCTGGCAGGTCTACTTTAAGCTCTCGAAAGCAGTAAAACCCGAATCTGAATCACGCGACATGGAAAGAGCGAACCACGAATACGTCGAACGAACGAAACCGCTAAAGGGGAAATATTGAAATCGCATAGTTGGCCCGTCTGTGGTATAGCTCCATAAGGTAAGTGTGCGATATTTACGAACCTTAGGGTTAGGGCGGGGTTAAGATAAGTGCATAGGTAGGTAGTGTATGTAAGGTTTTGTGTAGGTAATGTATGTAAGGTTTAGTGTAGGGTTTTCTTAAGTGTATGTGTGTGGAATATTTAGTTTGTTTGGGTATAGCTCCGTAGGGGAAGCGTGCAGTAGTTACAGACCTTAGGGTTAAGGAGGGGTTAAGGATAGTGCATAGACAGTTGTGTATGTGGGGTTAGTGTAGGGTTAGCAGTAGGATTTTGGTGTTTTAATTTAGGGTTAGAAGTAGTGATTTGGTTAGTGTATGTATGTGTTTTTTTATTGTGTGTGGGTAGGTAGTGTGTTGTGGGTGGTGGGTTGGCTGACTATGACGGTTCAAGGTTTACATTTTCACGCTTTAGTACATTCAACGTATCTGCGGTTCACTCTTTATGTGTTGCAGGATTTGGATTCGGGTTTTTCGTGTTTCGAGGGTATAAAGTAGACCCGACCTGATGGCTGTGTGTGTGTGTGTGTGTGTGTGTGTGTGTGTGTGTGTGTGTGTGTGTGTGTGTGTGTGTGAATGCAAGCTAGGGGGCAGTGTGTGTGTGAATGCAAGCAAGGGGCAGTGTGTGTGTGTGTGTGTGTGTGTGTGTGTGTGTGTGTGTGTGTGTGTGTGTGTGTGTGTGTGTGTGTGCGTGTGTGAATACAAGCAAGGGGGCAGTGTGTGTGTGTGAATGCAAGCAAGGGGGATGTGTGTGTGTGTGTGTGTGTGTGTGTGTGTGTGTGTGTGTGTGTGTGTGTGTGTGTGTGAATGTAAGCAAGGGGGATGTGTGTGTGCGTTTGTGTGTGAATGCAAGCAAGGGAGACATGTGTGTGGTAATGCAAGCAAGGGGGACGTGTGTGTGTGTGTTCGGATGCAAGCAAGGGGGATGTTAGTGTGTGTGCGGGGGATGCAGGCAAGGAAGGGCTGAGTGTGTGTGTGTGGGGGGATGTGCAGGCAATGAAGGGGTGAGTATGTGTGTGGGAGGATGCAGACAAGGGAGGGCTGTGTGTGTGTGTGTGTGTGTGTGTGTGTGTGTGTGTGTGTGTGTGTGTGTGTGTGTGTGCACGAGGGGGAGTGCAAGGATTTTCAGTTTCTTATCTTTTCAAAAATGCCTGGTAACACATTTTATTCTAGCCATTGTCTAACATTGAACAAGCATTGTTTGTACTTTGTCCCTGGTGTCAGCCTTTTGTTCCCCCGACAGTAAACATTGGCTTTTTCCACATTTCTAGTGCTGCAAATTCGAGAGAGAATTGCATGTCAAGTGGATTTTACAGGGAGCTGAGAGCTTCAGGGAAAAGAAGTTCAGTTCTGTTGTGGCACGTCTGATTGCACTTCTAGTAGCACAACACATAGTATACTTGCTTTTAATGCAGAAGGTTGTGGGTTCTATTCTGATGGTATATAGATGAATAGCTGTCTTGCATTTTTACGTGGGAGGATGCTGCAGTTCTGAAAATGTCCTCATTTTGAGGAAGATGCCTAGTAACTATGAACATGTTGTAGCTTTGACATCCATTCCATTCCATCCATCCATCCATTCCGCAGGTAATCAACCATGCCAACAGAACTAACATCTGCTCCTCAAGAAAACACAAACTTGCATGCTGGACATCTTCTATCAATAGGCTTTACAACAGAAAATGAAGAAACTGTTGTCCAAGGGTAAATGAACAAATCCCACATAGGAAAAACTACCTCCTCTGTCTCAGGAATCAAACTGGATCACTAGTGAACACCCTCAAAGGCAAGTAAGAGTTGAAAGTAGCCACCATAACAAAGGTGAACCACAAGTCCTTCAGATAAGTTCAGAACCTCCATGGCAAAGCCCAATTTGGCTCCAAACTAGTACTTAATGCTACCACTTACACTGATCCTGCTGACTTAGCCAACCTGCTGCCTGATAGGTTCCATGCCAATGTCACCCCCTTAGCGCCCCCTAAAGGCCCAGTCAACATCCCAGATATTTTCCACACACCTCACATCTCTGTAGATCAAGTGTTAAAGGCTCTATCCAAGGCAGAGAACACAGCGTCTATGGGACCTGCTAGTATCCCAGGCTATATTCTGCACCATCTTCAGCAAGAATCAGCTTCGGCATTGAGCACCCTAGTCAACCAGAGCCAAACTACAGGTTTCATTCATGAAGAGTGGAGAACTGCCATTGTCATCCCTTTCCACAAAGGTGGCACCACTACTGAACAGGCAAATTATCGCCCCATCACCTTGACTAGTTTGATCTGTGAAGTCATGGAGCGTATTATTATGCATATCATAAACAAGGACATAGGCAATCTCCAAACACTCTACCACACCCATTTCTGATTCGTCAGGGGCAGATCTTGCATACTGAACCTAGTTGACTTTTTTGAGACCCTCACCAAGGCCCTGGATGAGGGAAAGTCAATACATACTATTTAACCTTGACCTTGTAAAGGCAAATGATACAATCCCCCACTCGGGCATCACTGAAAATTTAACACAAATTTGTGTTAATCCCTATCTAGTACACTGGGTGGCTAACTGCCTCACAGGACCCACAAGGTCAAAATAGGAGCTGCCACTGCTGAAAACAGACCTGTCATTAGTGGTGTTCACCTCAGATCTGTCTCGGGACACCTACTGTTTGGCATACACTTGTCAGAGGTCCAGTCAAAGACAAAAGGCCTGTGGCTGAGCAAGTTGGAGGATGACTGCAAGTTGGGTGCTGTCATTGACCCCCCCCAATTAATATTACCATAATGCAAGATGGTCTCATAGCTACAAATAACTGCTGCCCAAGTCAGGACCTTAAGTAAAATGCAAAAAAATGAATTGTACCATTCGTTAGAAACTACTGATTACCACATCAATGGCAACTCACTAAGCATACCACCTGTGGTGAGAGACCCCAGTACTCAGGTTGACAACAATCTGACATTCGACCACCATGTGGCGGCAGTGGTCAGAAAAGCCTTTTGTAGGTTCATCTCATAAATAAAAAGGATTGCAGCGAAAACAGGTTATTACCTCTCTGTACTCCTCCCCTGTTAGACCTATAATTGAGTCTAATGCCCTGTTTTGTATGTATCACTCTAAACACCTGCGCCAACTGGAAAGGTCATAGAAATACCTAAGAGAATCCATGGACTCCAACACCTGTCTTATGGGGACAGGCTTATATCACTATCACTCTGCTTGGTACTGTACAGATTACTGAGAGGTGATCCGTGTATCGCCTACAAGACAATATCGCAGCCTGCCCTACAAGAGATATCTGTAAGTCTAACTTCTTGTGCATTTACTGCTAGATAGGCCTAAATCTAATATGCATCATCAACATGACCGGCTGGACAAAGGTATGTCTCCCGAGGCTGCCCCGTCTCTGGAGTAGACTTCCCATACATGTCAGAGTCCCTCACTGACCCTCGTCAAATGGAACCTTGAGTGGAAGGGAAACCATAAATTTGTACCAGAGGTTCCACCTGTGTCCCTCAATGACAGGGTTGACATGCTGACTGAGGCTTTTTTTGGGGGGGATAAACTTCAGTCTTTTTCTGTGCTGTAGCCATGGAAAGGTATCACATAAAGATCAGGCCTTTAACCTATTTGCAGATAGTCTATTTCTTTCCATTTTTCTACTGAGTCTCTCCTGAAGGGAGGCAGTAGAGATGGTGGAGTTGTTCAGTTTATGGTGAAAGGGTTTCCTATTCAGTTCTTTGCCCATCTGATTCTACATTCTCATTAGAGAGCTTATGGATGTTGAAATCGACATCTACGAAAAACTACGCGGAACAATGAAAACCTCTCGAGCTCGCTGACAAGCTCTCTGGATACAATAAAAGCACGTAACTGGCGATGTAAGAATAAAATTTATTTAAGCGTACTTATAAAATGCACTTTCGTTGAGCTACTCTAGCTCAACTTCCTCAGAATAAAAGCAACTCCAAGTTAAAACACAGTTATATTTATAACAATGAGCTAACATTTGAATCACGTATCCTTCCCCCACGTGACTAAGCTATTAAACACGTACATCCAAAATGGACCAATAGTAACAGAACAAAACATGACATGGAACATGAATACATTAATAAAATAAATAAATTACTAAATTAATAAATTCTTGCACCAAATAGTCACACCAAATAATCAAAGGCTTCAGAGGTATAATGAAACAGCTATGTAGCTTTACTGTGTTAACACCTCACCTTAACACCAAATATGTGTCGCTACCTTTTTCATATGGGATACCAAAAATATATATATATTTTATGCCTGTACAGCTTAAAAATAAAAAACTATTCCATCACAATACTCTACCAAAAGCCTTATTTCAGTTCGATAACAATACTTAAATCATGTTGAAACAAATTTTAATTTAAACATAACAATGCAATAATGAAATAATGTAACAGTACCTAGACCTACTGCTCAGTCAAGATAAACATTTAAAACATTTAAAATGTTTGGAACATTTACAATATTTAAAATGTATTTATTTTACATGTACGGGTTCCTTTGACCTGATTCTATTTATGACTTTATCTTGATTGAGCAGTAGGTCTATGTACTGTTACATTATTTCATTATTGCATTGTTATGTTTAAATTAAAATTTGTTTCAACATGATTTAAGTATTGTTATCGAACTGAAATAAGGATTTTGGTAGAGTATTGTGATGGAATAGTTTTTTATTTTTAAGCTGTACAGGCATAAAATATATATATATTTTTGGTATCCCATATGAAAAAGGTAGCGACACATATTTGGTGTTAAGGTGAGGTGTTAACACAGTAAAGCTACATAGCTGTTTCATTATACCTCTGAAGCCTTTGATTATTTGGTGTGACTATTTGGTGCAATCATTTATTAATTTAGTAATTTATTTATTTTATTAATGTATTCATGTTCCATGTCATGTTTTGTTCTGTTACTATTGGTCCATTTTGGATGTACGTGTTTAATAGCTTAGTCACGTGGGGGAAGGATACGTGATTCAAATGTTAGCTCATTGTTATAAATATAACTGTGTTTTAACTTGGAGTTGCTTTTATTCTGAGGAAGTTGAGCTAGAGTAGCTCGACGAAAAGTGCATTTTATAAGTACGCTTAAATAAATTTTATTCTTACATCGCCAGTTACGTGCTTTTATTGTATCCGGAGAGCTTGGCAGTGAGCTCGAGAGGTTTTCATTGTTCCGCGTAGTGCTTTCTGTATTTTTCTTCAGTTGGTCAAATCTAACTATTACTGAGTAAAATGCACACTATAGAATTATTGCCTTTTCCAAATGAAAAGCTTGTAAAGATGGCTATTCTGCCTTGCTCACTGCAAAAGTGCAGATCATGCTGAAGCTGTACTTCATTACCGAATTTCAGGACAATTGTATGTCCATTGTCTGTGTACTCACACTTTTCAGACACTCTGCCTCAAACTATCTCATAATATAATAGGGTGCTGGTTTCACCTGTAACAGTACAGGCACATTTGAAATGCAATAACTGTCTTCAAATTATTAGTGTGTTGATCTTGACAATGTTTGCCTTTTGCATCCTTTAGGATCAATGGAAGCTTGACATTGGGCTGATGGTTAACTCATGTCTATGGCAGCTATTTCTGGAAGGGTTAACTCATGTCTATGGCAGTTATTTCTGGGAGGGAATAATCATGGGGATGTTGAAAACCAAAGTTGATTTATAACTGCTATCCAGGGTATTTCTTTTCAGGCTGTAGATTGGTATTCAAGCGGCCCATCCTCTACAGCCTCCAACAGCTCAATTGTGATTTGTTCTTCCTGCTTGGAACTTCCAGTCCTATACCTAGGGCTGCACCCATATGCACTCATGCCCTCAACAACAATCCCATTTGGTGGTACTTGTTACTGGCACAGCAGTAAACCAGTCATGGCCAAGTACCCATCAGTAGGGGCAGACATTAATATAGTTCCCTGCTAACTGAATGCACCACTAGTCACTGGTTGACACCAACAACGTCGGGTGTTGTGGTTTAAGTACTCTGGGTTATTCCTCATTTAGGATGACCAAAGGCCTTGCAAGCTGATGTAGTACATTGCTGCTGGCCATACGTTTTTTACGGGTGTACTGAGCAGATGTGCTGAAGGGAAGGTATTGACAGCTTATTTACTCAATAGGAGTGGAGTATTGGAGCATTACTGGAAGCATTGCAGTGTTTGGCAGACAGGCCGGCTGTTTATTGTCTGGGTCTGTCGGACTAGCTGCATCTGTATCTGGGTATGGGTGGGCCTGTCTGTCATGCTTGCAGGTCAGTAACTTGTAATTCCCAAAGGGTGAACTTACATGACTTGTTCATATATAGGAGCCATTACCTTTCTACCAAGACACCTCTGTCTATGTGCTGAGACTACATTTCAAAAGGATTAGGTGTATTTCAGAAACACACTGCCTGAGGGTATGTGGTTTTACATGCAAGCGCTGCTGCTGACTTGGCCACACTGCTTACTTAGTACACGTGTTCGCGTGGTGCTTCTGCATACTTGCGCATGTTGCAAAAATGTCTATGCTGGTTGTGACTGATTAATTTACTTGCCTGAGTCTGGATGCACATACAGGATCAGTATTTGACAGGAGGCTGTGGTGCAGCAAAACTAAGTGTCCCACTGTCAGAAAGAAAAGGCTAGTGCTAGGAAGCACTGGATATGTCTTGTCTTCTGCTGTGAGCTGTCAGTCAAGGAAACAAAAGAACTATTACCTTTATCACCTTGACAGCTAGGGAAGTGAAGTGTGATGGGGGAGGGGATATGAGTTGAAGAACTACAAGTGAGGCAGCGCAAAAGAATGAAAATGAACATGTCTTAAAAGTAGAAGCAGTAAAAAGCTGTTAAGAATTCTGATGTGTGGCTTCATCTGTGTTTGTCTTTTCAGTAGTCATTGAACGGCAGGACACATTAGCTCAAACTGACTGACTTAAAGATACTGGGGTTTGCAATGTAAAGTGAATGCAGTCACCTAAGGTCCTAAACAAAGGAGCCTGCGTGATGTAATGTGTTAAAGACAAACAGTGGAAGGTGGGAGGGCAGAAGGATTTTAAAATTTTGAAATCTCTTCAAGATACTAGACCCCATGTGGCCGGACTTTGAAATTACATATACAAATATTAAAAAACCTGTAGAGAGTCCCAGAGTGGTGTTAAAATGTTGGAAACATCAAAACATGATAATAAACGTGTTTTTTTTTTTGAGTCTGTGTGTGTGGTTCTCCTTTAAAACAATATTGTAGGATAGTCTGACATAAATAAAAAAAACAGCTAGACTAATCTGGCTAAATTCCTATCTAACTCTAAGAAAAATACTAAAGTCTAAGATCCTACTTACAGAGCAAAGCAAGTACTGGTGAGATGTTGTCAGCTTCAGACAAAATACAAAATGCTCTATTCTTTCTCTTTGGGATAGTCTTAAATTGATATACATATTATTGCTGAGTCATTTCACATTAAATAATTTTTGATACCTCTGCTGAAGTTTCCCAGGCTCACAGAACTCAAAATGTAACATATGTTTATAATCTTGCACCTGCTAGGAAACCACAGCAATAAAGGACACTTTACATATAAAACTTAATAATTAACTCTTGTACTAAGACAGCAGAACATTTTTTTAGTCCAGACATCCTGTCTCCAAGCTTGAGATCAGTCACAAAATGCTTCACTTATCAGCTTTCTTCCAGCAGGGTGCACTGTGGTAACATTTTTGAAGCTCAAAACATATAACACAGTCTTTTTACGTTTAGTTTTCTTACACTTGTAAAAGCACGCCTGTGGATCATATTAATATTTACAATGACATACAATTATTTACAAAATCCTATCTAGCTAGGCTGGCAGCCTTCACATATCTCCTCCCACCCAGGAGAACTCAAGCTAGATTTTCAAGTGACCCTTAAGAGGGTTAGGTCTACCTTACCCCATTCCCTGTCTAGGCAGCCCATCTGCATTGGCGTTGTCAACCCCACTGTGGTGCTGCACTGACATATCATTTGCTTTCAACCCTAGACTCCATCTTAGCAACTTGGCATTTTGCTGGCTTGCTCGGTGTAACCATGTAAGGGGATTGTGATCTGTAACTACAGTGAATTTTCTTCCATTCAGATAAGGCTGAAGTTTCTGCAGTGCCCACCCTATGGCTAGACATTCCTTTCCTACAGCTGCATAGCATTCCTCCCTGGGTTGAAGACTACAACTGAGATAAACCACTGGGTGCGCTTCTCCCTCAGAAGAAATCTGGCCAAGTACAGCCCCCACCCCATGGTTCAAAGCATTCACCTGCACAACAAATTCTTTGCTGTAATCTGGACTGGCTAACACAGGGGGTCCTCCCAAAGCTTATTTAAGCTTCTGGAATGCTTCCTCACATGCTGGGGTCCACACTACCTTATCTAGCCTGTTTTTCCTTGTCAGGTCTGTGAGGGGAGCAGCTATGGTACTATAACTGGGGACGAACTTTCTGTAGTACCCTGATGTCCCTAAAAATGCCCTCACCTGCTTTTTGGTAACAGGTGCAGACCATGCCTGAATGGCTTCCACTTTGGCAGGTTCTGGCCTGATATTACCACTCCCCACTCTATGTTCCAGGTAGGAGACCTCTGCCATACCCACCTGAACTTTGCTCGGCTTAATAGTCAACCCTGCCCTCTGTAGTCTGCCCAGCACCTCCCTGACATGTTGAAGGTGCTCCTGCCAGGAATAGCTGTAGATGGCAATATCATCTAGGTAAGCAAGGGGAAACCCTCCTGCTCCTGCTAGGATATGATCTACCAGCCTCTGGAAAGTTGCTGGGGCATTTTTCATCCCAAAGGGCATCTTTGTGAACTCATACAAGCCAAAAGGAGTCACAAAGGCTGACCTCTATATAACACTGGGAGTCAAGGGCACCTGCCAGCAACCCTTGGTAAGAGCAATGGTGGTAAGATACTTATCCCCACCCAGGGCTACATCTGTCCTAGGCATGGGGTAAGCATCTGACTCTGTGTGACTATCTAATTTCCCGTAGTCCACACAGAACCTGGTGCTGCCATCCTTCTTTGGCAACAACACCACTGGGGAGGCCTAGGGACTTTTGGACTCTTGAATTACCCCTAGTTCTAACATTTCCTGTATCTCCTCCCTCGGAGTCTGTTTGACTCTCTTAGGCACCCTGTAAGGGACCAGTCTAATAGGCCTTTGGGGTCCTGTATCCACCTGGTGCTGCACCAGGTGGGTGCACCCTGGTTTCTCAGTGAACATGTCCCCAAACTCCTGTAACACTGCTCAGATTTCTCAACCCTGGGTAGGAGATAGCTGCTGTGACATTGCTACCCCCTCCACTGAAGTGTCAGTCCAAGGTTCACTGAGGAGATCAGTCACCAAATATCTCTCAGACTCCTCCTGCAATCCACTGCAAATACTCAGCACAAGGACCTCCTTATCATGGTAAGGTTTCATCATGTTAACATGGTACAATTTGTGCCCTTACCTCCTGCCTAGCAGTTCTATCATGTAGTTAACATCACTGACCTTCGTTACCACCTTGTAGGGTCCCTCCCAGGCTGCTTGCAGCTTGTTATTGCTGACAGGAATGAGAACCATTACCTGCTGTCCTACAGCATACTCTCTAGCTCAAACATTCCTGTCATACCAGACCTTTTTCTGCTGTTGGGCTTCTACCAGGTTCTCCTGGGCCAAGCCCATGAGTTCCCTGAGCTTTGTCCTGAGGTTTAGGACATATGCCACAACAGACTCCTTGTGAGATTCACACTCACCTTCCCACTCATCATGAATTAAATCTAAGGCCCCCTCATCCTATGCCCACACAACAATTCAAAGGGTGAAAAACCTGTGGATTCCTGGAGAACCTCTCTGTAAGCAAACAACAGATGGGACAAATATCTGTCCCACTCCCTCTTAAACAGGTCTGCAAATGCCTGTAGCATGGACTTGAGTGTAGAGCTTAACCTCTCAACAAGACCATTAATCTGGGGATTGTACAGGGTGGTCTTTAGGTGCTTCACCCCCAGTACTTTTACAGACAAGCCAGCAGGTCTGACATGAAATGGGCATCTCTGCTAGTCAGTATTTCTTTTCAGAAACCTACCCTGCTGAAAATCTCTAACAAAGCATTTGCCACCTTTTCTGCCTCAATGGAGGACAAAGACACTGTCTCAGGCTATCTTGTAGCATAATCTACTACTCTAGGGTATACTTTTTCCCTGTGGAACATGGAGTAATCAGAGGCCCCACAATATCCATAGCTACCCTCTGAAATGGCTCCTCAATCACAGGCAAAGGCATCAAAGGAGCCTTCACCTTGTCTCCTGCCCTGCCTACCTTTTGGCACTGCCCACAGGTCCTGCAGTACTCTGTTATATCTCTGGAAATTCCAGGCCAATAGAAGTTCTGCATAATATGTCTCTTTGTACGTTTAATGCCCATATGAACTGCAAAGGGAATATCATGGGCTATGGCTAGAAGTGCCAGATGGTAGGTTCTAGGCACCATCAACTGCTGTATTCTATCACCTTCTAGCCCTCCCTTAGAGGTCCACTCTCTATACAGTAACCCTTTGTCCCAGTATACAGATTCCCCCTTCAGAATCAGGTGCCTCACTAGTTACTTATCTCAGGCCTTGTAATGTAGGATCTGAGAGCTGAGCCTGTCTCACCTCTCTCTTTGTAACCATTCACAGCTCCCTTTCCACAGGAAGTCAGGCATCCTCTGACAGCGGTGCCTCACTGTCAGTCTGGGTACTACTACTCACCTCTGCCCTTGCAGTCACTCTGTCCAAGGGAACATCAGCATCAACAAGCAGTTGTGGCTCACCTTCAGTCTCACTGCTACAGGGTAGCTCTCTCCCTGAAGTAACCACCTCACCAGTCCGGGCTGCAAGTGTGCAGTCTGACTGGGTCTCCCCCAAGCTACAAGACCCACATGCTTGTCTCTAAGCCTGACTGCATGTAACTGCATTAACACGTGGCACTGCCTCATCAAAATCCTTCCCTATCAGGACATCTGCAGGATGGTAGTTTGGTACTCCTGTTATCTCAAGACAACCTACTATTTTTTCTTTCCCACTTATTGGGAACCACACCCCCTATACCTTTAGGGAGCTAAAAACTGCTCCCCATCCTATGTCTGAAGTGTCTGTGAACAGTTCCTGAAAGGGATGAGGGGGATGACAAGGAAGCCCTGGATTTACAGGCCATTGCTGGTTCCACCAGTGAAGTTCCTTCTTAAGACAAAGAAGAAGAGGAAATACAAAGTCTAAGGGATGTGTACGTTGAAGCCAAACTGACTTCAGGAAGCACTGAAACTTTCTCATGTAGAGCTTAGCTAGAGGGAACATAGGGATGGTAGGTACCATAAATTACAGAGTTCTCAGAAACTCCCTGGCTGTAATGAAAACCAGAGGAAGGAGAGTTTGAAACAAGGAAATGAAAGTTAAGTCTTTGGGAGGAGGCAGGGATGCCAGCATTGGCACTGTCTGAATTCTGCAACCTAGAAAAACATGATCTTGAGAAGGAATCAGAGAAGACTTTTTGAAGTTTATTGTGAACACCAGGCTCTGAAGACAGGAAATGGAAAAACGAGGATTTTGCAACAGGATCTCTGGAAAGGAGGCCTGAATCAGCAGGTCACCCAAGTAAGGAAATACTTGGATCTTCTGAAGCCTGCAAAAAAGTAACTACAGGAGCAAGGCATTTGGTGAATACCCTTGGGGCAGTAGAAAGGCCAAAGAGGAAAGCAGAGAACTGAAAATGCCAGGAAGCAACAGAGAAATGCAAAAACTTCCAGAAAAGTATGTATGAAGATAAGCATCCTTGGGATTCAGAGACACCATATGCGGCTGAGGAAGCGAAAGAGGAAACAGAGTCTGAAAGGACAATATTTGAAAAGTGGGCACCTTCACAAAAGTGTTTAGATGAAACAGGTCTAGAACTGGTCTCCAAGTACCCTCTTCTCTGGGAACTAGAAACATTCTGGAATAAATCCCCTCTCCCTTCGGGATATAGGCACCTCTTGAATAGTACCCTATGTCAAAGGTCTCAAAGTACCTCTGGGAAAAAAGGGAGTTGTTCCCAAGGAGACTGAGGAATGCCCATAAAGTGGGTATGGGATTTCCACACTATGAAATACCCCTGGTGAATAATGGACAGAACCCAAAAATCCTGAGTAATCTGAAGCCAAACAGGAAGAGGGAGAGAGAAAAGTAAAGGGAAAGAGGAACATGGCTGGAAAGAGATGACTAGTCAGACAGCACCTGGATTATCTGGACAGGAAGACTTCTCAGTCTCTGAAGTCTGAGTAGCTTTAGCAAGAGGAGCCCATTTGCCACTCTTTTTTGCCCTTAGTAGGAGAGCAAGATTGTCAGTGAACAAAGGTAGGCTTATCAGGGTAGTTTCTCTGACATTTAGGAACAGGAGAGGCAAGCACATGTCCTGTAAGGCCTACCTATTATCCTGAAGGGACTTAATCAAACCAGAAGCAGCTTCCCCAAAAAAAGAGGGGAATCCATCAACTTTGCCTTGATATCACCAGGCA